>NC_046167.1:78885178-79182678 GCF_011064425.1 Rattus rattus
TGTCTCTGACTTTAGTGGGATTGCT
This sequence comes from Rattus rattus, assembly GCF_011064425.1. NCBI lineage: Eukaryota > Metazoa > Chordata > Mammalia > Rodentia > Muridae > Rattus > Rattus rattus. Next base: position 78,885,204 of record NC_046167.1, read on the forward strand.
TCAAGTTTCTATTTAATTCGATGTTGGCTATTGGCTTGCTGTATATTTCTTTTATTATGTTTAAGTATAGGCCATGAATTCCTGATCTCTCCAAAACTTTTAACATGAAGGGGTGTTAGATTTTTCTCAAAGGCTTTTTCAGCATCTAATGAGATGATCCTGTGATTTTCTTCTTAAATTTGAGTTTGTTTACATATTGGATTTTGTTGATATTGAACCATTCCTGTATCCCTGGGATAAAGCCTACTTGATCTGGCTCAATAATGTGTTCTTGGATTCAGCTTTTGAGAATTTTATTGAGTATTTTTGGGTTAATGTTCATTAGTGAAATTGGTCTGAAGTTCTCTTTCTTTGTTGAGTTTTTTTGTGGTTTAGGTATCAGGGTGAATATGGCATCATAGAATGAGTTTGGCAATGTTCCTTCTGCTTCTATTTTGTGCAATAGTTTGGGGAGTATTCATATTAGCTCATCTTTGAAAATCTGCAGTAAAACCATTTGGCCATGGGCTTTTTTGGTTGGGAGACTTTTAATGACTGCTTCTATTTTCTTAGTGGATATGGAACTGTTTACATAGTTTACCTGATCTTGACTTAACTCTGGTAAGTGTTATCCGTCTAGGAAATCATCCATTTAATTTAGAGGAAGGAATTTGTTCTATGAAGCCACAGTTATGCTGATATCTAAACCACACAAAGACTCAACAAAGAAAGAGAACTTCAGACCACACAAAAACACTCAATAAAACTCTTGAAAACTGAATCCAAGAACATATCCAATTTTGTGCAGTACAGACCTAATGATTTTTTTAATTTCCTCAGTTTCTGTTGTTATGTCTCCCTTTTCATTTCTAATTTTGTTAATTTGGTTACTGTCTTTGTGCCCTTTGGTTAGAACCAAAGAACCAGCTCTTGGCTTTGTTGAGTCTTTGTATTGTTATCTTTGTTTCTATTTAATTGACTTTAGCCCTGGAGTGTGGTCTTTGCATCAACTCCTGCCCTGAATTCTGGCCTGGCTTCCCTGGATGATGGGCTATGAATAAAATATAAAATTGAGTAAACTATTCCAAAAGTTGCTTTTGGTTATGGTTTTATCATGGGAACAAAAAGTGTTAGGGAAGTAATGTCCCCTTTCTATTTTCATGACAAACATTTCTGCCAATAACCTGACCACCCCTGCTAAGCGTGCCAGCCACTTTCAGGGGGAGACTCCTGTATTAACTTGGAAGTATTCTTTCTTTTACTTCAATCAGGGTTACTTTTGGAGAACATTGACCGTGTGCAGAGGTGTTTCTGTAATTTCAAGCACATGCATCATGACCTAAAGCTAATCTTGCTCCCCCAAAGGAGTCCCACACCCTTCCTTTTGGAACCACAAACTTAAAGTGCACATGGTCAGGAATGCACCGCTTGGCTGAGCATAAGCAAAAACTATGACTGTTCTGAAAATACCCGGGTGTGAAACTGTGACTGTGTGTAGCCACCTGGGAGGAGCTCTCCATGCCTCCCTGTCTGAGAAGGCATGGCTTTGGGAAGCTCTCTCGGTGTCTCACTCCTGCAGTAAGGAGTCCTTTTTAGGTGTTTACTCCTGTGCAGTATTTTGATTTGCTCTTACTGGGATGACAAGGTTGCCCCTGGTCAGCCCTTGTCCCCTTCTACATCACTCCCAGCTCCCTGAGCACAGCTGCAGGTGTTCTCTTTTGATCGTTCATACCGGTTCTCTCTGGTACTTCCTGGTCCTTTGCACACACTCCACTTCTCCTTAACCTCCCGCCTATCTTTGCTAGGACACCGTGGGCCTCCCAGGGTAACTCCCACGTCCTTAGTGGAGTTTCCTTGATGCCCGCTCAGCTGTGGTGTTCCCCTTCTCCATTTTTTTGACCTTACCCTGACCCTCTGCATAGTGCTTCACTTGGATTCCAGCGGCGACGCCATTTCTACCGTTTATAATGATGTCAATATATAATGGCGTACATACACATGACTCTACACCATCCCTGACACATTAGAGGATGAGAACCATGAGCTCAAAGAAAAAGCCTGCACTGTGGGGTCTGGAGAGATGTGGGGCACCATGGCAAGAGGACAAAGGAGATGAGCTGTAAGGAGACACTGAAGCATCTTCAGGGTTTCTTGAGTAACCATGACCAGTGTCCGTAGAATAGACAATGAAGGCGACTTCCATGTTTTCTCATGAGAGTGAAGGAAAAGGTGTCAGACATTAGATGGAGGCTGTCTTTGCTACAGATTAGCCAGTGATTTAGCTGACTTGTGCCTAAGCCTGAGGGCTCTGCTGAAAGGCAGAATTCAAGTGATCCCTGAAGACACCTAAGAGAACTTTCTAAGCAAAAGGCAAGTTTTTTTGGACACTTTTAACCACATATGGTTACAGACAGAGAGAAATGGTTTCAGAATAGATTCTATAATTTTTTAAAAGAAGCAAAACAGAAAGATCTGAAAAATTTGTAACCTAGCCAAGTCTGAGAAGGAATTGAAGAGAGCAAACCGGGGTGCAATGACCTTCAGGAAAGGGGTTGGCGTGGGTAGAGGAATCCAGGTTGCTGGTCATGGAGAAAGGCTTTGGAGGCCTGTGGAGATCTCTGAGGCTCTCCTTGTCATAGACCCAGAACTCCACAAGGGCAGGGAGATTTCAAATTCTTCTCAGTGCCCTCTGTCAGCTCACGGACAAAGGTCACCACGGGGTTCTGCTCCGTGCATTCCAGAGCAGGACTTCTTGGCAAGCTCACCATGACTCCAGAGGGCCCTGGTCAGAAGGTTCTGACCATTGCTCTGGCCATTGTTCTGGAAGCTTCCAGCAATAAGCTCCAGCAGTGTCCACGTGGCACTGATTCTACAGACACGCGGAGTGCAGGGGGGCCATGGAGACTGCTAAGGATTTGTTGTACAGCTCAGGGCCCAGGTAGAAACATGTTGCAGGGCCACCAGAGACAATGTGTAGTGGAGCTATGGGCATAAGGTCACCACCGTACACACCGTCTGCTTCCACATCTGAACCTCACAGTGTGTATGGCAGCCTGGGAGAGTCCCAGGTCCTAGATGCTTGCCTGCTAGAACTGGTGTGTACTGAGCCGTAAGAACAGAGTGTTTGTGTGTGTGTGGTGTGTGTGTATGAATGTGTGTGTGTGTATGAGTGTGTGTGTGTGTGGTGTGTGTGTGTGTGTATGTGTGTGTGTGTGTATGTGTGTGTGTGTGTGTGTGTGTGTGTGTGTGTGTGTGTGTGGTGTGTGTGTGTATGTGTGTGTGAGTGTGTGTGAGTGTGTGGTGTCTGTGTGTGTGTGTGTGGGTGTGTGTGTGTGTGTGTGTGGTGTGTGTGTATGGTGTGTGTGTGTGTGTGTGTGTGTGTGTGTGTGTGTGTGTATGGTGTGTGTGTGTGTGTGTGTATGTTGTGTGTGTGGGGTGTGTGTGGGTGTGTGTGTGTGGTGTGTGTGTGTATGTGTGTGTGTGTGTGTGTGGTGTGTGTATGTGTGTTTGTGTGTGGTGTGTGTGTGTGGTGTGTGTGTATGTGTGGGTGAGAGACAGAGAAAGAGAGAGAGAGAGAGAGGGAGAAAGAGAGAGAGAGAGAGAGAGAGAGAGAGTTGGACAACTAATATGATTTAATAAAATGCATCCAATTGTAAACACTGGGGGAACACAACCTTTGACACACATTCCTAGACCACACGTGTCAAAGGATAACCTGCACTCATAAAAAAAGCTGCACTCATCTGATACAGAAAGAACACCGGTTGGAATTTGTTGGTTCACCACTAAGGAAACCAGGAAGATGTTAAAAACAGCACAAACCATTTGGAGACCCAGCTCCACACAGTGCAGAAGGATGCCTGGAAATGTGCATCTCTGTGTGTGCACATGAGGGTCTGACTTAGAGACGAATCCGGTAAAGAGGCTACAAGACTTTCTGGAGATGTCTACTTAGGGGGACAGAAGTCATTTGCATCTCTGCCAGACGAAAGTGGACAAGCTAACACTTACCTTCACAGTGTCTGGACGCTAATCAATAGTGGGCTGAAAGGTCAGCAGAGTCCTAGAGAGTCGAAGGGCCCTGCTGGGCTGACTCAGCCGGCCTTAGTGAGGTGGGGAGGAATCTGCACTCATCTCTTTGATGCTCTTTTCTGGTCCGTGTGCAAAGCTTAAACCCGGTTCCCCCACAGGCAGACCTACCTCAGCACCTTGTCCCCTTGCAGGCAGCTGTGTGCAGGAGGTCAGGGCTGCTAGGGTAATAGGGCAGACTGCAGCGTGGCCAGCAATCTATCTACACAAGCAATGTACATTTGCGAGAATGGTCAGGCTCAGCCCTCCTCAAGCAGGATGAGGAGACCGACACGAGAGGCAACTTGACGGCCTGACTTGCTCCTTCACCATTCCTGCGTTGATGAAAGACACGCCTTCCCTTTGTGCTCTGCTCCCACGACAGGCTACTGTAGACCCCTACTACAGTCCGTGATAGACTGAGGTTTCAATAGGTGGAACGGACTCCCTCACCCTTGCCGTCTGCCCTCACCTCACGCATGCGTCGTAGGAGTGCTCTAGAGAAGGGCCTGCTGGTCTAGCTGGCCTCACCACCTCCGCTGCCTGCGTCAACACCATCTCTCCTCGGAGTCAAAAGTCTTCAAAAACTACATTCTGGGTCTGGTGTGTAGTCACAGCCTCTCCGGGGAGACTTAGAAGCTTTTCTTTCTCTTCTGAAACCTCTTATTTTCATCATGACTGTCATGATGACCTGGCAAAGGTAAGGAGAATGTAAATATATATGTATGTATGTATGTATGTATGTATGTATGTATGTATGTATATATATATATATTATAGAAGAGGCAATGTTAAAAATTAAAATTTGCCTTTCAAATATAAGTAATGGCAACACTTTGGTATGCAAGATTCTACTCATTTTCTACACACATATCTAAGTATCCACACATAAATGACCTAGTGGTGATCACCATATTTTCTGGAAACCTGTATGTTAGGTTAAGTGTACGGAGAGGCTGTGCTCCGTCAACACGCTCCATTTTAAGAATGGTTGGACACGATCAAGTGCCGTGGCCTAGATGACTAGAGTTTACTGAACCACTTAAAGACACAGAGGCGAATGCCAGCAGCAAACCACTGAACTGAGAACAGGACCCCCGTTGAAGGAATCAGAGAAAGAACTGGAAGAACTTGAAGGAGCTCGAGACCCCTTATGAACAACAATGCCAAGCAACCAGAGCTTCCAGGGACTAAGCCACTACCTAAAGACTATACATGGACTGACCCTGGACTCTGACCTCATAGATAGCAATGAATATCCTAGTAAGAGCACCAGTGAAAGGGGAAGCCCTTGGTCCTGCTAAGACTGAACCCCCAGTGAACTAGATTGTTGGGGGGAGGGCGGCAATGGGGGGGGGATGGGGAGGGGAACACCCATAAAGAAGGGGAGGGGGAGGGATTAGGGGGATGTTTGCCCGGAAACCAGGAAAGGGAATAACACTCGAAATGTAAATAAGAAATACTCAAGTCAATTAAAAAAAAAAAAAAAAAGACACAGTCGCCACATTGCTGTTTCTAGTATGTGATCGTTACAAGAGAGTGGTAAAGGTGGGCTTTGCCACATCTATTTAAAGCAACCCCTCTTTCTGTGAGTTGTTTGTCTTATTACTTTACAACAGGTTCTGTCTTTCTCCCTGGCTTCGGCTCTTCCTGAGGACTTGGGTAGGGGAACCGGAATCCATGAGCCTTTCTTGTTACTCACTTTCTTTCTCTGAGAAGAAACAGCATTGAAGCAGCTGGGAAGCCGGGATTCCCTGTCCCCATGGTTCCTTTCTCATCTGCTTCTTTCCCGCTCTGTCCAGCTGGTTCTTCTCCCACTTATCTCAAGATTTCATCTCTGCATGTCCATCAGGATGGACCCAGGAAGAGGGACAGGCCATTCACAGCAACAGGGACAGGTCACCACTACAGCACCGATGGTCTTTTGGACCTTCCGCTTTCACTATGGTCTCTGTATTTCCCAGAGGAAACAAGAAAGGAAGGAGAAGACTAAACAGCCCAGCACTGCCCGAGAGAGAGCCACGTGCATTCGCCTGTCGATCGATGCATCACTGGGAAGCTTGGCTTCAACAGTCTCCCTGAGAGTGAGACGCGCTCCACGTGTGTGGCTGAGACTGCCCGGTAGCTCCTGCCATCAGCGATGGTTGTTTGGTGTCTCCGACAACATGACTTCCCTGACTTTCCCAACACCTCTGGGAACCCAGTGGGGTCTGGGTGCTCATTTTCTCTGAATCGTAATGAGCAGAGCAACAGCTGAGGACATGGTTGGTCAGAGAAGCCGCTTGATCTGTCTAGCCTCAGCCATGGCCACAGATCTGTCCGGCTTCCTCCTCTCCTCTGCCTGCTTGGTTCTGTGCCTCACATGGGGCATGGGGTCTTCCTTTGCTCAGAGGACATCACTTTCCATCGTGTGAAGGCTGAACAACATGAAGCTCATGCAGCTATGAAGGACTGGACCTGAGAGAAATGCCGGGAGTACCTCACGTGCTTGATAGTTTCCTCATAAGAGTTCAGGGACGTACGAGACAAGGATCTCCACAGATTCCCCTTCCCCCTTGCTTCCTGGGAGAACACAGAGGGATGTCTTTGTGAGTGTGTGTTTGCAGAATATGATGCTGTGCTAGAATTGGCTGAGGCCCCATGAGGTGACTCAACTCTCATATTCCAAAGTTAGGCTATTCCTAGCCTTGGAAGCTGACATTGAAGGACAGACACACAGACAGATCCCAGTTTGCCACCACCCTGCTTTCAAGATGTCAGAGGAACTCATAAAAAGAGTTCACAACTCTCATAAAATGTAGATCAAACGTTCCCTTAAGAAAAGCCAGACCAACTCCCCTCATGGGACAGGATGGATGGGGTGCCTCTCTCTTTCCTAATGAGATGAACCTTGTAAGACAAAGGGGACCCAAGAATAGAAGACCTTGGGACTGGGGTGGGGGGGTAGCCTGTGACTCCTGCCAGGGATATCCGGGGAACTTCAGAGTCCAGGCATTCTGGGTCAGAAGCACAGAAAGTATAGGAGGACAGCAGGGATTCACAGGAAGGGACACAGGAGACCATCCTTCAGGGGACTGGAGGTAGGAGCCAGAAAGCCTAAGTCAGTGAATTAAAAACAGTTTGTACTCTTTCCCCTTCATTCCCCTGTTCACAAAGGGCCAGGGTAGCCTAGTGGATGGCGGGCTGCAGGTAACCGTCTCAAGACAGTTCTCCCTGAAGCCGAGACTCAGAAACTTGGTTTCTAAAAGAAGTTAATGGCCTGTTATGCTGAACAGGACATCTAAATGGTAGCATAAGACAGGTCAAAGGATTTTTATTTTGTTGCCCAACCACACGTGGATGAGCTCCGGTGCCTGCTGGGAATTATTTTTAGGGCAGGCCCGGCCATGTAGGATCAGTCACTCAGTAGGGGACATAATGTCATCGTCCCTGTGAATTGCAAACACAAGTGTCTTTATTTCAACATGCAAGTTACATGGGTTATTCAGAAGACAATTTTAGCTTTAAACAAACATCAAAAAATGTCCCTTTCTGTTATAAAAAGACTGTTATTGTAATGCCCACAGTGTGACCACTGCACACAACGAAAGAATCCCACAGTTTATAAAACATAATATACAATACAGAACTTACAATAGGTCTTGCTAAGATGTACCTGTCATGACACCTTGGAAACCTATTTATTTATTTTTGTCGGCTGGGGAGGGGGGCTCCCCCAATAGAAGGTAAGATTGCAGATATGGGGCAGCCTGTGAAGGCTTAGAAGGCTGAGAAATGGCCCAAGGTGGTCAGTCTTGTGGGAAGCAGTGTATTGGTTAATTTTTCCTGCATGAAAAAAATCAATGACACCCCATAGCCCTTTGCTCTCTTTCACCCAAAGGTTGGCGGGGTCAGATCTAATCTAGCCTTGATTGAGTGGCTCCACCCTCGTAGTGGGCCTGTGGGATGGCAGGCTCAGCTCACTCAGGCAAGAAACACTTGCCTACCTTTGCTTCTCACCAGAGGTCTGGGACAGCTTTGCTGCAGGCTATGGTCCCTCAGACATCTTTGTGCCACTGTCTTGTCCTCCTCTGGGGACCATCGCGCTGTCTAGGGCCTGTTCTCATAGTGACAAGAAAGGCAGCATATAATTTAGGAGGCCTCTTAAGGCCTAGGGTGCAGTACTGGTGCGTCCTCACCAACACGGTCACGTGTAGTATAAAAAAGTCTCTGCGTAGGGTTCTCTCTGGGCTTAGACCATTTATGTTCTCGGATGAAAGACATGCGCACAGCCTTTATATTTTTAAACATGCCTTAGTCCCTACAATAGCTGGACAGCTGCCTACCCTCCATGCTGATAGAACCCACTTTCCTGCTGATAACGCTGAGTTACTATTTATTAATTTCTATGTTCCTTCTGGGCCTCTCTTAACTCTAACTGGACAGCCCACATGGCCGCATTTTTTTATGTCTCAGCTATCCCATTGTGGCTCTCCGTCTCCCTCCTGCACGTCCTGCCCCTTCCAAGGTGGTTCCTTTCTGCTTCTCCTCTTCTTGGTCCAAAGTCTGGGAAACCTAAACCCCGCCTACGTCTCTTCTCCCCAGCTATTGGCTACTGGCGTCTTTATTTACCAATCAGAATTAACTGGGTGCAGGGTTCCTCAGTGTCTTTGGGGCAAAGAATTTTTGGGGACCCCAATGAGCCATAGGATACAATCAACATTAGGCCAACCAATGACAGTCACACAATTGTTGAAGGGCAGAGACGCAGCTGTCTTAAGGATAAAAGTGCAGGGAGCCATCTGGAACGGGAGTCCCAAGGCCGGGCCAGATTGAATTCCATGAGGTAATGGAAGTGGAACAGAATGGAGTGTTGCTTAATGCAGAGAAACAGCGCCCCTGCTGGTCTAGCGGAAGTCAGCGCTCTCTCTGTCTCTCTCTGTCTCTGTCTCTGTCTCTGTCTCTCTGTCTCTGTCTCTGTCTCTCTCTCTCTCTCTCTCTCTGTCTCTCTCAGTCTGTCTCTCTCAGTCTGTCTCTCTCTCTCTCTCTCTCTCTCTCTCTCTCTCTTTCTGTCTTTCTTTTTCTGGGTGGATAGTATCAGCTACTAAAGGCTGAAAAGGCTGGTTGAGCTCTGGAGTCCACGCTCAGGACACAAAGAAAGGCGATAGTTAAATATTTATTAAGCACCCGTGGATACTCCGGGGGCTGTGGGGGACGTTCGTGTGGAGCACCTGACCCAGTCTTTGTCAACACAGCGTGTTCATCAGCATCTCCATTGAATAAGTGTGCAAATGGATGCAAAGATGAGGTGAGATGCCGGGACAGGTGACTGTCAGCTCATACACTCACACCACCACGTACATTTTCATGATACCCAGAAGTGTGCCCAAGGGCACTTATCGCCTTCTCAGGATGAGACAGCGGACTGCAGCCGATGCTTTCGGAAACATCTTTCTTCCTGATACACACCAGACCGTTGTCGTAAACTGAGTGGAAAACTGAATCTACGCCAAGTTAATTCTTTCTACCAAGCTAGGAATTACCTTTCCTAAGTCTCAAAGGGTTTCTAAGTGATTCCTGCCTGTGGTGGGTGTGGAGCGATCAATGTTTCTCTCCTGCTTTCTTCCTTCTGGCAAGAAAACAGACCCTGCATTTCACTGTCTTCCACGGGGCTGAATGCAGGGTGGTGTTGCCATGGCGACTGTGGCAGAATTTAGGACACAGAGGATATTTGGGTCTTGCTGCATCTTTGACCAAAAGTTGCTGTGTGACAGTGTCTCTCCATAGCATGTGGTGGCCTTTGGGCTGTCATTCCTCATTCTCCCTTTACAGACCGTCCTTCACCCTTGGCCCTGGGCTTCACAAACAAGTCTCCACAGAGGAAACAGTTCCCTCTGCCTCTCTCCCCTTCTCTCCCCTCCCCCACCCTCTTCTTTTCTTCCTTTCTCTCTTTTAACCTTTCTTTCTTCTTCTTCCCCAGCTTCTTCCCCAGTTTCTCTTTGAGAAACTCATTCATGTATATACTGTGTTTTGATCATTCCCAGGGGGGCCTCCAACTCCGTATCTCCCTTTCAACTTCATCTCCTCTCCTCTCCTCTCCTCTCCTCTCCTCTCCTCTCCTCTCCCTCTCCCTCCTCTCCTCTCCTCTCCTCCTCTCTTCTCTCCTCTCCCCTCTCCCCTCTTCTCTTCCCCTCTCCCTCCTCTCCTCTCTCTCTCTCTCTCTCTCTCTCTCTTCTCCCTGTCTCTCTCTGTCTGTCTGTCTCTTTCTGTCTGTCTGTCTCTGTCTCTGTCTTATAACCCACTAATTCTGCCTGTATATACATTGGTGTACGGATATTCACTGAAGTAAGGACAAACTATAATAACACACATACACACACACCATACCCCTCCCTTCCCAGCAGCCATCAACTGCGAGTGGGGCCTCCCAAGCATCTCCGAGGTCTGTGCTGGGATTTTGGCTAGCATTTTACAGCACACCCCCTTCTCCCCTTGCTGGTCCTTCCTTTCTTTCCCCTCTTCTTCAATGGCCTTGCCAAGGAGGGGTATTGATGCAGATGTCCCTATAGGGATGGGCACTCATGGTCCCTTACCCTCAGCTCTTTGACCAATTATGAATCTCTACATTAACCACTGCCTGCCACAAATAGAAGACCCTCCCACTGAGCTTGAGAGCAGCAGGGATCTGTGGGTGTAAACTATTGAGAAAGTTCAACAACACGACCAAGTGTTGAGTAAGCACAGATCCCCTTTAGGCTGGGACCTCCCAGCTATGGGTATTGGACCAGGTTTACAGTACCAGACATAGAACTTGAGGCTTTTCAAGTCAGCCTCAAATCCAATCAGAAAGCAGTTGGCTACCCCATAATACTCTTGTGCTATGGACACATCTTGCCCTACAGACTATCTCTGTAGCATGAATGGTGTCCCCTACAACGCTCCCACCAGCACCTGCTACCCCCCACCAGCAACCTGCATAACACTCTAGCACTGTGAGAGCTAGCTGTCCAGAGAGCACTTCCTGGTCTGTTTGAGACTGGTTTGTCTAGGCCATGGACGTTAGAGTGTAGTCCTTGTGTATGTGTTGGCTTATCAATAGGTCTTTCCATCCGGTTATGGTGGTAACCAAGAGAAATGACAAAAGCCCATGTTCTAGTAGGGCCTCAGGGGCCTAACTGACTCTGGAGGAACAATGCCTTCCCTTCCTCTCCCTCTCTTGGCTTCCCTTCCTTTCCCCTCCTTTCCCCTTCCCTCCCCTATTTCTCTTTTGCCCGCTTTTCTTCTTTTGACCTGTCTTGCTATGTGCCTCAGTTCCCCGAGTGTGAGTGCTGACATTAGAGGTCTTAGCCATCATGGCTGCCCAGACAAGGACTTTTGGGATGTCTAGTTGCAAAGTTGTCCAACAGCAGAGGAAATGACACGTGTATTCTGCCCTGTGCTGACCTCCCGCTCACTAACCTGCTCCTTCAGACATACTCTCAGGCACTCAGTAGATTAGGGGACTTTACAGGCCCATGACTATAGCAAGGGGTTAGCTCTGAAGGGGTTTTCCAAAATCATTTTTAATCCACATTCACTGTCTTTGAGACAATGAGTAGAAACTAAAATACAGATTAAACGTTTGATGGGAAGTATTAGGTCTGAAAGGTGGTGACTGTTGGCAGACATGGTAGGATCCAGACTGAACTGTGGGTATCAGTCTGTGCTTACGGATGTATGATGTGCCAGGCAAAATGAACACAGTGGTATTTTTGGAAATTTTTTGTCTCATAATGCTTTGTTTGGGCTTTTATTTTCCCTTAATAATCTTTCCAATTTTGTGTTTTTATGGTATGTGTGTGTTATGCTTTTTCTTTTTTCTGTTTTGTTTTATTCTTTTTTTAATTAGTTATTTGTTTTGCCTGTTTTCTAAAGAGAGAGAGAAAGGAGTGGAGTTGGCTGGCTGGGGAGGTCGGAGGGTAAGGGGACTGTGAACAGAATATGTTATATAAAAGTTATATAAAAAGAATACATGGTGTACATATTTTCTTATTTTTGCTTTGATATTTCCCAATCTATACTTGCTGCTTTTGCAATAATTAAAAAATATCCAAGTGGGAATAAGTTCTAAAAATCCTGAAATCAGATCATTAGAGGCAAAGAAGAAGGGTGGGGTGGACACAGGAGACATTAATGAGGAAAAGAATCCAGAAGGGAGGAGGCAGAGGGAGAGCAGGGGTCTGGCGGGTGGGAGAAGAGAGGGTAGGAGAGCACTAAAATGAATTTGTTTGAAAATATCATATAGGTATTTGACACGTTACATGTTGCCTTAAAGCATTTTAAATGCTAAAAGTGTGTGTGTGTGTCGGTGTGTATCTCTGTATGTATCTGTCTTCTTTTCACGCTGTTAAGATTTCAGCTCCAGATAATTACAAGTTAGAGGCAAACTACCCAGGGCTCCAGTTCTCCAGCCACAGCCCCCAGCAATGAAAGGACAATGGAGGCTCCGCCCCCTTTGTTACCAGTGCTTCCTTAGGAGTCTGAGGTACCCAGTTCACAGCAGGAAATCCACAGTGGGGTCAGTGTTTCCTGGAAAGGCTGTACCTTCTTCCACCCTTGTGCCTGGGTATAAACTGTGAATGCAGACCCAACTCTCTGGGCCTGTGAACTAAAACCAACCTGTTTCCTTTGTAAGCTGATGAGCTCAGATACTTGTTACAGTAACCAAAAGCAGACAAAGGCACCCATGGAGCCGGCTCCCTTTTAACGTGGTGAGTGGTGATGGCGCCAATGTGGATTCTGGACTTTTCAGTCTGGTTAAAAATTACAGGTGGAAGTTGAAAGAGAAACGTTCTACAGTCTCTAAGGCTGCACTGAAAGCACTCTTCTGCTTTTAAGATTTGTTTCTTGTGTGTGTGTGTGTGTGTGTGTGTGTGTGTGTGTGTGTTTATATGTGTATCTGTGTGTGTATAGATGTGTGTTTGTATATATCTCTGTGTCTGTATATCTGTTTGTATCTGTGTGTATGTGTGTATATCTGTGTATATGTGTGTATCTGTCTGTCTGTCTCTGTCTCTATCTCTCTGTCTCTATGTGTGTGCATATGGGGGTTTTGTGTGGGTGAGTACAGGACCCCTGGAGGCCAGAAGAGAACATCAGCTCCCAGAATGGAGTTCAGGTGACTGTGAGATGCCCACCATAGGTGCTGGGGACGGAACTCACATTCTCTGGAAGAGCCTCAAGAGCTCTCAATGGCTGAGCCTTCTCTCCAGCTCTTCCGCTCTTCCTCCGAACGAAAGTCTCAGAATTCTCTTCCACAGAGAGGAACTCAGCTCTTTTCTCTACATTGTATCTGTTCTCGCTGTTGGTGATGGGGAGAATCGCAGCCGCTCAGGCCTCTCCGTACTGGAACTGGATCCCGTTGCACTCAGAGCAGTGATGGGAGGAGAAGCATCCAGCATAAAGGGAGAAATAAAATGGTAGTAATGAAGGGCCTTGGGCCAAAAGCGCCATTACCACAAGAGCACGGGATAAAATATATTTAACGTTCTTCAGGTCTTTTTGCTGGTGATATTAAAGAAAAAACCATGCTACACAAGCATTAAGAAAATCATTTTAATGAAACGGCATCATCTGAGGGAAATGCGTAAGTGCCAGCTCCTAATAATTACAAGGCAGACTCACAAAAATGAGGTTAATGCTGTGGCTACGTATCAACCCAAGTTTTCTGAAAACAAAATGTCTTTCCAAAGTCTCCATTAAGTGCGGTCTGTTCTGCTAGCATATAAGTATTGGATTAGAAGGGAAAAAAAAGGGAACAATTGAACTAAGTGGTTTTTCCATTAAATCCTTGCAGCATTTTATACATTGTGTAAGATCGTCCATATCCCAGAAGCCGCCCAGCCAGTTAAATGTAATAGGCTGGAATTAAAAACAGGTTCAGCGGAGAGATCCCCAGTGGCCCGAGAGGTTCCCGTTTACTCAGCCTACAGAATTTGGGTAAAGTCTGTTGCTTGAATTCATCGCAGAAGCAATAGTTACTCACTACCTCCGGTCCAACCACCCAGGATTGTGGTCGGGAAGAAGGTATTCCCGGTGGGGTTTGGTGGGGCTGTGTAGTTAGCTGAACTGAGAACACCGCTACTGGCATTTTAGGAGAAGCTCTGGGCTCCAAGGGAGTGAAATGAAGGCATTATTCCCCGTAAGAAGTTTTCCACATCGCACTGTGCTATGCTGGGACCACAGGGCCCTTCACATTTAGTCTCCACCCAATCCAACATGAAAAGAAATCAAGAAATCAACTAAAACATACGTCCCATGTTAAATACAGCAGTGGCCCTGTAGAGCCTTGTCTCTGGCAGCAGGGACCAGGCACAAGTGCCAGGAATGGCCATGCTGGGATCGTGATTGCCACCCTCTACTCTTCATGTGAAAATCTCACTCAGTCCCTACATCATCCACATGCAGTGAGGTCTGCCACCGGATTCTCCCTTTAAGAGGTGAGGTAACCAAGGGATGTTAAGACATCTTCCCAGTGGCATAGATGATTTTACGAGGTTTTCTTTTTTTTTCTTTTTTTTTCAGAGCTGGGGACCAAACCCAGGGCCTTGCACTTGCTAGGTAAGCACTCTACCACTGAGCCAAATCCCCAACCCCGGCATAGATGATTTTATAGGCTGGCTTTCATTTCTTCTCCTAAGTTTGTAAGTTGACAGTCAGAACTGGAGACAGGATTTTAAAGGAGCAATTAGACTTATCCAAAGTCCTTAGGGCGGGCCTCAACCCAACATGGCTGGGATCCTCAGAGGAAGAGGAGAACAGGACACAGACAGGCAGAGGTAGGACTCCATGAGGACACACAGCAAGAACAGCTGGCAGTGTGAGGGAGGTCTGAGGATCCAGCCATGCTGACTTCTCGGCTCCAGAATTATGACAAAAACTATTTTGGCTACCTAGTCCATGACTTTGTCACAGTAGGGCAAGCATGTAGTATAGATCGGGCTCAGCCATTCTGGCTTTTACCCATCTGCTGTCACCGCTGGCCTTCCTCAGGCTGCCCTTTCTAACTTAGAAACAATATAGGAGAGATGGGTCTACCACAGTGTGAGTCAGATGGTTCATTGTTGAGGGGAAAAGTCTCTATGAGAAAGCATTTGTCAAAGTCCTAGTGACGGGACCAGATGAGGACAGGTTGCAACATGGGTTGGTGACATCTTGGGTGACATCAGCTAGGAAAGAGGCATAGCACTTGTTCAACTCACCCGGAGATGGTCTGCCTGGGCAGTGCTGAGTACCTGCAGGAGAACAGATCAGCACTTCCGACCCATTTCTCTGTGTGCTGTTTCACCTCTGTGGCATTAAGTGGAAGTCTATGGACATCCTGGTATTATAGTTTGAGGCTTTTGATTGCAGTATAAATATGTAAGAAAAGGCTTGAAACAGACATTAGAATAAACATTTTAAAGGAAAGGCATATAACAACAACAACAACAATAACAATAACAACAACAACAACAACAAAACCCACATGTGCTTGTTCAGTTCATTGGTAGTGAAACTAGGGGCCCATCCAAGAATCGTGAAGGGGCCTTGAATGTATGCATTGTTCCAAAATGATGGCCACACCTAGGGTGATGGGCCACCCTCAGTTTCCACCACCAAAAAGTCACAGTTGGCCATGGGTTTTGCTCCCTGTCCCTGGCATTTGCCTGTCTCTTTGGCTTTATGTTTTCAGAGTACAGGACATTGTAGGCTACAGCTCTCTAGACTTCTGAACTCTACACAGTGATCCCCTGGGGGGGTCACACCTCAGTTGGCCATCCCTTCTTTCCTGTACTCTTGGTCCCTGGGAAGGGCCGTGCTTGAGTCTCTTTATCTCTGTGGCCCCAGCGCCTTAGCTCACACTTCAGTCTCCCAGTAACTTACATTGCATTAAGCGCTGTCTGATACAGTGTATTGGTTTCAGCTTTTCCAATGTATCTAATGTGGCCTTGACCGATACAAAAGAGTCCAAATGAAGGTGTCTCGGTCTCCACCAGGCTGACCAGGTGAAGCAGCGCTGTGCAAAGATGGTGTTGGTGGAGACATGGCATCTCGTTCCAGTCAGCTGGTATCTATCTTAGTTTGACTTCTTTAGGCTAACCACTCTGCAACCTCAGTGTGGCGGGATTCGCTGCAAATGAAGACTTCACTCTGCCTTCCCCAGAGTCCCCACCATTATGCTTTGCTTGTGAAGCCCGGTCGTTTCTATTGTGTTCCACATTGCTTGAGCCAGCTCCCTTGGATCTGACTCTTGGGGGGGAAGTTCTTTTTCAGCATCAACTGCCTTTCCCAGAGTAGCCTCCTTGTAGTTCAGTTATTTCTTAGCTAAATGGTTTCCCCACACCCAAGGCTGTGCTGCCCTGGGTCGGTTTCAATGTTTGGCTCTGTAACACCCAAACCCTTCTTTCTGGGGACTTTGTGCCTCCCTCTTTCTCTCTCATCACCAAGGCACAGGTTTTAGCCATTATTTCTAGCAAGTCAATGTTCTGTTTGCATATTCCTCCTGACATGAGCTGTTACAACCACAGTACGAGCAGGCTAAATGCAGAGCAGATGGTGACTGTGGCCTGAGGTGAGCCTCTGCGGATGTGGACCTGTCGGCATCTACCTCACAAACACTCCGTGGGCATCTGAAATCGGTTTATATGGAAATGTAGGACACACCCCCACTCATCCTGGAGCGCTGGAAATATTAACTGATGCTGAAACCCATGAAACCCCAATACATGACACCCCCTTTCCCCAATACACACACACACACACACACACACACACACATAGACACACAAACACACATACACACACACAGACACACACACAGACACACACACATACACACACACACACACAGACACACACACACAGACACACACACACACACACACACACCACACACAAACACACACAGACACACACACACACACAGACACATACAGATACACACACACAGACACACACACAGACACACACACAAACACATAGACATACACACACAGACACACACATACACACACTATCACGCATACATACACACAGACACACAGACACACACACACATAGACATACACACACAGACACGCACACACATACACACATACTCTCACTCATACCTACAGACACACACACACTCACTCACACACACACAGACACACACATACACACATTCTCTCTCACACACACAGACACACACACAGACACAAACACATACACAGAGATAATACACATAAACATCTACATACAGACAAATATGCACACATATGCACACACAGACATGCAGCACATGTACATACATCTAGCACATGCATCTATACAAACACACACACACACACGCACACCAGCTTCAGTCAACTGTGTTTCCCTGGGGGGGGGGCGGTCTTTGTTTCACCCCTGTGCCCTCCTGGCCCTATTCTGACACCTTGGGAACAGTGCTAGAACCTGGAACTTGAAGTGTCTGTCGGTCACTCACACAGGTCCTCTACTGAGACCAAGGCACTGCCTGCCCACCTTGGTGAATAGAAAGGCTGTGGAGAAGGTGAGATACTAAAACAGGCCTTAGACACACAGCCATTGCCTTCCATTTCCTTTTTGGCAGTTACTCTCCCCACCGGCTGATGACTCGATGTCACAGGACACAGGAGTGGAAGAGGGCAGTTGGTCTTATCTGATCCCGGCCTCTCACATCCACCCACCACTATTATCAGTGTGATTTACCTCTCCTGGAGCCCGTAGGTCTGATCCCTATTGCAGAGGGACCTGATATGAGAGGCTCGGTCCCTGTGTCACATGGCGGTCTGCTGTACAGCAAGCTGCCCCTGGATGCAGTAGAGTACCCTTCCTCTTCCCACCAGATGCAGGTGCAGTGTGAGGCCCCCACAACATCTGAGCAGTTACTACTCCATGCTCTTGTTCCTCCCCAGCCTTGAGAACCGTGAGACTAAAGACATTTCTTTTCTTTGTCAGTGACGCAACCTCACGGGTTCTGTGATAGAAAATAGAGCAAGACAGCTGTCCGAGGAGCCTTCTCTTTTGCATTCCAGAGCCGAGGACCCTGTCACTGCTGGCTCTCCAGGACGTTCTGCAAGAGCTGCTGGGCTCTGAGCACTGGGGGAGGTGTGGAAAAGAGGTCAACTTGAGGGTGAATGTCAATATTAAGACATTGTTACATGCGTGGCAACTGCCACGCCTTGTGTAGTTGAACCCCTCTGCTGCCATCTTGAAATTCCACCCTCTCTATTTTCCTCACATTCTTTTTATTTCAAACCATCCAGTGGCCTCCCCTGTCTTCCTGACTAGAGCTCTCATAAGACAGTCCTTTGCAAAGTGGTCAGAACTTGTTGGCATCAAATACTGCGAAAAGCGTTAGTCACATCTGTAGCCCTAGGTTATATGATGTCCATTTGACTGTCTGGTGGTCCATGAAATGGAGCAAAGCATCCTTTAGGATTGGGAGATGGGGGGTAGGGAGGGTTGGGTTGTCATTGGTTGGATGTTGCTGGGTGTCTATATGAGAGAGAAGGCTATGAATTTTTCCGAGACCACGATGGCCTTTCCGTAAATCTGATTTGCTCCCTGGAAAGCAAACTGTACGATTGCTCTAGCCCTGACCCTGTGGACATAGTGTCGTAGAGACGTATTCTTCCCACTGCACATGTGTCCTGTGACATGACCCTATAGACGTGTAAAATGACTTATTTTGGGTTGCTTAATCCATCTGTGATTAAACCTTTTATTAATCTTAGCCTTGAGAAACTGACTGGCACAGTTAATCCCTCAAAAGCCTAGGCTTAATAGTGAAAATAAAAAAGTATTAAAATGCCTATTCTTGGTAATGCCCTTTTCCTTGATAATATTTGACTTTATCATTGTTAAGGATAACCCTTCCTTGATTTTATGTATTTTCTTATTATGAAACAAACTTGTCCAGCAATGGACACAGTCCATGCAGTGACATTACAGCACCAGGGCAGTGCCATCAGCCACAATGGAAAGACAAGAAAATATAATGAGAGACTCTTGAAGTCTTTTGAATCAATTAGAGTATGTGCAGTGAGCCCCCAGATATGTAAAGCCACTTGTATAATCCTTCCTTACTGAAGCTGGGCCTTGGAAGATGCCTTAGCAATAAAATGCATGTTGTTCAAGCATGAGGACTTGCCCAAGCCATACAACCACCATAAGAAGCTGGACAGGGCAGAATGCATCTGTAACCTCAGTCCTGGGGTGTGGCAAGACAGGCGGGCTCCAGGGGCTTGCTGGTCAGCCAGATTTAACTGGGGCTCCAGGTTGCAGAGTCCTGACCTAGAAAATGAGTAAGAGAATGACTGAGGAAGATACCAACTCAAGTCTGGACTCTACATGCATGCGTGCATATGCACACGCATGTACACGCATGCACACACACTAATACACACACACACACACACACACACACACACACACACACACACTAGAAGTAAAGGTTAATTTTCCTGAAGCAGGGTGGCCTAAGGACACATTACCTGTTCTTGGAGGGGACTGTGATTCAGGGCACTGGGTATTCTTGTGAACACTAATAGCAAAATGGTATCTTATTAGCTAGTCCTTCTTCATTACAATCCATCCATCATCCATCCATCTACCTGTCCATCATCCATCTGTCTATCCATCCATTCATCCATGCATCCATCTGTCCATCCACCCATCCATCCGTCCATCCATGCATCCATCCATGCATCCATGCATCCATGCATCCATGCATCCATGCATCCATGCATCCATCCATCCATCCATCCATCCATCCATCCATCCATCCATCCATGTATGCCTTCTGTATTTGAGCATTGCTAGTGAAACCTCACCCAGCATAGTCCAACAATGCAAGGGAGACTCACACAGGACAATCCTATCAAAATTTTCTTGAATCCTTTCCCCAGAGAAAACATCACCTGTAGTATGTAGTATACAGAAGGTAGTGATGGAGGGACAGAGAGAACAGGAGAGGAAGTAAAGTACCAGAGAAACAAGTTCTAACCCGAGTCTCATCGTGCCAAGGCAGCAGGACTGGGGAAAGGATGCTGGAGTGGGAGAACTGGGTTGCCTGTTCAACTGTGATTCACGTCTGTGCATCTTCACTTCAGAAGGACAACAATGTTAGACAGTGATGGGACCACCCTGAGGTCTACTTTGGCTTGCCTTGACAGTGAAGACTATGGATGAGAACAGCCTAGGGCAGAGTCCAGAGCTTGTCCACTGGTCATTTCTGCTGCTGCTGGATTCTGAGGGTAACCAACTCCACAGAATTGGAGAGCCAATACCCTCTGAACAGACCAGTATTTTCAGTGTGCCTCAATGTCAAAGCTAAGACCTACGGATAAAATGGGGAGCCAGGGTAGCTACTGTGATCAGAAGATGCTTTGAAGGAGAATGGGTTGGTACAAAAGGAAAATCCCTAGGAAAGCGAGACAAACCCTTTCCTCTGCAAGTTGCTTTTGGTCCTGGTGTTTATTAAAGCACCAGAAAGCGAATTAGGGCAGGGTTAGCTGTGATGTCCTATCCTGTGTCTTACAGTCTTCTTACTCTCATTGTCTGTCTTTCCTCCCTCCAGACTTATTCCAACTCAGTATCTCACATTGATCTTCGACATCTAGTCCACATTCCAACTTCCCACAGGAAGATTTATTCAAATAGTGCCATTCGCACCAACCCATCAACCCTGACACCATGGAAGGCAGATTCTGATGAGAAATAATTAAACAAGAGAGACCCAGCAAGTGATGTCTGATGCCCAGAAAGCTAAACTGGGCCACCTATCCCATTTCTTTCACTCCATAGACTTAAGAATAAGAACGGGGCCCATACGCTCATGTGATATTGGAAACTATGTCTTCCTTGAGGGAGTTTCACATTGGCATGCCAGGTGTGGGGCCAATGAACTGGCCAAGGTGACTTCAGCCGCTGACTAGGTCTTGTAGAGATCTCAGAGGAGGGGAATTGTTAACATAGACCTGCCCAGTCTTCAGAGTCTCTGTGGTGAGCTATGGAAAGGAGATCTAAGTTGTTGTGACCCCTGGGAATGAGAGAATTACCCAGCCTCTGTGAAGCAAGAGGGGAAAAGGCAGGACAGATTTCTTAAGAACTAGGGAGTGGACAGAAACGTGGCCCCAGTGTCGTGAGGTGTAGATTCAAATCCTACCTGTTTCCGGTAAGTTATTCTTTGAACAGATTGTTTTGGACCTGAAGCTCAGATTATTTCCTTTGGAAAAATCAAAATGACACCTGACCAACTGACGGCAGAAGTGTGTTCTGTGGACAAAATAGCTTACTTGGTGTGAACGACTTCTTGAACTGTTGGTGCACTGTCAGGCCTAGTGTAGAGAGGCTAGCCTACCTCGTGTGTCCAGTGGCTGTTGTCCTAGAAGCTGCAACAACGCAGGGTACTTAGGGGATGACTGCCAGGATTCTTGACGCTAACTGGCTATGAAGACACTGAGTTAATTTGCTAATGGTGTCATCACAGGGTCCCAAGAGTGATGACTTAACTGAAGCACATCTTCCAGCCCTGGGGGTTCCTGGCAGAGTCTGTGTCTCTGGCAGCGGAGGGGCCAAATGAGGGCTGGCTCTTGTCTCTCTCTTTGTTTCTAGTGGTTTCCTGGTGACCCCTGGCATCCTTGGCTTGTCGCAGTGCCATTCTGGGCTTAGCCTTCACTTTCATTGCAACTCTCTCAGCCTAAACCTTTTAGAAGGAAGGACTAGCACCCACTCCACGGACCCATCTTTAGCTGCACCTGAACAAACTTTATTTTCCACCCTGAGGTAGTGGGGTAGTACTTTGACATGTCATGGGAGACATGTTTCAGCACATAACAGTGGTGTGGCAGAGCCCTGTTCTGATGGACTTCGGAGGGCAGGGCTTGGCTTCCAGGTTAAGAACGTCTTCTTTGGGATGTGTTCTCTTGCCTCCAACCCTCAGCCTGACACTTCTGTGACACCCTCTCTCTTGTACCTCCTTTGGGCTTCCAGACACAGAAAGAGGGAGCTGGGAACAGCTTGACCCAACAACTGATAGGGGATTTTATTACTTGTATTGAAAACTTTAAAAAAAAGTCAGACTTGGGCTGGGGATGTAAGTTCTTAAAGTTACATTTATTGTGTGTGTGTGTGTGTGTGTGTGTGTGTGTGTGTGTGTGTGTGTGTGTGTGTGTAGACATTTGCACACATGCCATGGTATGTTGCATTGAAAGTCAGATGACAACTTGTGAGATCTCTTTGTTCCAGGGATCAAACTTAAATTATCAGGCTTGATAGAGGTTACCCTTACCTCAGGAGCCATCTCACCAGCCCAAGATGTAACTTCACTTTTCAAAATTCACATTTGTTTTGCATGTGTTTGGGCTGAACATATGCATAGCTTTATGTGTGTAGATGTGTAAATATACATGTGTGTGTGAGTGTGTGTCTGAGTGTATGTATATGAGTGTGTGTAGGTATATGTTTATAAGTGTATATGAGTTGTCTGAGTGTGTGTATGTTTGTATATGTGTATAAGTATATATGAGTGTGTATGTGTCTGAGTGTGTGTATATAAATGTATATATTTATTATATATATCTATATATATCTGTGTAAGTGTATATGAGTTTGTGTATGAGTGTATGTGTGCATGTGTATAAGTGTATGTGAGTGTGTGTGTGTCTGAGTTTGTGTACATGAGTGTGTGTATGTATATATGTGTAAGTGTATATGAGTGTGTGTGAGTGTGTGTGTGTCCACTTAGTGGGAATATGTTCTTTTTTCACCGTGTCAGTCCTAGTGACCAAACTCGGGTCATCAGGCGAGTACTCTGTTCAGTCCACTGGGATGTAAGTTAGTATTAGAGCACCTGCCTAACATCCACAAGGCCCTGATTTGATCCCAGAATCACACACACACACACACACACACACACATTCATGTGCACATGTGCATACACTTACACACACACACGCTCACACGCATTCACATGCACACATGCATACACGTACACATACACACACAGAGCAAACTAACCTCTAGTTTTTATTATTGTTACTAGATTTCTCCACAGACAATGCAAGCCTTTGTTATCAGCATTCAGCACCCAGGGCTGGTTGTTCCCCCTGCTGTGCCTCTGAGAAGCTACCTACAGACAACCCCATCCTCCCTTGCCTGCCTCAACTTACCAGTGAGAACTGCATAGATCTTATCCCACAGTGCTCTTCAGTCCCTGCGAAAACTGAGTTTACACAGCGTCCTCCCAAATGAGCAAAGAAGCCCAGGTGCCTTTAAGAGAGACGCGTTCAGAATCGCAGCGGCTGAGGCAGAACTTCTTGACCTTGAGAAGACCTTGGGATAGAGTTTAACAAGCCCACCCAAGGACTACTTAACTGCCGCTGGGATGCGCTTTTTGCGGTGTAACTATTTATTATTAATTAGAGTCAGACTAGGGGTCTGCGCTTCAGTTTGCAGCCCAGAGGGATAGTGGTAGCCATAAAACTAGCGATCGTCCCCCATCTTTTTCTTAAACACTCAGTTCCTTCAACTATCACTTTAATCAAATTTTCCATCTTAGTGGGTCTGTAATTAATGAGAGAGAACATCTTTGTCACCCGTCAAAATGTGCCAATCGGCAGCAAAGCTTGTGGTTTGGGCTGTGTCCCAGCCCTCGTGCTGTGGTGGCCCGCCTCGCCTGGAACTGCCCGGCATCCCAAAGCCCAAGTGGTGGATACACTAGCATTTCCCTTAGAAAGACGTCTCGACTTCTTCCCTTCCTCCTTTATCTGGCTGGGGGAGGGGGAGGGAAATTTGTTCACGTACGGGTCTGACACACTTGGAAGTAACTGTTGAGTAGAACCACAGTGGCGTGGTTCAGGCACTGCCACACATCCACAGAGGCCATGACTGTGGGGGTGTGCCACCGGAACAGAGGATGGTCCTGGCCTCTGGCTGGTGATGAACTCGATACTAACAGAGGTCATTCAGTCTCCCTGGGGCATTTTCTAGGATCCCTAAGTACACAGATGCACAGTCTTCCTCTCCTCTCCTCTCCCCTCCTCTCCCCTCTCTCCCTTCCCCTTAGCTCCCCTCTCTACTCCCCTCCCTTCCCTCTCCTCTCCCTTTCCCTCTCCCTTCCTCTCTCCTCTCCCATTTTCCCCTTCTCCTGCCCCACCCCCACCCGAGAAGAGAGCAGTCTGGCAAACTCCCCATTTCATGAAGATCAAAATGTAATTCAAGGCTCCTAAGTTGGTCCTTGCGGCATGTGCTTCCAGATGATGGCTCTGTGGGGCGTTTAGGGCAGAAGATGTGGAGGGACCCTTGTGTGCTTGTGTGAGACGGCAAAGTAGGTTACAGAGTCAGTTGTTTCTCTGAATGCTAGAAACAAATCTTCTCGAATTCGGCAGGAATCCAGGAGAGTCTAGGATTACTGAGACCTGTGGTGTGAGCTGCATCAACCACCCTTCTCCGAGGAAGGGCCGGATGCCTTTCTCTCAGAGAGAAGGCTTTGAACAGAAGTAACTGAGCGCTTGTCTCGTACCCCACCCGCCCTCCACCCCCACCCCTGCTCTGGCTTGTTTTTCCCTCACCTTCATTGGTCAGATGACCGAGAGGATACTGTGGCGGTGGTGGGCCTTGAAACTTGCCCACGTGACAGTCATCCCTCCTCTGCTTTTGCTGTGACAGAGCGGTGCTTCACCAGCACCCTGGCCCTGGCGAGCGAGTCCTACTTCCTCAGCTTCCGTCTTCTCGAAGGTGCCAGGACAAACCTTTGTTTTCTTAGGCTTCTGAGCTTTCTGACTTTTCAGCGTTCATCTTTGTTCATCTTTTGGAGATGATGGCGTTGGCTGGCTGCTTCGAAGGTGAAACGCAGAGCCCCTGTCTCTGCCTCTGCCAGAGTGAGCGCCCCCTTGTGGTGGGCCCAGGAGAGGACCGACCACCCCAGCCATTCCTGTGCATCAGGGCTATTCCCTGAGCTAGAAAGCTAGGCTGACAGCCTGGGCCGCTAATCAAGGACATTCTGTGTGGTTGAGGACCGAGCGGAGGTGCGCTGGACTACTCCAGAACAGAGGGGTTGACTGTCAGGAGAGGCCTGTATTGCAGCCTCTGGTGCACTACAGCCTGCAGCCATGCTGAGTGGGTGAGGCTGCCTGCCTGGGCAGAATCCAGGAGTCTTAGAGGAACAGGCTCAGGCGACTTCTGGAGAAGTGGGAGAGGGAGAAGGAGAGGGAGAGGGAGGGAGAGAGAAGAAAGAGAGGGAGGGAGAGAGAGGAGGAGAGGGAGGGAGAAAGGGGAAAAGAGGGGGAGAGGAGAGGGAGAGGGGGGGAGAAGGAGGAGAGGAGAGGAAGAGAGGGGGTAGGGGAAAGGGAGGAGAGAGAGAGAAAGGGAGGGAGGGAGAGTGAGGGAGGGAGAGGGAGAAGGAGAGGTGGGGGAGAGGGAGGGAGAGAGAGAGGAAGGAGAAAAGGAGAGGGAGGGGGACCTGGGCAGTAAGCTATGCACTCTATCCTGTCTTCTGCTGAAACGAGTGTTTAAACGTACCATTGCCAGAAGTATTTTCAGATTCTAAGACTGCAAGAGAGTTTTCAAGTGCCAGAATAAAATCCTCCATAACATATAAGAAAAGTTCTGGCTCCATTTATTAGGACAGAGATAACCAAAGCCCTTTTTAAGCATCACCTTGGATGTAACAACTCAGGATGCACGAAGAAGTCTGTGCTTGCTTCTGCAAGATTTAATTGTTATCAATGCAAAGCAGGTAGGTCCTCTCTGAGTCCAGTTCCTTCCAGAGGAGAGTCTACACTTGATTTAGGACATCTTGAGAAATGCATTACTGCTTTTGGGGAAGGTACAGCCAATACAAGTTGTAGTGAGCACACACTTCTTGTCAGCGTGAAGGCAAAGGGCCCATGTTGTGGGGAAGCTGCCATGTGCAGTGTCAGGACAACCACACAGCACATGATGTCTTCCTGAGGACAAAGACATCTTAAGCTTCAGCATTTCTCTTATTTGAGCTGGACAGTTAAAGGCTGTGCCTGGGAGGGGCATGATCATGTTGACATATCACATACTTTAATTTGTTTGTATTTTAAACTATCCTTAGAAAAGCAAAGCAAAACAAACAAACAAACAAAAAAACCCCAAAAAGACAAGTAAAGTGGAACCTTTAGTTGAGTTGAAGCATTGAAACCGTTCAGTCATCCACCGTGGTTCTCAAACCCAGTGTGGATCTCAGCATGGGCCTTCTTCAGTGACTCCATCTCTGTTTTCCTACCTTGGATTAACTTCCTCCTGCCATTACTCCATTAGTCTCCTGGAGCACATCCACGTATTCTTTATGAGTTGGTCCCACTTTTGCATTCTTTGTCCAGTAGTGCTTTTAAGTCTTAGGGTCTTGATTGGTTTGCTTTCCCTGCCAGTTAAGAAATTAAAAGGCAGGGAAAACCTCACATAACAGGTAACAGCAGAAGGATCCCAGAAACAGCAGACAGAGTCGGTGCGGGCACACACACACGCACGCACGCACGCACACACACACACACTCACCATGAAGCAGACACAGAGAAAGACCCTTGCAAAGCAGAGGGAGCCCTCTGGAAGCTCAAGGTCACACTCTCCTTGAGGACTCTCCTTCTTTGTCTCTCTCTCTCTCTCTCTCTCTCTGTCTGTCTGTCTGTCTGTCTGTCTGTCTGTCTGTCTGTCTATGTCTCTCCCTCTCCCTTTCTCTCTGTTATTTGAAGCATCTTCTTCCTAGATTTAGGTTGATCGCTCTATAGAAAGACAAGGCTGGTGGCTGGCCTACGATGATGTGTAGACATGTCTGAACTGGTTTTGACTTGTTGAACTAGATGACCAGCTGGGGCCCCACTGGCCTGAGGAGCCTGACAGGCCTTTGTTTGAAGCTGCCGGGGCTAGGTCAGAAGGATGAGGAAAAAGCCAGCCAGCTTGGAAGTTTGCCATCTTTTTCATTGAGTCTTGTGGCTGCCTCTCTGCTGTTGATCTGGGAACTTAATTCCTGTTCCTGCGGTTCTTCCTGTTCCTGTTGCTTGGGTTCTTCCTGTTCCCGTTCCTTCGGTTCTTCCGTTCACTGTCCGAGGTGCCACTCTAAGCAGGGGAACGTGGTCTGCGGACCAGACACTGTCTGGAGCTTCTTCCGCGGCTTCTTCCGCGGTTCTGTTTTGCTGCCGCTGAGACTCGCGCATTTGGAGTCACAGTGGATGGCTGCGCTCTCCCTTTGTTCTTCCGTATTTCATCTTTAAAATTCATCTCTCTCCTTTTTTTTTAAATTTTTTTATTTTTTATTTTTTACTGGTGCTGGCCGTGTTGAGTGGGCGGAGGAGTCCTGGTAGGGTTCCATGCCCCTTCTCTCAGTGAGATGGTATTTAAGGTCAGGCGCTCCATCCTGTGTCTCCTCGGGGTCTTGTGCCTTCTGACCTGGGTCTGCAGCTTTCGCTGTGAGTTGGAGGACTTTCCACTCTGCCCTTTGGGTCCACGCGCACTGCTTCATATGTTCATTCTGAGGAGCAGGACCGCCCCACCCCACCCTCACCCCCATTTCTGGTCGATTTTTAAGGTAATCTATGGAGGGATAAAAATACGCCTCTCTGCTGTTCCTCATTTCTCCTCTGTCTCCACATCTCTTTAGATGTGAGATTGCGAATTGAGGGAAAAGCAAACAGCCACTGAAGACACCTTCGCTTAGGCAAACTCACTAGGGTATTAGAGAAAGCCACAGCAGGAAGCGTGTCCCTATGGATGTCAGCACTGTGCCCAAAATGACGGGCTTATTATGAGCAGTAAAACAAGTTCCAGATTCAAGCTGGTAATTATGACAGCCCTTGCCACCACTGTCTCTTTGGATGAAGGATTTAATTATTTTATGTGTATGTCACTAAATTCTTCTCTAGCACCAAGGGATTAAAAAACGGATGTCCACGCAGCCTTCAGTGAGTGACTGGACAAGAGATCCCGTGTAAAGCTGAAGGACTCGAAGCAGTGACATCATGAAAGATGGCGCAGGCCACGTGCTGCCAGAGGCCAGGATAGGAGGGCAGTGCACAGGTGCGGCCATTCTGCCGAGGACACTTGCACCGCGGCTCGGAATGGCACTGCTGGGAAGAGCCTCCCCTTAACAAATGCCAAATATACAAAAGGACATGCAGCCGGATGGGCATGGTGGCTGCAGAAGTTTTCTTGCAGTACAGGGACAACAGAGAACACAAGAGACTTGAGAAGCAATTTCTGTAGGGAAAACCCTGGCGTGGGCAATCGAATCATCAGGGAAACATGGAAGATGTGGAATTTCTATTCGTGTCTGCTACACGGTATAATGAATGAGAAAGCTTTAGTATAATTCGTCACATGTAGTATTTTTTTCCTCTCATTTTACAGTGTCTAAGCACTCCCTAGCAACTTAAACTATACCTGTTCCACGTAATCTGACATCCACTGCTGGAAGTAAGTAGGAGGTGGTCCTGGCCTCTCCGAGATACCTGCTGTTTCAGGGTTCTCTTGTTGTGAGAAGACAACATGACCACAGCAACTCTTGTAAAGAAAAACATTTAATTGGGGCTGGCTTACAGTTTTAGATGTTTAGCCCATTATCATCATGGCTGGGTGTATGGCAGCCTCCAAGTAGACGTGGTGCTGGAGAAGGAGGTGAGAGTTCTACATCTGGGTCCAAAGGCAGCAAGGAGGAGACCGAGGGCCACATCAGGCATTACTTAGGGATAGGAGGCCTCAAAGCCCACTTCCACACTGACACACTTCCTCCAATAAGGCCACGCCTCCTAGTAGTGCCACTCCCTGTGGTCAAGCATTTAAAACATGCATCTGTGGGAGCCATGCCTATTCGGATCACTGCACCTGCTTTATCTCAGATCTATTCTTTGGCGTGGATGAATCACTGTAAGACCCCATTGCTAAGGACTTCACATTTCTTTGGTTACAGAGCCTAAAGGAACCAAACTTGATTGACCTGGAAATTCTCCCCCTGTTGGCTACTCTTCATGCTAGACGGTGCTGTGCGGGGGACGCTGGGAGGGGAAAGACATCAATGGCTGTACCTAGCGCTGAACCTTGCATGCTGTAATACTGGCCTGCCAGTCAAAATGACCCTACTGTTTCCTTAAAAGGCACAGAAATAGTATAAGGATGTGCCTTCGTTTTAATCCCAGGTGTCGGAATGCGGGACTGCTTTGCTGTCCACAGCAGCTGACTGTGATTGGCCTCATGCAAAGGGGTGGTATTGCCAGCTGGAGATAGTTCCGGTGACCTTTGGAATTCTGGGAACTTTTCAGAAGTATATAAATGCTGGGCCCTGAGAGGCGTTGGTGGTGGTTGTTCAGGAGGGCTGGTGCAGTTCACTAGTTAGTAGTCAAGCTCAAAGAAGAAGCAGGAGGAAAGAAATCATATCTGGGATCTCCCTCCTCTCTCTCTCTCCCCTCTCTCCTTTCTCTCTTATCTAGCGTGGAAGCCAGAGGTCAACATCGGGTGCCTTCCTCTCCTGCTCTCTCTCCACCTTATCTTCAGAGACAGGTCCCACTGGACCTGAAGCTCACCGAGCAGCTAGACTGGGCCGTGAGCTTCTGGGATCCTTTTGCCTTTACCTCTCAGCCCTGGGATTAGGTACACACCGTGATGCTGTTTTTCTATAGGTGCTTGGATCCAGACTCAAGTCCTTATACTTTCACAGAAAAAAATCTCCCCCCCTCTCTCTCTCTCTTTCTCTCTCTCTCTCTCTCTTTCTTTTAAAGTCACAATTTAGGGAGAACCTCCTTCTGTTTTTCCAGAGGTAGGCAAAAGTAACAAGATCCCTCCGTGGTCTCTCGGAGGAGCACTCTCCAGATACCATGGAATGTATTAGTTGCCTGCTCAAGGTTCACCCATCCCTAGGGGCTGTGCCAAGACCCAAGGCTCACTGTTAGCATTTCTTAAGTGGCTGCCAGCACTTCCATTAACCGTCCCAAGTTAGAAGGGAAACTTCATTCATGTAAATATTCTCTGGGGTTTTTCCCTCTTTCTGAAAGGCTTCTCTGAATGGCTTTTATCCTCGTTTTAATTTTACGAGAACCACGTTGCTATATCCAAGTACAAGTGCAGAGTTTTGCTACATCCTAAGGAGGCCATTTTCGGGCTTGCAGGATGGCATTAGAAGACAGGATGAGAGGGAAATTAGAGGCGACGAGCAGGAAGGGTTCATAGAAGAAATGAGGTAAGACCAAATGGGCTGTGGGCTGGGAGAGGGTGAAGCACGGTCAGCTAGGGGTGCTGAGGTTCTCCCCACCCCATCTCCATCAGCCCTACAGGGACCTGGGCTCAGCAGGCTGCACTCATAATTCACGATGCTCTTCTAGTCAAAACAAAACACCAGGTCACCACGGAAGGTTTTGGTGGGGAAAATGATGAACTTTTGTCCTCATGATTTGTGTTAAAGTGTGTGGGTCTGAGATTTTACTAAAACCAGTCAACCCTTTCAAATTCCGTGATTAAAAAGTGCGGAAGAGCGCCATCTTTCTTTCTCAATCACGGTGAATTTTAAATACACAGGGACCCAGAAGTCTTTCAGCAAATGTCTCCCTCCCACTCATTCATGCCTTTATAGCATTATCCAGTCTACAAAAATTGGCTGCATACCTACTATGTGTCTCTACTTTAGCAGATGCTGGAGAAAGAACAAGGAACATTGTCAACCTCCAAGCCAAGATTCATGACCTCATGGCATTTACACTAGATGAGACACAGCTATTGGGCAGTAAAGAACAGTTACAGTGACAGTTGTCACAAAGGACTGCTTACGGTGAGCGGGGTCTGTACTAGGGACTCCAGGAGAGCCCTAACCTTCTCAGGAAACTGGGGTTGAGTAGAGACCCAAAGGGTAAGGAGGGCTGTAATTTAGAGCAGCCGGGACAGAGTTTGTAAGGGATACAAAGTATCCAGAAGGAATGGCACCTGCTGGAAAGGGAGGGGCAACGGCTGGTTGAGCCCCGTGGTGTGAGACGCCAGTACAAGGTAGGTTAACTCTCCTGCTCAGGACCCAGAGCTCCACCCTCCACCATGGGGACTCTGCGTGGACTGACTGTGCACAGCCAGGGACTGATTCATTTCCTTTAATGGCCACTCAATGCAATTATTCACTGACCAAAATAACCAGATCATAAACAATTATTTCAGTCTTCTTAAGGACACATTAGCTTGATTATAGCAATAATTGGGAGAGAGGACCCAGTTAATTGACTTAGCAGAAAATGGGTTTCCCTGTGTATACAGAGCTTGATGTAACCTGATAGAGCTCGGATGGAATGTCTGTGGAAACGGAACGATGCATGCGCTCACGTCAGCTCGCTTAGGCTTTAAAATTGGGCCGTTGTTTATGTTCTTCTAGCCCTGGCCTCATGGTGACCCGACGTGACCTGATACATGTATTATTCACAACTCGTGAATGCCAAAGACTCACCCAGGTACCTGTCAGGGCCTCCTCCAGCCAGGCATCACGAGTGACAGTTTAAGTCTCTGTGGTTTACCCACAAGGGCAGTCTGGAAAGAGCATGAGAGTCAGAACCAAACTAGGGTTTGGAGCAAACCTGGCTGTGAACAGAGCGTGTCACTTAGGCAGACTGCAGCCTAATGATCCACATTTGTAAACCGGAGGTTGTAATAGCCACGATTCACAATTATAACTATTCGTTTTATTTTATGTGCTCGCATGTGTGTACATGTGTGTGCAGGAACCCGAGAGTGTCAGAGGAGGCATCAGACCCGCTGGAGCTGAGTTACAGAGAGTTACTGTGTGGGCTGGACCCTCTAGAGGAGCAGTGAGTGCTCTAAACCTCTGTGCCATCTCTCCAGCCCCCTGCAGACAATTAAGAGATGAAACGCACAAAAGCACATCCGGGGCACACTTATCGCTGCTTTTCCTTTTCTAATAAGAGGTTATGAAGCAGGTGTGGTAAATCTATAATCTCGACTCTATGAGTCCAAGGCAGGACACTATGAGTTTGAGGCTAGCATGTGACAGGACAGACAGCTTTATCTCAGAATGAAAAAGATCTCCTTTCTAAGGAGGACTGAAGCATTAGCACTTTGGTTGTCCTTCTTCTTGAGCTTCATGTGGTCTGTGGATTGCATCTTGGGTAATCCGTGCTTTTGAGCTAACATCCACTTATCAGTGAGTGCACATCACGTGTGCTGTTTGTGACTGGGTTGTCTCACTCAGGATGATATTTTCTAGTTCCATCTATGAATTTCACGAAGATATTGTTTTTGATAGCTGAGTAGTACTCCATTGTGTAGATGTATCACATTTTCTGTATCCATTCCTCTGTTGAGGGACATCTGGGCTCTTTCCAGCTTCTGGCTATTATAAGTAAGTAGGGGAATGCCAGGGCGGGGAGATGGGAGGAAGAGGGTGGGTGGGGGAACACTCTCATAAGAGGCAGGGGATGGGGGAAGGGATAGGGGGATTCCAGAAGGGAAATCAGGAAAGGGGATAACATTTGAAATGTAAGTAAAGAAAATTTCCAATTAAAAAAAAAAGATCAAGACAAACAAAAATCCAAGAAAACAAAACAACAAAACAAAGGCCCCGTGGCTGCCAGCAGCAATTCCCAAGCGCAGAAGAAGCTGCCACAGCGAAGGGTGGATGAGTCCTGTGGCAGAACGTGAGGGCTGGGCTTGTCTGTAGGCCCATAGGGCTTCGCCCAGAGATGGTGACACATCTGTGTGATCATGGGACACATCTGGTGAATACTGAAATAACACAGGCTTGGTCTGGCTGTAACACACGGTCACAGATGGAGCAATATGTTAAATGACAGCACGGCATTCTCCACAGTTGTAAAAGCAGAGGAGCCAAAGGCAAGGTCCTGGCACACGCTGTCATGGAGGGCCTCCTCGACGGACTGTACTCTCACACGGTGAACGGCAGAAGGGCCAAGAAGGTGGGTGCGCCAAGCCTCTTCCTCAAAGCCCTGGTAGGCAGGCTCTGAGGCCAACAGGGAAAGCTCTACTTTCAAGTCCACACCACACCCTAAGAATGCTGGACCCATTGCCTCACATTAGCAGTTAGGTTTTCTACATGAACTGGAGGATGGGTAGACTGAGGGCCCACCTGGGG
This sequence comes from Rattus rattus, assembly GCF_011064425.1. Lineage (NCBI taxonomy): Eukaryota > Metazoa > Chordata > Mammalia > Rodentia > Muridae > Rattus > Rattus rattus. The sequence goes on from NC_046167.1 coordinate 78,918,349, forward strand.
CTGAGGAGGCCCAGGTGTAAGCCTCTGTCCTTACACACACACACACACGCACACACCGAGAGAGGGGGAACAGACAGACAGACTCAGAGAGACAGACAGACTCAGAGAGACAAACAGACACACATACACACACACAGAGACAAACAGACACACACAGAGAAACATACACACACAGAGGCAGGCAGGCAGGCAGACAGACAGATACACACAGAGTTAGACAGACATATAGAGACACACATAGAAATACACACAAACACAGAGAAACAGAGACAAAGAGACACAGACTCTCTCTCTCTCTCTCTCTCTCTCTCTCCTTAACAAAATCATTTCTTTTAGGAAAGAAAAACCCAAAAAATCCAAAGGCTGATCTGATGTCAAAACTGAAACTTTGTTACTACTGTGCTAAGAGACTTTGGCTCCCAGGTCACTGCTCTCTGGGGGAGACACCCTCCTGAGGAGGCAGCTCTTGGATTTTCAGAGCTCTTGGATTTTCAGAACTCGACAGGCCCTCTCAGCCTACCAGAGAACTCTCTCCGTGCCTACCCAGAGAGGGCTGCCCTCTTCTGCTTCTGTTAGAATCCTGATCTCATTAGTCGTGAGATTATTAATCTCCTCACAGACTGCTGGACGGAAAACCACAGACAGGAAGGAGCAGCTGGTTGGAGGTGATGAAACTTTAAAAGGCATAGTTGAGAGGCTTGGCGTGAAACCACACCAAAGCCAGCCTCCAAGGGACAAGCTGGATGACTGTCCCCCCACAGTCTGGCTGAAACATGCTCGGAACCCGAGAGCCCCACTAGGTAGTGTGAGAAGCCCACAGGCCCCGTTACTCAACTCACCGATTGCTTAAGCCCTGGAAAAGACGGAGCCAAGTAAAACCCTGACCAACCCATCACACGTTTCTCTCCAGTCATTCCCACAGGTACCCTTGTCAGCTGTGACACTTGCCATTGGCAAGTTGCCTGGAGAACTATCTGGGTGCAGGCCACAGAGTTTCTCGTTTCACCTCCTCATTCCTGCATCCTCAGCACCTGGCTTGGGCTGGCACTCTGTCCCGGCTCAAAGATCACATTGTTTGAGTGAAAGCCTGCACTTTTAGAAAGGATACCAGTAGCCAATCAGGTCAGCGGCAGGAGCCGGCGAAGTTTTGACCTCGCCATGAACCGGGTCCGGATTCAAAGTCAGACCCAGCTCAGGTATATGGAGGCTGTGCTCCATCAGTCAGACAGGACAAGGAAGAAAAGCAAATTCCAAAACGAGCCGCTAACTTCAGACGTACGGAAGAGCGAGTGCTCAACTCTCTGGGCAAGGATCATGTTCTTCCCGGGACCCGTCAGGCGTGTGACGTGGAATAGATGAAGCTCTTTACCACTCTGCTTCTACAGGGGTTTACTTTACTTCTCTAGGAAACTGTGGAGAGATCACTGGCCGGGGCAGCCATTTTGAAAACAGCCCGGCGCATGCTTCAGAGCTTCAACAGAGTTACCACAGCTCACAGCTCCTACCCACAGGTGCCAGGGAACTGAAGACATGTCCATGTATGTGAATCTTCATAACATCGGTCCTAAGCACCTGTAACAGTTAGGACATCAGCCGTCAGGTCGATGAATAGATTCATGCTGTCTGTCCATTCCTCGTTGAGAGGAGTGAGGAACGGTTGAGACGTGAGAACATCATGCTCGATTGTAAAAGCCGCACGCAGAAAGCGAGGAAAGGGATTCTACTTCGGTATTCAGGACAGGGAAATGTGTTACAAAAAAAGAGTAAGGGCTGATTATGGGAGGCACAGATGGGGCTGGGGGGTGGCCTCTACGGCTATGGTATTTATGATGATCTAAAGTTCAACGTTATCAGTGATGGTTGCAAACATCAAACAAACAAACAAACAAAAAAAACCCCACCACTTAACTGACTGACTGAGATTGTGAGTTTTAAGGACTTGGGGTGTTGCTCAGTGACAGAGCAGTCCTGGATTTGATCCTCAGTGTCAAATTAGAATGTGGATTTTACAGTATGTAGATGGCTTTTAACTTAAAAACACATGTCAATGAGGGCTGTCAGAATTTAGAACTGGTGTAGAAATCTTGTATTGGCCTTTGGGTAGACACAGTGCATTTTGAGAAACTTTAAAGGATAACTTTATAAGGGGGAAAACACATGAACTCCCTGTTAATATAAAGTTAATACACACGAGGCTTTATTGAATCCAGTCACGCACGCAAGGACGAGTTCGGGAATGCGGCAAAAAGTTCAAAGGAGAATTTGAAGTGAGAACTCTGTGGAGAACGGGGAATGGCTTGTCACCTCTCGTGAGAAAAGGAGAACCCTGTCTCCCAGCTGAAGGATTGGCTCTACTCCACAAGACATAATTCGCTCATTTCTTCCATCCACAGCACCTCGTATTCTTGTCAACCCCCCTAACTTATGCAGCTGCAGAATAAGGCACAGGTGGAATCATTTCCAGAAAGGTGTGCTTCAGAGGGTACCTGGTAGTCAAAACTGTAAATTTCGAAATCCACCTCTTTTCCCTGCCGGCCTGTGACACCGCGGGGACTCTGCCCATTGAACAAACATGGACAATACAGTTGTCCTCACTACATCTGTTCAGAGAGTCTGCAGTGAGAGCAGTCCCGCTCATCACTTTCCAGTAGGTCAACATTTATTTCATTTACTTTGTGCTGGGCAGCGCAGTGGTGGGCTGGGTGAGAGACAGAGAGAAAAGCAATTCCTGAGCTGCTTAGTGAAGAACTCTTTCGGTGCAAGCGCACGTAGGAGGCCAGAGGAGAGGCAAGTGTCTGTGTCTCAATCCTCCTTTTAAAATGGAGCGGGCGTATATCTCAGGGATTTCTTGTGGGGATTAAACAAAAGCCAGAAAAGTAAGTACCTCAGCCACACCCAACACATAATGCTCAGTAAACAGCAGACGTCCATCAGGACTCCCTCTAGACTCTGCCCTGCAGCCGCTGGCAGCCCCAAGGGATGGAAGTCCATAGGGAAGAGCAGTGGTAGCTTAAAATGTCAGGGTTTCTCTGTGTAACAGCTTTGGCTGCCCAGGAACTCACTACGTAGGCAAGGCTGGTCCTTGAATTTACAGAGATCCTCCTGCCCTGCCCACCCCTGAATGCTGGGATTAAAAGTGTGCATAATTCTAACAGCAAACTTGTTGGTCCAATGCCAAAAGATCACCTTATTGGTTAGGGGGAAAAATGCACAGAACCAATTCAATCCTGGTTAACCCCAGACTGAGAATCAGTGTTTGGCATATGAATGCTATATCCTCAGACCGTGTGTGTGTGTGTGTGTGTGTGTGTGTGTGTGTGTGTGTGTGTGTGTAAGAGAGAGAGAGACAGAGACAGAGAGACAGAGACAGAGAGAAAGAGTGAACACCGAAGAGAAAGAGAAATCCCTCTCAGGGAGATTATAGATTATTTTGGCAAGGACTAAGTAGGAGATAGCTTGAACGGAGTCCTGAGGCTGCAGAACTGTGAGGTGGGTAATACCAGTTAGTCTACACAGCAAGCATAGATGAAACAGAACACAGAAACAAGGCCACATACAGAGCAAATGAGGGACAGGAGCTGAGCTAGTGACCTTCATCTCCAGCTCATCCCCTTGGACCAGTGTTCTGAAGCTTTGCGTCAAACCATAGAAGTCCATTTTCATGTATTGTTTCTCTGAACATACTTTAAGACAGTCTAGGTAGACACCGGCTTCTGACTGAGGCCAGGTGTCTAACCAGTGTTGGGATTTTCCAGCACTCCTTGATCCATGGAGAACTCCAGAAGATATTGCACAACAAACAAAGCAAAACAAATCAACCACGGGATGGGTTCTAATGATTGGTCAAAACAACCCAGATTTCAACATTTTGCAAATGGCTCACTGGGGCTAGACACAGGGGATGTCCATGGTGGTAAAGGTAGTCATTCCAGGATACTCAAGGAGTGAGCTAACATCCAAGGTCTTGAAAATCTGAGCCTTGATCATGAAATTGAACAGAGAGCTCAACAATATAGAGTCCAGACAGAGGCATTAGTACCAAAGGTTGGGTATTACTCCCAGGGCTTTTGAGTTGTCTGTTGATGGTTTTCTGATGATATTTTTTTTATACCCAGTAGAGCTTGGCCACTTGGCTTAGTAACTTCTCTGAACACCTTTATCTGAACACGTACTGCAATGACCGTGGCAAAGACAGAATTCTGTCCCTCAAGAAGGAGTTTAGCAGATGAAAGACCCTCCAGGTTTTATCACCCACAACTAGGATGATGGTTTGAGTTTCCAGCTGTGGGCCAAGGCCTCTTTATCTTCTAAACCATCATTATCTGAGGTTCTTAAAGGCCTCCAAACTCGGAAATCTCCATGGAAGACACGTGGTGAGAGATTAGTAGGCATCTGAAGAGTTGAACTTACTTAATAGGATCTGAACTTTGGCTCCAAGCCCTGGAAATTCCAAGGTCACACTGCCCTTGGTTTTTTAGTTCTGGATTTTACTTAATGAGGAGCTTTTAGAAAGATCAATAAAAATGTTCCAGTTAAGCTGCTAATGAGAGAAATGGCCTTTCTGTTATGGAAAGAAAATGCATGCTAGGCTTCCACATAGCAACAAGGAGTCCAGGCTATGGAATTGTCTGAGCAAATTGTGATTGCCTTTGTGTGCCTTAGTTTGTATAATATGCACCAAGGTTATTAGAACCCGATAACTTTCTTTGCTGCTTGCGAGCGGGCTGTGCGTGCTGAGAGAAACAATCTAATTACCCAAGCCGCTGGTATCTAAGATACTGTCTCCCAAGATTAATGTGCTGGTCTGATGAGTTTCCCTCTGAGTGAGAGGCAGTGGTCCTAGATAAATTGCCCCAAGCTGCTGCTGTAACAAACAATGAAAATAAATCAGCTGCCCCTGTCCAATCCAGATCTGGTGATTTCTGCTACGGAGTAGGAGAGGCTAGTTCTGTTGAACAACGTTAGACTCAAGCCAAAGTCTTGGGTGAGCCAAAAGGACTCAGTGGTTGGTCACTCGAAGTTTAACCTAATCCACTCCTCTATGCCAACTGGGGTCGTCCTGGTTTCTGTGGATTTCTTTCTTTTTAGATTTATTCATTCATTCCTTTTTTTTTTTTTTTTTTTTCCGGGGCTGGGGACCCCTTTATTTAGGCAAGCGCTTACCACTGAGCCAAATCCCCAACCCCTTCATTCCCTTTATTTATTTAATTTTACATGCATAGGCATTTTGCCTGCATGGATGTGGGTATACAGTGTACATGCCTGGTGCCTGCAGACGCTAGAGTAAGGTGTCAGGGCCCCTGGAACTGGAGTTACAGATGGTTGTGAGCCACCACGTGGGTTCTGGGAACAAAACCCAGCTCCTTTGCAAAATCGGCCACTGTGCTTAATCGCTGAGCCATCTCCACAGTGGCTTTTCGGCGTTTCTTTGGATGCTCATTTCATGCCATGGCCTCCAACCCTTAGGATGTGTAGCGATGAGGGCCTGATGACTGTCCACCCTTGTTGGGGATGTCTTAGCTCTTAAACTGGAGCTGTCTTTGATGCTGACTGGAAAATGTATCTGAAGCCATTTGCTCTGGTTCAAATCCTAACTTCTCTACTTGTTTACTTGAGTAAACAAAGAACTATTCTGTACTTTGATTTCATGGTGTATACATCAAGGTAGTATTGCGAAGATGGTTTTTTTTCATCTTTATTAAATTGGGTTTTTCTTATTTATATTTCAAATGTTATTCCCTTTCCCAGTTTCCAGGCCAATATCCCCCTAATCCCTCCCCTCCCCTTCTATGTGGGTGTTCCCCTCCCCATCCTCCCCCCATTACCTCGAAGATGTTTTTAATGGGGATAAAATGGGTTTTTATCACAATAAAGTTAGCTATTGTACTGGCTGGTTTTGTGTGTCAACTTGACACAAGCTGGAGTTTCCTCAGGGAGCCTCCCTTGAGGAAGTGCCTCCATGAGACCCAGCTGTAAGGCTGGCTGTGTTGGGTTCTATAAGAGAGCAAGCTGAGCAAGCCAGGGGAAGCAAGCCAGTGAGTAACATCCCTCCATGGCCTCTGCATCAGCTCCTGCTTCCTGACCTGCTTGAGTTCCGGTCCTGACTTTCTTTGGTGATGAACAGCAATGTGGAAGTGTGAGCTGAATAAACCCTTTCCTCCCCAACTTACTTCTTGGTCATGATGTTTGTGCAGGAATAGAAACCCTGACAAAGACAACTATTCTTGTTTCTTCCTTCCTTCCTTCCTTCCTTCCTTCCTTCCTTCCTTCCTTCCTTTCTCTTTTTCTCTTTTTCTTTCTTTTTTCTATTGCCATGCAATAGATGGAAAAGACTTCTCCAGTGCAACCGTGGGAAGGAGGTGGGTCCTAAAAGTGATGAGACCCCCACAAACAGATTAATGTCCTTGTGGGCGAGAGGATCATCTCCTTAGAGATGGGGCTTACTGTAAGGGAGTGTGGAGTCCCCTTACCCTCTTGTTCCTCTGCTTCCCTCTCCTGTTCCTTCTGCTCGGGGCTGACCCAGTGGGAAGGGCTCATGGGGTGCTTGCCTCACACTTTTCTGTTTCCCGGCTTGAAGGTTTGAAGTGACCCAGTCCCAAATGTCCTACTGTAACAGCAGGAAGTGGACAGCCTGCACATGAATTACACACGATCTGAGTGGAAGCTCTAGCTAGGCTGCAATCATCCTAAATCTTTGGATCCAGGAAACATTATTTCAACTCCCATATTTGTTTCCACTCTGTAGGACATTATAGAAGAAGTGACTTGATTTCTCCTTATGCTGCTTTCAGCATAGGAGACTTTTTCTCCCCTAACCCCCCAATCCTATCTTTAGTCACCCTTCTATTGCTGTGAAGAGACACCATGCCAAGGCAACTCTTATAAAGGAAGCATTTGACTGGGGACTTGCTTACAATTCAGAGGTCTAGTCCGTTTTCATCATGGCGAGCGCATGGTGGCCAGCAGGCAGTGCTGGAGCAACAGCTGAGAGCTTATGTCTGACCAACAGGCAGGAGGCAGAAAGAGAGTGGGACTGGGCCTGGCCTGGGCTTTTGAAATCTAAAAGCCCACCTGCAGCGACACAGCGTACTAATCCGTTCAATCCTTTCAAAAAGTTCCACTTCCCAGTGACTAAGTGTTCAGATATTTGGACCTATGGGGGCCACTCGTGTTTAAACCACCACAGATCCCGTACGGTTTATCCCGGGGAATTCCGGGAAGGTGAAAATTTGAACGAACTAGTGCACTTCTTCCGCGGTCACAGTGGCCTGTGCACAAATCTTGGCGCTGGGACAGTAGGTTAGTTAGCTTTTTATTTTCCCGAGCTTTAGATCCAGTGTCTACAAAATGAGGACAGTGTGGAGATAAAGTGCGCTCCACTGAACACTTGGTTAACAACACCGAACTGCGAGTATTCCCAGCAAAGCTCGCAGTCAATCCTGAACACCGACACCAGGGCACCCTGACATCCCCACCTCTCCCTCGAACTTATTGCTCAAAACACGCTAGCAACCTCCCCACGAAGCACCAGTGCGGATCTGGGAGATAATGGCAGGCATAGTTCTCACGGCAGGCATAGTTCTCCGACCTCTTTCCCCTAATATTAGCCCCCTCCCCCCCAGGATGCGCTTACCGTGGGGTCTAAAAAACCCAGGCCTTGACCCTCGGCCTTCTGCACGTAGAGATCCACTAGCTTCAAAGGAAAGTATTCGGTTTGGGGGCTGGTCCGGGTCTCTCTGTAGCTGATGTTCCCGCTACTACCGAGTAGCCGGACCCTGCGGCAAGCTCTTCACGTTTCTTACCTGGTGGGTAAAGTTATCGTAAAGGCTGACCTTGGAGGGTGTAGCTGCTTACACAAGAGTGCCTGCCCCGAGCCTCTGGAAACCTGCCCCCAGTTCGTTCTGATTGGTAAATAGAGATGCCAACAGCCAATAGCTGGGGAGGAGAGAGAGAGGGGCAGGGTTTTTAGGATTTCCCGGATTTGGGACCGGGAGGAGGGAGAAGGAGGTCCACCATGGTGGGCTGGGGGTATGTGTGGAGGAGAGCAGAGACGCCATGCCTGAGAAGAGGGCAGGACAGAGACGCATAGCCATCATGTGAAGAGCCGAGAGATCGTAGCCTGGCCCGAGGGCTGCCCTACTGGGTGTAGAGTAGTCAGAATGGAACACAGAGTTTAGTAAATAATAACTCGGATTACCGCATGGAGGTTAGTCAGTGGCTTAGCTATTGTGTTGCATACGGCATATTAAAATATAAAGGTTGTGTGTGACTTTCATTCGGGAAACCATTGGGGTGTGTAGTGAACCCGCTGCCAGGAATTATTAATTAGATAATTATTCCTACAGGTGGGCACTTGACAAGCTTTGTAAATACTTGTGTGCCCCAAAAATGGATGCTAACAAAATCCTGTGGGATATTTGTATTTATTAGGATTGCTTTCTAGTTTGGGGCTTGTGGGCACCAACTCCCATTTATTGAGGACCTAAGAGGTGGTAGACATCTTTAGAGTAGTTCAGGGATCAGGAAGACCAAGACCTGTCCTCCCTGTAGCTTGGATGGGAGGACCCTCTGGAACTCAGAACCCCCCAAGTGAGCAGAGAAAATAAAAAACATTGTTAGTAGATCATTACCAATATTTGACAAGGAGGGGCAACGTGTGTGCCCAATTAGACCCAGAGTTTGTTTTCTATTTCCCAGTACGAAGAAAGCATAATAAGATGTCCTGAATAAGTCAACGGCTTGCCCCTAAGACACACGGCCCATTGAATTTGGCTCATGACAGGCACATGACAGTTTGAAAGACACTCCCAATAGCTAATGCGAAGCCTGTGTCTGTGCAGCCAGCAGCAGTGTATGAATATTTACATGGAGTTTAAACCAATACATGTTAAATATGGTTATTGCTCTGCTGTCTGCCTCTCTATGGGGGCCATTATCAAGAGCTGGAGGCCCTTCCCAGCTGAGTTTGCCATGAAGGCGATCAGTATAGTGCCCTGGCTGAAGCCCCAAAGGCGAGCTAAGCTGGAGGCCAATGATGGGGGCAGGGCGGGCCAGGGTAAACTCTGGTGAGCTGTTCCGGGCAGACGGAAGCATGCTAGACTGACCACGTGTCAGTTTTGAGAACTTACCTGCCCTCTTCCCCCACCCAGCTACTTCGGTTTCTCTCTAGTGGGCACCCACGGTCCAGCTAGGCTTTCTCCCCTAAGGTTTCTAAACACTTCCCAACACCGCCACAAGGGGCGCCAAGCATCCATCAGCAACGACACCCCAGCCAGCTGGCCCAAGTAGCAGTTCACTAATGGCGCACACTCACCTTTGGGGATGTGGGGACTCCCTTTCTTTGGCTCTGAGGCAGTGGCAGTTTTCAGCTACCTGTGGCTTCACCTGCAATGACAAAGGTGGACAGCCAGCCAACCCCCCACAGTTTTGCTGGGATTGGCAGGCTAATGTTGATTAGACACTCACAGTAAACAGCCGAGCACGATGCTAAGAAGCCACTCTATTTGCTCCTTATCATGAAACAGAGAAGAAGACTCACGTTCTTTAGCTCCGGGGCTCAGGCTGAAGTCGTCACTGCTGTTGTTTCTATTCCCAGAGCACTTCATGCTGCTGTGAACTGGGATTCGGCTAAAACGGAGACCAGAACTGTAGCTTTTCACCAGCATTTTGAAATACACTTTTGACCCAAACATTTGGCCCTAGAGACCCTTTCTAGTCTCTTCTGAACATCTATGTAAAGATGACAGGATTTCCAGTCTAACGCAGCATTTAGCTTTGCCAGAAATCCTCCCATTAAATATACCGAAGTAAGTGACCAAGCAGGAACAATGGCAGTCAGGTTTCAAACCTCTGTTTAACACTTATTTGAAAACAAGAGCTGTCTTTTTGTCACGGAGAATGCATTGTGGCTGTGACAACACCTGCAACATTTGTTCAAGCTTCTAAGTGAAGACGTAATGGGAAAGATATGACATTTCAGCATTAAAAGCTACCAGTGAATAATATTTTGGTTCATTTACTTCAAAAATATCACTTTGCATAATTTGCCTTTTAGGATCCTAAAGTAAATGGCTTCAAAATATCGGGTGCCAAAGATCTCCGAGCCTTGTCATTAACGTGTAACTGACATGAAGATAAGAAAAGGTTACAAGTGTTGGCTGGCGGGACAAGTCTTTTGTTTTTAAAATGGTTATCTTGGAGATAAACTGTGAAGGCCTGTCTCTTGGGAACATTGTAGCCTTTATAGATAGGGAAGACTTGTAAGCATGAGATTTCCTAAATAAAAATGTATAGACTTAAAAAGGAAAATGTATCTGCCTTTTTTGTTTCCTATGTTAAAATATTTCCACTCTACCATTTTTTTTTTTAGTCCTGTTAAATCATGGATGGGGGGAAGCAGAGGACTAGAGAGAGAGAGAGAGAGAGAGAGAGAGAGAGAGAGAGAGAGAGAGAGAGAGAGAGAGCGCTTCTCCCCTATCTGTCACTCATCCATCATTTCACTTATCACGTGAGACCAGGCACAGAGGTCAGTGCATTTAGGGCATACTAAGCTCAGATCTATGAGACCCCATTTACTATTCCAGAAAGATGTGCTCTGATTAATAATAAATGCTTAGCCACATAGTTAAGCAGAATGATTGGCACCTTTTATTGGCTGTCTTTAAGAATAATTGAATGAAACCCGCTGGCCAGAGAGGAGAGGTTCATGTTACCTGGGAAAAAACCCATCTGTTTGTAAACCAGAAAACAGTGACTTCCAAAGAGACGTTCTTGAAGTCATCAGGGAGTCTGCTTCACTGGGTACCAAGTGCAAACCATCTGCTAGCCACCGAATCGCCCCTTCATAGTAAGGAAAGACATTTAGCCCTTTGTAGTAACTATTAAAATTGGATGCTAGCACAGGCATTCCTTAAAGTGAATGAAATAATTGGAAATTCAATACTAATGTGAACCAGGGAAAGTTTGGGAAGAACAGGACTGCTTAGAGAAGGCAGAGTGAATAAACATGTAAGCAGAACCTGAAATGGAAGAGAGCTGTTTTCTGTCTCTGTCTCTCTGTCTTTCTCTCTCTGTCTTCCTGTCTTTCTCTGTCTCTGTTTCTGTTTTCTCTGTCTCTTTCTCTCTGTCTCTCTCTGTCTCTCTCTGTCTCTCTCTGTCTCTCTCTGTCTCTCTGTCTCTCTCTGTCTCTCTCTGTCTCTCTCTCTCTCTCTGAATTTGTGAGGGAAGGTTCCTACCCAGAATGGACAGGGACACTGGGATTACAGGTCTTTCTAAAAGCAGGGATTGGAAGTTAATTACTGTTTTCTTCCTGACACTGGCAGGCATTGAACAACAGATTCCCACTCCCATACTCATTTTTCTTGATGAGTTTCCCCTGCATCCTCTACACCACCTTCCACCTCTCTCCCAAGGCCCTGTCTCCATCCATGCTCTCCTGTGTGAACTATGTCAACAAGCCTCTACTCCAGGGTTCTCATTAATTTAGCATCAATAAAAAATCAGACTATGGGGAGACAGCCAATTGACAGGAGCTCAGTCTGGTGTACTCTTTGCTAAACAGGCCCTGTCTGCATTGTTGTGCTGCCTCTCCCCTCATGTGAGTCCAGGGTCTAAGCCAGTCCTTTCTGGGTCCATACACTCGTCTCCTATGGCTACTTCTTTTATTGAAATCTCGCTTATGATCCAGCTCAAGTGCGTTTTCCGATTCCTGCTCAGACACTTGGGATATTGATCAAGTCAACATCCTCTGCAGTGTTTGCAGGGAGGAGGAGCTTGAAGGTTCAAGTTGCTCCAGAAACTTGGCTGAGGTAGTGTCTTAATTAAAATTTTACTGCTGTGAACAGACACTATGACCATGTTATAAAGGACAACATTTCATTGAGGCTGGCTTACAGGTTCAGAGATTCAGTCCATCATCATCAAGACAGGAACATGGCAGCTTCCAGGCAGGCCTGGTGCAGGAGGATCTGAGAGTTCTACATCTTCATCTGGAGGCTGCTAGCAGAATACTGACTTCCAGGCAGATAGTGCTAGGGTATTAAAACCCACGCCCAAAGTGACACACCTACTCCAATAAGGCCACACCCACTCCAACGAGGCCACACCCACTCCAAGGCCACACCTGCAAATAGTGCCACTTCCTGGGCCAAGCGTATACAAACCATCAAGCATATGCAAACCGCGTACTCCCTACAGGTAGTATAGAGAATGACTAAAGGGCTTCTGCGAAGCTCTCACATTCTGTGAGGTGACTGATGACAGCTCAGATGGTCCTGTGTAACCATGTGGGCAGGAGGGCACACAGGCCAGCTCTCCTGACCTCACACAGCACAGTTGTCCACCTTGCTGCACTGGGACAATGTGCCACAGGATGGAAACTTAGGCACAGCTTAGTATCAGAGGCTCTATGGGTCACCTGGGGTCAGAGTGGAACTCCAGGTTGAGGAGCATAGACTGAAGGATCGAGAAGCCACCATTCCACGGATGCTTGTCTTTGCTTTGTCAGCTGCTTGGCACCTGACCAAGGGATTCTGATTTCCTTCCAGCATTTTCTTAAATTGGTTGCGATCTAACAGACACTAAAGATAAACAGGTTTTCTGTGTAAAGAAACTCTTATGTGGAGGGAAAACCTAATACCATTGTTCTGCTAACAGAATGCATCAATAAAACGACTTCTAATGACAAATTGCTGTACCCAGAGGTCAGAGCTTCCGTCGCTCAGCCAGCACCAGAGAGGCCTCCTCCTGCAGTGGATGGGAAATGACACAGAGACCCACAACTGGACAAGGGACGGTGAGCGGGTGATGCTGGAACATTCAGTTCTAAACGGGACTTCTTTATTAGATCCTTTCCCTCAGGGCTCAGGTCTATGGGGAAGAGGAAGAGGAAGAGGAAGAGGAAAGCTGTAAGACCCAGAGGTGATGGATGACTCCATGGAAACAGTGTCTTCCAGACAGCCCAGGTCTGACACACATATGAACTCACAGACTCTGTGACATCATGCCCAGGGCCTACACCAGTCCAAGCCAGATGGGGTCCCAGTGCTGAGACGGGGAAGTGGCCACCGGGTCCTTATCAATTGCACATAGCAAGAAGCAATCTTCAATTGATGCCCGCTGGAAGAGAGGAAATTGGTTTTCTCTTACGGAGTGTCACTGGCTGCATTAATCACACCTTGGGGCAAGCCCCATTCCCTGGAGTAGTTGCCCAATACAAAACCAACTCAGTTTTATTTCTGTGGACTCCTTTTTTTTTTTTTTTTCTGGTCTCCTTTTGCTTTGTTTTGACTTCTTTTGTTGTCCTTGTTGTCATATTGATTGATTGCTTATTGGTTCTGAGTTTTGATTTCATGGTTTGTGTGTGTGTGTGTGTGTGTCTTGTTTCTTGAGTTTTTTTTTTTTAGTTCAGTTTTTTTTTTCCTTTTTGAGAAGAATGGAGAGAACATAACTTTGGTGTGGGTCAGGAGATGGGGGCGATCTGGGAGATGTTGGGGGAATGAGAAACATTATCAAGATATATCGTATGATTCTTTTCAATAAAAATAGAAATTATTACACTGATAAAACTCTTTGTCTCATTCAAAATGAAATAAAACTAATATTGGTCAAGCGGCTGTTGACCAATGGCTTGACAGCTCATTTCTTTTTCCATGCCAGCAATACTCCATTGTTTGACTGCACCACAGCCCAGTTTACCACGTGCCTCCTGAAGGGTAGGTGTGCTGGCCGCTTCTGAGTTCCGGCTGTTAGGAGTAGCCTGTGATGTGAGAACAGGTGCTCAGCTTGATGGGCACACAGTTCCAAGCTTTCCGCTAAACACAGGAGAACTTGATTGGTGGCTGTGGGGTTTTGATAATGTCCACTTTTTGGGGTTGTTTTGTTTTTAATCTTTAGGAAAGTATGTTTAGTGTTAAGCCTGCACTGCCTCTCCAGAGTGGCCCTGCTTCTCCAGAGCATTCCTGCCTCTCCAGAGTGACCCTGCTTCCCCACCAAGCACTGCCATTTGCTTCCCATGCGTTCCTGTCAGGTTACAACCCCACTGCCTGAGGTGATCGTGTCTGTGCCCAGGTTTCGGTCCTCCTCACAGGTATATACAACGTTGCTCTTTAATATTTGATTCCCTATACCATGAGGTGGAAAAGGCACTTTTATACATACAGCTGCCAACTGAACAAACCGTCTTTGCGAGGCATCGGTTGAAACCCTGCCATCTTTCATCTGAGCATTTGTTTTTCCATCGAAGTTGTCCATAGTCCGTGTTATTTGCAGGAGCTCCTCCTCCCGAAGCAGAAATGGGAGTATTTTCCCTTCTCAACATGCCCCCAGCCCTTGGCTCAGGGACAGAGGAGTCCAGGCTTGCTTAATGAGAGAACGAGGGTTGTGAGTGTGGCAGTGCTGTTGTAACGAGTGAAGCAGCTGTTGATGACCACATTGGCCACTTTCCTTCTTGACCAATAATGACTTAGTGTCCCTCACTACATTTCAAGCTGTTTACCTCTGAAGTGAGGAAAGTAATAAACTAAGTTTCCTGGCAGCTTTGAGAATTACATGGTAAAGACAAAAATGCCATTAGCACAGTGTGAGGAATCTGTGAGGTATGACTTAAGAGAGTAAAGCAAATTCCTCCTCAGCGGGCCCCGGGAAGGCATCACGCACAGGGTAAACGTCATCTATTTCACTGTGGACGGCCCAGTTACATTAAACCTACTTAGAGTTCCTGCTAACCGATTATATGCCATATGCTGAGAATCTGCTGCATGTGACTTCCAATAATTACAACCACCACATATCGCAAACATGCACTAACATCGCCACACACCATGAGTGTCATGTGTTACAGTCACCATGCACCAGGAGTGTCATGTGTAACAGCCACCATGCACCATGGATATCATGCACCACAGACACCATGCACCATGAACATCATGCATCAGACCCTATGCACCATGGATATCATGTGTTACAGCCACCATGCATGTGACTGTCTCCCATAACAGCCACCATGAGCTGTGAGTGCTATGCCCTCTTTCTCTCACAGATAAAGAAGTTGATGCTCAAACAATTTCAGAGACTCCCACGACCCCACCTCGCCCCTCTCCCTGCCTCAGCACGAATTAGAAACTGTTTACGTTTGACTTGCAAACACAAAGTGCTTTCTATTTATGACCAATTAAACCAAATCTGCTAAAAGTTACTTCTTGCCTGCATGTTTTAAGATATTTTTCCCCCTAGAATAATTCAATTCATACCAGAGAGGACGGTTATGTTAACTAAACACAGTGTGCTTTGCGTGACCTTTGTGGACATGTCTACCATGTGACTCCCGTGGATGTGAGCTATGTGTGTTGGGTCAATGAGTTTTGAGGTCCTTAGGCCTCTGTCTAGATTAGTAAAACAAGGGTTCAAGCAGGCACTCTTGATTAGTTTAGTATTGGCTTCCTAGGGTGCCAGTCTAGTCATGTCAGCCATGGTCAGGGATGCCTTCCACAGCGGACCAACATACAGCAGATATGCAGGATGAGTGCGTTTGCTCCTTACCCTCACGCCCAGCATGTATCTAGAGACCGGACTCGATGTGGTGGAGCTCCCCATTGCTTGCTCTGGGGCTATTAGTGTTTTCAGTAATGAGGATGGGGAATCTGAGACTGTGTTCCTCCTCTCGCTGTGCTCACAAGAGTCCAGCAGAGGAAGAGTCTAGAGAAGACCCAGAGAGGGGATGCCTCGGAGGGGGCTTGGAACGGCACCTGTCCCCGATACAGGCAGTTGCAACATGACAGATGCTGTTCTGAGCGAGTCTGTCAGCCTCAGTCGCTGGCAAGGCTGAGGAGAGCTGCAGTGGCTTCTGCTTTCTATTTCAGTCCCAGTCTGAAAATGTGCTCTGCGCAGCCCGGGCACAGCATTCCCCCTAAGAACTCCGTTTCTCGTCCTAGATTTTCTTTTTTAAAACCTCCTAGAGGCAGAAATATTTCTCCTGTCTATATTGCCCTTCGTCTCCTCCCGTTAAAGACGCTTCTAGCAGTCCTACAACTGGAGCAGTTAAGTGCACCATCATTACTGAGGGCTACCAACCCAAGCGACCTCTGTCCTTGTGGTCTGTGCCAGCCTCCATCTGGGGTCTGTCTGCCGTCCTTGTCCTTAAGACTTTTGAGGCAGTTTTAGGATCCTGTACATCTGGAAGTCTGTGCCCAAGCCCTCTGTGTTGTGTTTCCTTTACCTGCTATCGGGCGGCCATTAGTCGCTCTCTTGATAAAGTGTTCAGTTATACATACAATTTATGGATATCAGAAAGTGTAAGTCGTGGCTTACGTCAGGACTTAGCAGTCTGTACATTCCAGTGAGAGCCCTCTTCCGGGTCCCACTCAGAGCAAGCAAATATATATTCCACCACCTTTCCTCTTGATTTCCGTGCCAAAGAGGCCCGAATAGAATCTGTTGCTGGATTTTATCCCTTTTTATTTTTAAATCTTTAGGAAAAGAGGGTATGACTTTGGGATAAGTAGGATATTTCCTCCACAGAGATTTGTGTGTTCATAATGAACAGGATCCAAAGAACATGTTAAAAATATTCCAGGCAACGAGGTCTCCATGTGCACTAGTGAAGTAAGTTCTAGACAAGAACACGTGAAGTGAAGGATCCTGGGAGAGCTTACAAGAATGTATGAAATGAAGGGTTCTGGGAGAACTTACAAGAATGCAGAAAAGTGAAGGATGGGAGAGCCGAGAATGCAGGAAGAGCTGGGAGAATTTATAAGAATGCAGGAAGTGAAGGATCCTGGGAGAGCTTACAAGAATTCAGGAAGTGAAGGATTCTGGGAGAGCTTACAAGAACACAGGAAGTGAAGGATCCTGGGAGAGCTCACATCTAATGAGTGCCTTCACTCGCCTCAGATGAGCAGTGCTTTAAGCGGTTCACATCTTTGAGCTATTCCTTCGTTTTTATTTTGTGTGTTTGAGTGGTGTGCCAACTTGTGCACTCGAGGTGCCCACGGAGGCCAGAGGAGGGTGTCGGATCCCCTGGAATTGGAGTTACAGATGGTCGGTGCGTGGCCATCCGGGTGGCCCCTCTTCCTGAGTTCACGATAGCAAAGGACTTAGTTTGGGTTCCGGCTGTGGGAAGTGGCATTTGACATGGTCGAAGCCTACTTTTGCCTGGATGGAGTTTCTGAAATCTTCCCGGGCGTTGTCAAAAGTGCAGCGAGATGCTTGCAGAGCAAAGGATATTCTGTTCCCCGCAGAGGTTAGCACTTTATTGATATAGATTAGAGGGCATTAAAAACAGTTACTGTTGGTAAGCAGTTCACTGACCATAAACCACCATATAGCAGAGCAGGGACCACGGAAATGAAATGATGGGGCAAAGTCAGAGTAGAATTATGAGTCTGGGTGTTTTAGTTAGATTCTGTAAGTGCAAGAAAATACTTTAAAGGCGCCTTCTGTTACCCAATGAGGCACCTAAGGTACTTCAGTTTTCCCCTGTGGCTACACTGATATTGTGTTTCCATGCAGTACACAGAGTACTGACAAACAGGGAGTGAGCATTCAGCAGGTGCCTGCCAGATATACGTCATGTGAATTTTATGCTCAGACACTTGGAGGTGAGCTGCTCCAGGTCATGCCCCTAGCAAAGATGTGTCTATGCTGTGTGCGTGAGTTTGAATGTGAGTGTGTGAATGTGAGGGTGTAAATGTGTATGCTCAATGTGTGTGTGCCTGTGTACATGCTGTGCTGTATATGTGCTGAATGTGTGCTGTGTGTATGAGTGTGAATGAGTGTAAGTGTGAGAATGTGTGTGCTCAGTGTGTATATGCATGTGCAAGCTGTATGTGTGTGTGCGGGCAAGATGTGTGAGTGCCGTATGTGCTATGTGTATGAATGAAGGTGTGTGAATGTGAGTGTAAGTGTGTGAATATGAGAATGCGTGTGCTCAGTGTGTGTGTGTATGTGTGTTGTGTGCTGTATGTGTATGAGTGAATGTGTGTGAATGTGAGTGTAAGAGTGTGTGTATGTGTGTGGGCCTCCTGAAATGTCTATGGAATGGACCCCACAGAAATCCTCCTGCGTTTTATGTCTACGTGCAGGAACATCTTACTTATACCATCCCCCTGCCCCACACACACGCACAGCTATTGTCACTGTTCTGGGGAGGAATTACGTACAGTGACCCTGAGTATAAAGACCTTCTCAAGTTCTCACTCCAGAGCGATTTAAGCATCTGACCTTCTGCACTTCTCCATCTCGTTTGTCTGTCTGGGATGAGGGTGAGGTCACCAGGGCCCATGCTGGGGAGGTGAGGTCAGAGATGGTGCTCAGTGGAATGGGCGTCTCCTACACCCAAGCCTCCCAGTGTCAGTTTTATCACTGCCTGCGCAGACGTGCTGGACCATGCCAAGGAGGAGGGAGAAGGCTTGGGTTTTCCTCCCTTACGACGTTTTCCAAGAATCTCTTCTCTGGGGGCAAGAGGAAAGTTTCTCTGACAGACTAGTCCTGGGTCCCCTGTCAAACAGAGAGGTCCTGGCCTGTACTAATCTCCATGAGTGGAAAGTACCTTTCCCTGACCAGTAGATTTTTTAAAAATTTCAACAGAAATACTCTAGCGGTTTGATAAAACTATGGTCTGTGAGCCATCATCCTTTCATTTATTGGTGCACTGTTTCCTCCAATGTGAGTGTACCTGTGTGCATGTACATGTGTGTATGTGTATGCATGCATGTGCATATATGTATATGTATGTATATGGATGTGTACATGTATATGCATGTACATGTATGTATGTGTGTGCCTGTGCCTGTGTGTGTACTTGAATGTGCATATATGTGGGGAATGTTCCAGACACAGGTAAGGCACCTAGCATTCTCTCTCTCCTTTCTCTCCTGTGTCCCTTGCTTACCCCTGCCTACCTGTCTAGTCTCCTTCTGGTTTCTCAAAAAGCACAGAAATGTTCCCATCTCAGGGTACTGGCCCCCTTGGTTCCACACTCCCTTGGGACATGCTTGTGACCATTTCCCTTGCTTGCTGTAAACTGTAACAAATTA
Source organism: Rattus rattus (assembly GCF_011064425.1). Classification (NCBI taxonomy): domain Eukaryota; kingdom Metazoa; phylum Chordata; class Mammalia; order Rodentia; family Muridae; genus Rattus; species Rattus rattus. The sequence goes on from NC_046167.1 coordinate 78,937,380, forward strand.
CAGTGTGAAAAGCCCCTCCAAATGTGGAAGCTGTCTTGCCATAGATCACCAAGTGGAGCCCTCGGGAGGCTCTGCACTCATGGGCTGAGGAACACTGGTATTGTGGCCATGGGTGTGGGCCTGGGGTGGCAGTTAGACAATAATACTATTTACAGTAACCGAGTGCAAGCAGCCTTCACCAGGAATCGCACCTGCCCTTGATGCTCACCCTGAAAGAGCGTTAGAAACCAAGGCTGATGCCCAGGCACCACGCAGACTGCTGCTTTGGAGACGTGGGCTGCTGAATGACAGAAAAGCCCAGAGATTAGCTGGGCTCTGGGATTTGCCCTCAGAGAGAAGGGCCACGGGGCTCTGCAGTCAGAGTTTCTAATGCGCTCTTTCTTCTGATGATGTTTGGCCATTATGTAAAAAACCACAATGACTGCTAACATTTCCTTAAAATTAAGCTTTTATCCCTCAAATGCAGAACAGCCAGATGAAAGGAGACCCCCTTGTTAGGGGAGCAGCAGGGTTTGTGTAATCCAGCTGTGTGCCTCGCCTCTCCCTGAGACTGAGACCTTGTCTCTGCGGTCTGTGAGCACAGCTGGGTCTGGGGAAGGTGCGCGGCTTGGCCCTGAAGGAACAGGCTGCCGCAGGCGCCATTCATGTTTCTCTCATACTCGTCCTATTACAAGACAGAGGAGGAATGTGTTAGGGTGTAAATAAAAGGGAAGACTTGACCTTCTCCCGTGCACTTTTAACCCCTGCCCCCAGCGTATTCTAAAACTATTTTAGATGCTTGATTTTCGATGGTGTGCACATGCGTTAAGCACGGTGGCCACTCTGCTGGTCAGAACTTGCTATGACCAGACACCTCAGTGAAAGGACCAAGATGGGAAACTATTCTGTGTGCTTGTCTCAGCCTATTGTGGTGGGGATGGTGCGCTGGGTGGAGATACTCACTTCATAGTAACCAGGAAGGAGCGAGGGGGTGGGGGAGAGGGGAGGAGGAGAGGAAGGAGTAGGGGAAGGGGGAGGGAAAAGAGGGAAAGACAGAGAGGCAGAGAAAAACAGAGAGAGACAGCGGGGAGAGAGAGAGACAAAGAGACACAGAGACAGAGAGAGACAGAGCGAGCCCTGTCCTGTTAGCTTACCCCTTTTCACCCTTCTGTGTCACCCTGTGCCACCTCCATCCTGTCAGGTAGGAGAAGCCTTCCCATTTTCATTAACCGTCCTTCAAAACACCTACAGGACAAGCCCAGAGGTGTGTTTTATCAATATTCTAGGCGCTTTCCAATCTAATCAAGCTGACAATGGAGTCATCACAATCATCTGCCAGTCTGTGTTAGGGCCCAGGACCGGCTTCTGTTCCCATAGGAACAGTGTTGTGTTCGGAAGTGTGGTGTTTATAGACGCTGACCTCTGTGGGGGAAACGTTGCTGTCAAACTCTGATTCTCGCAGGCAGGACTGTGCCCAGGATGTTGTAAAGCAATGGAAGGGAGTATCCCTCTCAGGAGGTGATGGAGAGTGTGGGCTGAATGAGGGGTGGGCTGCATGGCCTAGAACCCACCCTGAGGTGAGGCTGAGGGATGACCCGGATGTCTCCACCACCCTCACTGAAAGTTGAAGAAAACAAGCAAGTACTCATGGTTGCTCACCTTCTGGCTTAGATGGCTCTCCCTCATGCTCTGACTTCCCCCCTTTTGTCTCCAATACTTTCGTACTTCAAAGGCTTCAACAGGAAGACAAGAGTCTCTTTGCTTCGGCTGGTCAGTCTAACTCCCTTCTTCCAGGTGGCTATTGAGTGTGTCCCAGTGGAGTTCAACTCTGCTAGCCTGTCACAACCCCAGGCTGAGCTAGTTAGCCATTTCCTGTGGCAGGTAGCGCATGGTAAAGATGCCGCTGTCCAGGACGGAATCCTCAGAGTGGGGATTTCAGTTCCTAACGAACCCCCATGCCCGTTCCTCAGCTGCTAACTTCTAGGACGGCACCCCGGGCTTTGGCTGCAGAACAGCCAACCTGGAACTACATGTTGCTCAAGCCGGCGGAATGGCTTGGCATCAGGTGATGTGCACATCTGGGCGTGCAGCTGGATTCAGGGTTTCCAGTAGGTTTTGTCACTTGGCTCATTCTTAGGTCTGTTAGCACCAGCTGGGGCTCGGGAGGGCTACATACAACACATCTTTCCTCAGAGGGAACCTCTTAGCCTGTCAACACCTGCAGCCCAGAGTGGGATATGGGGTGGGAGGAGAGAATATTTCACTGAGCAGCACAGCATGTCCAGTCGCTCATCCACTGTGAGATGATATCCTCGGTCCACGTGGTGCTGCAGGGCCCAGGCCGTGAGCAACTGGATGTGATCACTGCTCGCAAGGCCTGGCTGCTTCTTGTTTTCCCATGGCTGCTTCCGGGGCACCAAGTGACCCAGGCTACAGATGCAACATGGCCAGATGAAGCCACTCCCATCTTCTGCTCCTACTTGCTTAGGTTCTGTGACCCCTGGGTGATAAGGACACCACACATGATGATTTGTCTAAACTTTAAACAACCCAGGAACATATAGTTATTAATTTTCGAGTGAGGATGACTAAGCCCTTAGCAGAGAACAGCTAGGAAGCGGACAGACAAAATCTAGAGTCTGTCCCATCTGATTGAAAGGTCGTGCTCCTTGTAGCTTTCTCGCCACGGCTCACGCCACATCAGCTGTACCCTCTGAGAAGTTGTGTAGGAGTTCCAGCTGTCAGTTTGGCCTCATTGTGTGGCTGGATTGTCTGCAGTACACCTCGGCTGCTTTAAGACCCAAGCATAGTTGGTGCAGATTAGGAGTTTGCTCTCAGGCTGAGCAAGAGCAATCTAAGACCGATATTAGATCGGAGGTCAGGGGTCAGCTCCATGCCCCCTTCTCATCTGCATAGTTTAATACAGTTCTTCACAATGTCTGCCAGTGACAGGCAGGACAAAGGACATGAGGGAGATGAGAGTGGGTGCTGGAGAGCCAGAGTGCAAGGCTAGACCTTTCGTATGATGGACACAGCTTACTCTTACATCCGGGTATCAATATTTGGTCACAGGGCCATGCACAACCATAACACAGACGGAAAATCAGCCTTTATTGCGAACATTCGTGTCGACGTCTAAAGTGTAGGATTAAAGAAGCACAGAGGTCCACTTTGCCACTCATCACCACAGCAAATCTGCATTTCAAACGGGAAAAAGGGCTATACACGTCACCCAAATTCTCCGAATGCTGGAGGGAAATGAGGACAGGTGGTTGGAGTTCCCGTGATGGCCAAGTCATACAAGGGCAGAAGAGCATCTTAATATGCTGATGACTTGTCTCACGCGGCTCTCTAGGATTTGTGGGTCACAGTCCACCACACAGAATGGCTATATATCCCTAAGCCTGACGGCGAGGCAGCTGAGAATTACGGTGAAGCTTGTGGGCTTGGAGTAAGTAAGAGACTGCACGTAAAAATTAGAATTCTCAACTTTGCTTAGAAAATCAAATATAACAAACTCTGCCTGCATTTCTACTGGGCAGGATCCACACTTCATTGTTGTTTGTTTTGTTTTTGTTTTTTTGTTTGTTTGTTTTTTTTTTTTTTTTGGTTCTTTTTTTCGGAGCTGGGGACCGAACCCAGGGCCTTGCGCTTCCTAGGCAAGCGCTCTACCACTGAGCTAAATCCCCAACCCCTGTTTTTGTTTTTTTAAAGCTGTTCCTGGAGTCAAAGCAATTGGCTCCCAGTGTGCCCCACCCAGCTTCGGGGCCCTGTATCTTCAGAAAGTGGTTTACAACGATTTCAGGAGCCCTTTCCTAAGCTGATCTTGACGAGCTGAGGTAACCCATCTTGTCATCCAGGGTTAGAGCAGTTTCCCCTTGGATGCCTCTCCTTTACGATCACCCCGGTGACTTTCTATGTTTTCCCTCCCTCTGGCCCACAAAATTCCTTCATGTATCTCTGGAAGGTTGATAGCTTATTAATTAAAGAGGTGGGGGTCACGAATCCATAACGTGCTTTGTAAGTCAGTGTGAAAAATAATCTCGCCTTCCACATTACCGTCAAAACTTCAGGAATGGTCACAAGTCCTCTCCTCAGTCTGCTTGGGAAGTGGATGGAATTTATCATCTAAAATCTCATTGAAGCCATGGTCCTGTTACCTGTCCGATATCTGAACTTGAAGTGCAAGTGAAAACACCCTGGGCCAAGGTGGTAGTGGTTAAGGGAGCTTAAGGGAGCACCGGAGGGCGCTGTAAAAGGTAACATCAAGTTTAGTTTTCAATCTTGCAAGCTTTTCCTTTTCAATCCTTCTGACATTTCGAGGATCCAGTGTCCTCTAGGGTTTATGTCACTATTTTTATTTACCTAAGGAAGAGAAGACAATAAATACAGACAGTTCCGGCTGCTCGGAAGGGGCAGGGAGAATTTTCTCCTTTCATAGCTGAAGAGGGAAGGGGTAGAGAGAATTGACATTCCTCAGTAAATGTACCCAGAGGTCCACAACCCACACCGCTGGGACTTTCTCTGCTGTTTGGGACATAGGCTGAGTGGTGGAAAGTCGTCACTCAACACAAGTTCCCAGCGAAGAGAAACAAACGGCCTAGAAGAAGGAGCGTTCTTTTGAGATAGCTTTAAAACTTCAATTCGTTTTTTATCATAGCTCGGGGCAGAGGAATGAAAAGCAGTGGGAACACACGCTGAAGAGGTCCCCGCACAGACCTGTAGTTATTTAGGTCTCCAGAGTGACTTTTAAGGACATAATTAGAGGTAGGCAGTACCAGGAAGAGCCCGGTAATGGGACGCCAAGAGTTCCTCTTGGGGAATTTAGTTAGGAACGCAGTAGAGCTGGTGAGCACTTTGTCCATTGTGACTGTCTGTTCAGTATGGGCTCAGAGCCCTGCTTCCCATCCAGATAACCACCTTGTTAATGGTGGGTGAGCACTGATGGGAACATGCTTGCAAGCCAGATTCCATGGGCTCTCTCTTCTCTCCTCAGCTGCAGGAGTTTCAGTTCTGACTCCGCTAACTGGAGGGCTGTTAGCCCAAGAACAACTGTCTGGTGCATCTGAGGGAAGTCTTAGTGAAGTCTCCATTTGCCCCGAGTCACTTTAATGGTGCAAGAGAGCCCATGATGAGCTTTTCCCTGATGTCTCATTACTCCAGGCCCTAGCCCAGCATCAGGACCACTATCGACATCTTATTAGAGTCATCGTTATGTCCTTGACATTATTTTAATAGCACTGGGAACTGCACGATGGAAATAAATCACAAGCAAACAGTCCTGAGTCGGGGGTTCTTCTCGGTGACTCCTGGACTCAACTCCACGTCCTCTCTCTGGCTGTAAACACAATTAAGTGGCTCCTTGTCCGCCGGGACCACGGAGACAGAAGCTCGTCACGGCTGTGTTCTGTGCATTGGCTGTAACACCAGAGTCATGCATGAGCCCAGCTCCCAAATATCAGATATAAAACGTGTTCTGTTAGGTTTGAAGGGGTGGGAACCCCATCACCGTGTTTCTCTCCCACAATTAGCAGGTAGCACACATATCAGCTGTTGCTACCATTTTGACTTGAACAGGCGGTCTGGGTTTCTGTATTTTGAAGCCTGAATACCTCCAACATCTCATTTTCAGACTTCCCCTGCCCTTTCTTTCATTTCTTCTTTCTTTCTCCAGCAACATATGAGGCGTTACTCCCTCTCCCCCTCCCTCCTTCTCTCTCTCCCCCTCTCCCCCCCCCCGCTCCCTCTCTCCCCTTCGTGCTGATGCAAACTGCGGAGTTTAGAAATCTGCTCTGTGGCTAGTTTCCTTAGGCTATAAATATCTCGCTTGGCTGTTTCAGAGATGGATGATTTACAAATTTGGGGAAATTTAAGTAAAATCAGGCCCCCATTAGTTACGATGGCCAAGAGGGCCGCAGCGCTCCACATCACGCTCCTGTAAAGCTTTCTCTGGAATTTGCCTGAGAAGCAGACAGATCTGCGTGATGACAGTCTATAAATAAGAGATAAATCTATAAATAAGAGACAGCTGTTCCCACCTCAATAAAGTCTTCGAGCGAGTAGAGTGGTTCGTGGGAAAGCGCTCTCACCGTCCCCAGATGGGTGCATGGACTCTCGGGCTCACACAGACTCACGATCAGAGGATGCTTGTCTGAGAATCAGCCTTCAGCACCTGAGCTTCCTGCACAGAGGGTCTGAGAATTGTGAAACATTTCCCCCCAGTGTTCAGGTGACATGGAGCCTCTTGTTCTGAGGACCACACTCTGGGAATTGACCTTTCTTACTTCCAAGAAACAGGTGCTTCTTCACTTTTAGGACATTTTCCTTCACTTGGTGACAGTAAAGGGGTCACAAATGAAGGGACCAGCAGCCCCCGACCCTGCCCAATGCAAAAGGCATCAGATCTGGCCGTGAGAACCCACCACAAACACGATGGTCATTGACATCAATGGATTCATGTGTCAGGTGCTGGGGACATCTTCCCTTCCAGTGAGGCCAGTGCTTTCTACACAGCACAGATCCCACGCCCACATAGACACAGGAGGAGGGTGCCTTCTCTACTCCGGTCTCTATTTCAAAGACAATTAGGACGGTTTATAGAGATGTGCAAAATAAATCAGAATTCTAAGGGAAGACAGTGGACAGAAAGTAAGGGGAAGGTTGAATGTTCTGAAATGAGAGCCGAAAGGCTTGGCACAGCTAGAGAAGTCACTCACGAATGCAGTCTGAGTGTCCTCCCGTGAATCAGGGAACCATGATGAGAACAAGATTCTCATTTATCCATACAACCAAGGAATGCCAGTGACATACGCCAAGCACAGCCCTGAGTGACAGCATGATGCTCCTCAGAACCAGAAGATCGAAAAGACTGCATTGTTTACACAGAGCATGCGCATGCAGGAGCATGGGAAGAGGAGGGGAATAGAGTGGACAGAATCCTCGGAAGAAGGTTGCTCCCAGCGCGGTTGTCTGCAGGTGCATGCAGAATTCGAATCTGTTCTCAGAGATGATCCTGCAGTTCTCGGGTGCATCTCTGCTATTTATACAGAAGTGCTGGCGGGAATGCACCCAGTTGGCATGAGTGCGCGACGTGAGGGCATGAGGCATCACAGGCCACAGTTGGCAAAGCAAGCCTGTACATGCGGAGAAAAAGGGAGACATAGTTTCCCCGCCTAATGGGAGGTAACTCCAAACTCCATTCTCTCTCGCTCATCACGCAGGCGCGTGAGTGGCTGATTGGTCAGTTCCTGTCACTTGATCACGGGCTACAGTGGGAAGTCTAGAATTTCTAGACTGTCATGGGTGGTGAATGCAGAAGTCACACTGTGTTCTTTCCCTTTTTATCTCTGGGGCCCAGCAGTAAGCTTTTCATGCTCATCAGGCAGGGTCAAAGCTACTGGGGTGCTGTGAGGAGCCGTGGTGCTGTGAGGGGCCGTGATGCTGTGATGGGCCGGGGCGCTGTGAGGGGCCGTAGTGCTGTACTAGGACCATCGCAAAGCTAGGCATTATGGTGAGCTGCCTGGTCCTCACAAGATACAATAAACAGACAGGTGCAGGCTTAGATATCACGCTCTTTCCATATCTCATGGTTCCCTAATTCAGGGGAGGGCACTCAGACTGCATTTGTGAGTGACTTCTCTAGCTGTGCCAAGCCTTTCAGCTCTCATTTCAGAACATTCAACCTTCCCCTTACTTTCTGTCCACTGTCTTCCCTTAGAATTCTGATTTATTTTGCACATCTCTATAAACCGTCCTAACTGTCTTTGAAATAGAGATCGGAGTAGAGAAGGCATCCTCCTCCTGTGTCTATGTGGGCGTGGAATCTGTGCTGTGTAGAAAGCACTGGCCTCACTGGAAGGGAAGATGTCCCCAGCACCTGACACATGAATCCATGGGCACTGATGGCCATTGTGTTCGCGAGCTCTCTCAGCCCAGGGCATGGCTGAGGGCTGGTGGTCCCTCCTTTGTGACTCCTTCACTGTCACCGAGTGAAGGGAAATGTCTGGAAAGTGCAGTCCAGTCGAAACTCCCTCAGACTATGAGTCTATCAAGCGAGAGTACTCCTATAACTGCAGGTGTTGTTCCACTTACACACATGACTCCCAACCAGCAGAAGGCGTCCAATTCCTTGGAGCTGGAGTTACCGATGGTTTGTACTGGGTGCTGGGGATCAAACTAGTACCCCTAACCACTGGGCTGTCTCTCTAGCCTCTAAACTACTGTTTATTGCTAAGGTAAAAAAAACCCTGTCAGAGACCATTGACAATAAGTGAAGGACTCCTATGGAAGACAAATGATCCATTGGGATGGAGGCACTGGACTGAACAATCCGCTCACAGGACAAAAAGTGTCAATAAAAACACAAGATGAAGCCCTATTCCTTACAGAAGATGAACCAATTACATAAACAGCCAGTGACGTCTCTGGCCACCAGTTAGACCCATTTTACAGATTATGGGGGTGCATAAGAATGAATAATGTCAGTCACTGTTGAGGAATCACCAATTGTCATAGACTGGAGGTTGGGTGTGCAGGAGTTACTAAGATTTAAATGCAGATGCCATGCCAGGAACTTCTTTTCCTGAGATTTATCTACCCGAACATTTTCATTGTCTTCTTAAGCATAATATTGAAGAAGAGGAATGGTTAGATGCTCCATCAGTAAAAGAGAAGAAAAAGATTAAATAAACTGCATGATTCTTTGGAGGATGCCTGTTATGTGACGATATAGGAAAGTCTTCAAAGATATATGCTTGAAGCAAAGGGCCTAGAACAATGCTGAAATGGAGGGTCTATGCAATTTGCTTTTGAATGTATATTCTAGAATGCAAATACACTAGGCCCAGTGAGATGGCTCACTCTCCAGAGTGCATCCATGCAAGTGTCAAGACCTGAGTTTAGGTCCCCAGAATGATGTGAACAGCCAGTTTGGAATGGTAAGATGGGAGGCAGAGACAGGGGGATCACTAGATGTTCACTGGCCAGCTAACCACAATCCACTTGGTAACATTCTGGGCCAATGAGAGACTCTGTCTCAAATAAAACAGGGAAGGTCCCTGAGGGTTGTCAGTGGACGTGACCTCTGACCTCCACAGGCCCATTGGTGCACACACCCACATGTGCACCCACCACACACAGAGGAATACTTTACTAGCATGTGAGAGGGAGCTGGGAGCACCTCACAAAAACAGATTCACGATTACTCTCCTCTTGTTGGCTCCCTGCACACTGGAGTCATCTCCCAGGGCAGGCTTCTCAGATGGCCGCATGCCTGCGAAACGCCCAGGTTTCTTATAAAGTGCAGCTTCTGATTTAGAATACAGGGGTTGGGGATGGGGATAGGGCCAAAGCTTCTGTCACCAGCTCCCATATTGAGCTCAAGATTTTAAGGGGAGAGCATTAGCCTATCCCCTGGTGCCAAGGTGAGATGGGGCTGAGTTTCGTTGCTTGAAGAAAACTGCACACTGTTTCAAGAGAGAATCCCCCAACAACATCTGTAAAAGTGTAGGGTGGAAGGTAAGTGTTCAAGACCGTGAAGGCAGGCATAAGGAACACTAACTGAAGGGTTTGCTGCGAGGCAGAGAGATGGGGCTCTGTGCCAACAGGCTGCAAAAAGGGGCTTACAACAAAGGGCAGATCAAGGGATTAAAGAATACAATGTTGCTAAGACGAAATAAGGGGGATGAGGGACAGGATCAAAGAATACAATGTTGCTAAGAGGAAGTACCCGGGCTAGTGAGGATCATCACTAAACAGACCTCGTAGGATTCTTACCGCCCAGGGTGGGCAGACATCCTGTGCAGGGTGATGACCTCAGTCTGATAGCCAGAATGCTGTGATATCCAGGATGGGGCTCTTGTTAAATAACTTAGCTGTAATCTGCGCTGAGGGTGGGTAAGACAAGACAGGAAGGCTGGAAGGAGGGTCAGCAGCTGGATGGAAGCTTAGCCAGGAAGAGGATCTTTGTCGTTATACAATAGGAAGAGTGAGAAAGTATCCAGGAAACACTTGGCTACGTGCACACAAGTGTTTATTCAAATATAATGTGAAGAGGGAACCAGAAGACCCAGTGTGTGGCCGCAATTCCCCTTCACTTCCTCTCTGGGAACTCCCTCTGCCGTTTTCCCTGCCTGATTTCCTGGTCCTGAGTAAAACTCTGCATTCTGTGCTTTAACAGATGTCTCCCTCCGCCCCTTCAATAGCTGACATTTTCTTTTTAGAAACCAAGATGGCCGATCTCATCCTTACTCCAGGGGATGGGACCAATTCCCTCTGATGTCCCTTAGGACACTGGGACTTGAAATGTGGCCTGTAAATGTATACTTCCTAGGATTGGAATGAATAAAATAAACAAACAAAAACCCAAAAATCTTGGGCCCTGAATCCAACCCTCTGAGACTGCAAAACATTGAAGGTTTAAAGCTACGAACCCCCAAATCACAGGTCGTGAGGAGCAGCCCACGAAGTGTATATTAGTGAACGTTATGAATGTATGAAGTGTATATTAGTGAACGTTATGAATGTATGAAGTGTATATTAGTGAACGTTATGAATGTATGAAGTGTATATTAGTGAACGTTATGAATGTATGAAGTGTATATCAGTGAATCATTGTAGCCACATGCTTAGCCACTCTTCTCTGTGACCCGCTGAAGGTTTCTGTGTGCTCCGCCCTGTGCCGTGAGGGGAGTCTAAAAGAAGAGAAGTCACACTTAAAAGACGCTATGGACTGAAAGCTCAGCTCCGACACAGACACTGGGAGGATGGAAAGCTGCTCCCAGCCTCTGGGACAGCCAGCCGGGGTCTGCACGGTGGCCTGGGACTCAGGGAGAGCCCTTCCTGTCTGAGAAGACAACCGGTGTCTGTCTTCTGGTACCCCATCCCCCCCACAAAGGTATGATGTCATGAACATATGAGACTTCTGAAGATGCCAGTGGAAGGCCACTGGCCTCTCCACCTCTGTCCCAACACACACTTGGCTTGTCCATGCCTACTTCAGCTCTACTCCGCTGGCTGTCTAAAGTGTCACTGTGAACACCCAGATGCAGGTTTCAGCTCTGTGGAACCTTAGATACAGGGCCCATTTTGGTTGTTGTTGTTGTTCTCTTCAAATAATTACTGGAATAATTTATTGAAATAGATACCTCCAGTTATGATTTTACTGGTTAGGACTGCTATAGCTCTCTGGGGTCTCTTGAGCTTCAATATGAACTTTAAAGTCATTTCTGTCTCTGTGAAAAACTACATCAGGATTCCGATGTGGGTGCCACTGAACCTATAGATTCCTTTGTGTAAAATCACCATTTTCACAATACTCACCCTTCTGGTCCATGTGCATGGTGGTCTTCTCATCCTCCTGTGTTGTCCTCCATTTCTTTGTGTGGTGTTTTAAAGTTTTCATCCTGTAGGTATTTTTTTTTTTCAAATTTTCATTAGGTTTATTCCAGGGGACACTTTTGTAGCCATTGTGAGTGGGGTTGCATTCCTGATTTCTCTCTCTCTCTTTTCCCCCTTATATGTTTGTCTTTGTTGTACCAGAAGATTACTGAAGCTCATGCTAATTTTTCACCAGAAATGTCAGTTTTGGGACTTTCCCAGGAGCTTCCATCACAAACGTGGCCTTTGGATGTGTGAAAAAAATATTCATCTTCTTAGTGAGATCTCTGGCAGAATAAGTTATTTTTTTAATTCCAGTACAATTTAATCTATACATTTTTCCTTTGGTGTAGTTTACAACTAAGAGCTCTTTAACTTAAGTCCTAAGGTTTGTTCCCTCACTTCCCTAAAGGCAATCCATGTATTATATACATTCTCATGATTGACTTTGATGCTGTTTTTGTCTGTGTTCATATTCATGTGCTGTGAACATCTGTACGTTCAGGTGCACATGAGGATGTGCCGTGTACATGAAGGCCATGCCCGCTGTCTTCCTCCCTCCCTCCCCACCTTAGTCTTCAGAGACAGTGCCTTTTCTGACCTGGAACTCAGCAACAGGGTAAGATTGGCTGACCCAGGGACCCACCTGTCTCTGTCCCCAGAACTGGGATTTCTACCTGAGCACAGGTCATCTGACTGCAAGTCTTCATGCTGGGTGCTTTGACAATGATACATTCTTTATACGGATTAGATTGATTTTAAAATCTTTTACTAATTCTTCGAGAAGCATGTGCATAGATTTTGATCATGCTAACCTCCCACTCCTCCCACAGACTTCTCACGCCTCCCCACCCTCCCCAAGACTCTGAGGCCTTTTGTTTTTTCAAGGAAAGATCCCATTGATTGCAATTTTTACTGCTTATTTGTGGACATAGACCTGTGGCAGTATGACACACACACACAAACACACACATACATATATATGCACATATGCACATGCACACACACATTCACAAATGCACACACAGACATGCACTCATGCACATACTCATAGACACATACATACACATACACTCATATGCCCAAATGTATACACACACACACACATGTACACACACACACACACACATGTATACACATATACATTAACACATGCAAACACACTTTTTACTGTCACTGGACATCTTTTTAGAGTCCAGAAATCTCTTGCTGGGTATTTATTACTTTATGTATGTGAATACACTGTCACTGTCTTCAGACACACCAGAAGAGGGCATCAGATCCCATTACAGATGGTTGTGAGCCACTATGTGGTTGCTAGGAATTGAACTCAGGACCTCTGGAAGAGTAGTCAGTGCTCTTAACCACTGAGCCATCTCTCCAGCCTTCTTGCTGGAGTTTTAAATTGATTTACAACACACACACACACACACACACACACACACACACACAGATCAATTTAGGAAGAATTTGCAAATTTATTGTGTTAAATCTTCTAACTCACAAATGGCATTTTTCTTCAGTTATTTATGTTTTCCTATATATTTTTGAATATTTAGCCTTTAGATTGTACATAGAGCAGACACTTGTGTCCCAGATTCAAGAGAACACGCTAACATTGATTAGCATTCTGCGTGTGTGGACATGCATGTGCTACAGCACACATGTGGAGATCAGAGGACATCTTGAGGGAGCTGGTTCTCTCCTTCCATTGTGTGGGTCCTAGGGACCAAAGTCAGGTGGTCAGGCTTGGTGGCAAAGGCCTTCAGCGGCTGAGCTCTCTCACTAGACCTGGAGAGATTATCTTTCACGCCTGTCCTTTGTGGTCCACAAGGCAGTTACATCATGAAATACAATGTATCCAGGGCTCTGGAAGGTAAGCATGCTGGCAAGAGAGAGACAACCCTGACAGCCCACACCCGGACCCCAGGCCTCCAGTCCACAGGGAGCCTGCGGATAATCTCCTTTGACCTACACTGGCGTTTAGTCTTCATTAGTTGGCGGGGTTTTAATGAAGCGCTTGAAGATGCAGAGGCACCGAGGAATAACCCACAGAGCCATTGCCGCTGGCCTTGTTTTGCGCACCTGCTAACTGCTGCACTGTTTGCTACAGCTTAAATTAGGAGCTCTTCCCAGAAAAGCCACACGAGCCGCTGCCTTCGCTTGCAGGCTTTGAAGGAAATGTAGTTTGGGTGTTTATATGATTTCTGTCTCAATCAAAAATGTGATGGTCACATGTTTCTCTTCTGGATTTTTTTTTACCTGCATTTTTAATCACGATGATGAATTTAATCTCTTCGTTCTTAGGTGTGTGCCCATACGATGTTATGGACCCTGCACACTGTCAACTAAAGATCTTTGATTTAATTAAACAAAGCCATCCCCATCTCTGCTTTCATTTTTACATTAAAAAAAAAAAAAAAACCATGAAGACATCACCACCACCGCCAATAACACCAAAAAAATGTCTGGTCTTTAGCATGTGACAGGACACTGCTGAAACTCCATCAGACAGACTGGGTAAACGGAAGGGTTCTTCTTTCAAGCAAGGGGTCCCAGCTGTAAAAGCGTCCTCAGATACACCTGAGCCTGCTCACGAGAACAGCGGGACGGAAAACCTGGCTCCTGCCCCTGCCTAGACTCACCGTGGTCTTCCATTCTGTGGTCTTCTTCAGCACGTGGTTCTCTCCAGGCAACATGGCCCTTCCGCATTAGAAACAGGCCGGCCCTGCGAGTGATTAGGCCGTTTCCTAGAGGATAATTCTGTGCAAATTGCTCCAGCACAGGCTTAGACTTCAAAGCAGCAACACTGATGGCTAAGACGGAAAAAATTATTCCCTTATGATTAAAAAGAAAATGGTTTATTTCACACAGACTCGAAGCGCCTTTCTGGTGCAGGAAAACCTCCCCTTCCCATTCACTTCGTCTCCCCTTAAACAGTCAAAGCGGGCAAGCGGCCCCTTCGTCGCCCCCAGCAGGATTCAGCCCAAGGTCACTTTCCTGTGACCCGCTGGCCTTTGTCCTCAGACTAAGAACTCGTACGGGAATGTAATTTACCACACAGCTATGTACTCATATGGTTCAGTTGAAACTCAAAAAGAATTCTTTGTTGATGAAAAGAAGCGTGTATTGATTCACATTCTGGCCAAGCTCCTTCCCGCCACAGAACCAGCAGTGAAGCAGAGCTACTAAGGATCACCACCCGGGACACCCCGGAAGGAAAGGCGTCATCTTGACTTCAGAAGAGGCCACAGAAATAGTTTAGGTTGTAGGCAACACCGGAACACCCAGTCTGGCTTCTGAAAAGTGGTTGCGGACAAGCCAAAGAGATTCATAGAACCAGGAAGAGCAGCCAGTGTGCAGCTCAGGCCCCCGGGAGCCAGCGCCAGAGTCACTGAGTGGGGCAGGAGCAAGAAGGACATGGTGTAGGAGTCAGGGGACCCAGAGGAGTCAACAGAGCAGACACAGTCAATGGCAGGTGCTTCCTTTCCTTCGTACATTTATTGTTACTGATCCAGAGGAAGTGGGCAGCAGACGGTGCATGGTCAATGGGAAAGAGATCAGCATGGAGTGCAGCCTCATGGCCCTGGAACTCTGAAGGCAGTTGGGCCTTGCTTCATGGGCTGAGCCTGAATGTGGATCAGCGAGGCTAAGAAGGTCTGCAACTTGCAGTCTTTATTCCCTTTACCTTGTGTTGGAACCAAACGGTGAGGACAGTGTCTCCTTTTCAATGGCTCTGGAAGCCACTGTGCGTGTGTCTGTGTAGCCACTTCCAGGCACCAACCATAAAGCAGGATTCACACTCAGGACAGATAATAGATTTTGACATCAAGAGGTGGGTATGTACAAGGAATAACTCTTCAAAGACATTTCAGGAGCCATGATAAGTGCGGCTGATAGTGTGTGTTTCCTTTTCATTAGCAACGATTAGGATAAATTCTGTGCATCATGCCCCTGTCACAGTGGACTGAACTGCCTTCATCATGATGAGCAGAAACCTCTGAAACCATGAGCCAAGATAAAAAACCCTTTCTTTTCCTAAGTAGTCTGTGGTCCTCATTAAGGGATAACAGAGGAATAACACCAGCCTGTGTTGCCTACAAATGGGATGTTTGCTCTTCCCCACACACTTTGAATCAGTGGTTGGACAAATCCATCAGTGCAGAGCATGCTGGTATAGAGGCTCATGATCTGATTTGTGTTTGATGGGCTTTCCTTGGACACTGTGGAAATTATAGTTTATCTGGAGTCACAGAAGAGAGACCAGAGAGAAGAACCACCCAAGAGAAATAGTCGGATTGCCCAGGATGTGGCTCAGAGGTAGAACACTTGCCCAGTCAGACACAAGAGAAAGGAAAGAAAAGTTAGTGACTGTCGTAGTGGTAGGAGTCAGCAAACACTCTGAAGGCAGACGCAGAGTCATGTCCGTGGGCTAGGGAGATGGCTCAGTGGCTAAAAGTGGCCACGCCTGACAACCTGAGTTCTGTGCACAGGGAAGAAGAGAACCAGCTCCAGAAAGCTGCCCTCTGACTCTGAATGTGTACCCTGGCACACAGATACACACACACACACACACACACACACACACACACACAAAGACACAGACATATAGACACAACACACATACAAAAGACAAACACAGACACACACAGTCAGACAGACACACTGAACAGACACAAACACACAGAGACACATAGACACAGGCATACACACACACACACGCACGCACGCATGCACGCACTGACAAATACACATAGTACATAACAAAACAATGTCTCCTTGATATTAACTACGGCTTACAGCATTAACGCAGTACCCCAACTGCACACAGCACCGCTGTGCTCAGAGGCACGGAGGAGGAAGCTGACAAGCTACACACCATCATTAAAATCCAATAAAACGAGCAAAGGATAAGCTTCTAAAATGAGAGAAGAAAGCGATGTTATCTGAACTCTGCAAAGCTCGTGTTCAGCAGCTTCAATCTTAGGATCTCCGAAGTGAACCAGAAGCAGAGGGGACCCTTTTCATCCTCTCCCGAATCAGTAAAAGGTGCAGCGTCTGCTTCTGCGCTAGGGTATGTTATTGGACACCGCGTGGGAAACTGCTCAAGTCCCGAGAGAAAATCCTTAATTTTGTCTTCACCCATTGATCACTCTCTCGGTATGAGCGTCTCCATTCTCATTCTCTGCTTTCCCTCAACCCTCATTCACCGTCTTTTTACTGTCCAAGAGCGAAGCCCTGGACCCAGCTTATGGTCTCCCAGTCAGAACAAGGAGAAGGCTGATTGGTCCCCGCCACGCCCCTCAGACGCAGCTGCAACCCACACATAGCAACGGACTCCGACGTCTCATCGTCTCTTCCAAGCAGCTTAGAAAATGTTAACCCAACAGATATAGGTCCCTTTTCACTGCGAAAGCGTTTCTTTGAACAATGACACGAAAGGATGGTCGCTACTTTTCTACAGCAATTATTAAACACCAATCACTTCGCCAAGTTTCTTCAGAAAAACTGAAACACCAGCTGGGGGTGGTAGTGGTCTTCTGTGAATCCGGTACTTGGGAAATGTAGGCAGGAGGGAGCAGATACTCAAGTTCAGCCTGAGCTATACTCGATTATATATATTATAGATATTTAATATATATTATATATGTGTGTGTATGTGTGTTTATATATACATATATATGCATATGTGTGTATATACATACACACACATATATATATGTATATATGACAAAAATGAAATTAAAATGTAAAAACAAAACTTCCTATTAGAAACCAAAACAAAAGTGACCGGGCATCTGATAGGACTGTCCTGGAGCAAATTCACATGGGCTCCTATGATCCCTTTGCACACAGCACTTTACAGTTGGACGGCCAGTGACATCATGCTGCAACCAGAAATTAACCACGGTGATGGTATTTGTAACATTTATTTGTTTTATTCATAATTCATTTATTTAAAAAAAACTTTGTATATAATCCTTGTTGGAATAGACGGTCAGAAAACAAGCAAGCAAACGAAAAACCAAACAAAAATCCCACAGAAAACCAAACAAAAAACGAAACAAAGAAACCACAGAACCCCACCCCCCAAAGTCTTGGAATTAAGACTGGAAAGAGTGGGTAAGTAGGTGTGTGTTGAGTCTGTCTACATGAAGAGGTGACAGTTCTTGGCCTGGGGTTCCTGGTTCTTCTCTGACACTTTAGCCCATCTCTCTTAGGGCCTCTACAAACCAGCGGAAGAACAAAGACACTGCAGAGCGAAGAAAGCTTTGAGGAACTGAAAAGAGCAGATGCTGGATCCTTGAGATTTGAAGAATGAGTGGCCAGCCTCTGGGGCTCTGTCATTACTTCCCAAATCTACAAGGCAGTGAGGCTCTTGAGGCTTCCAACTGCGAGACCAGCAAGCACAGGTAAATGCCCCCCCCCCGCCGCCCCAAGGACTGGGAAGGCAATAGAAGTCCTTAGATAGCACCCCCTGCTTTCTAGCAAAACACACACGAAACCCATACAAAACTTTATCTTGTAAACTCCTCACTCTCTGTTCAAATGAGCCAGTATGCTCTGATTCCTCGGCCGGGTCTGTAGGACTGAACACAGAATTAACTATCCATTCTCTTCACTGTAATGAAGCGGTGCTGGGAGAGTCGCTAAGCTCACAAATGCTCTCTCACCTGCTGCCTGGTGAGCGTGAAAACTCCCGTGTCAGTGGCATTTTCTGGGGGAGCCGAGCCTCCACCGGCACCCACAGCGGTCACGTGACCGCTAAGTCACTAGGAAAGGTTAGAGCTGTTCCGTTTCACTATCTTCCTGCAGCAGGATCCAGAGGTGAATCCCTGCTTTAAGTGGTCAGAGACGAGCAGTCGGTGCAGCTGTGCCCTGCCTCTGAAACCACCCACAGGTGGAGCCCGGGGGTGGTGGAGCCTTCGCGGGACCTGACCTCAACTGGACAGAAGAATGTGCTGTGTGGTGGGCTGCTGGTGGCCCGCACCTTTTTTTTTTTTTTTTTTTTTTTTTTTTTTTTTGCCTCCCCCGCCCTTCCAGACCAGTTCAGTGAGGACCAGAGTCTCCGCGCCTGGAGTCTTCAAGGCTGAAGGAGTACAGTAGAGCATCCCCACTTGCTCTCCCCCTCTGAGCTGGCAGGAAGCTGAGATTCTGCGCTCACCTTCCGGTAGCAACACAGTGGGAATCAATTCTCTGCCATTTCTCTTCCTGGCAGCTCTGAAGCCAAATACAGACATGATTTTAGAACTCTGAGATGAGGTCCAGTGGTGGAACAAGGCTATGCACTGAGAACATGTCCAGGAAAACTGAAATCCCGTCCAGTACGTCTGTGTTCTCTCGACACTGCGGCGGCAGGATCCAGTCCTGTTACACCTTACCAGAGGTAGTGCCCACCCCCAAGATGAAGACTGAATGGGACTCTGTGTTGATAAATACATACAAGATACCTGCAATAGAGCACAAAGCCCGTAGACCTACCGAGAATCAGGGAAATCACAATACAAACCATGTGAGACAATCAGTGGTTGCTCCCAATGAAAGAAAGCCAATGGCCAAAAGACTGTGAAGATGTTATCACGAGCATGCGTCAACAGTGATTTTAAGTCCTCTTAAGCTTTTGGAAATATATCTCAGTTAAAAACTTAGAAGTTATAAAATAAAAGGAATTCAAGCACAGCAACTGGGAAGAAAGGGGAACCTGATCCCAGACTGCTTTCCTATAGAGTGGAGCAGACTCAGCTCGAAAGAAGCCGAGAGCCCAGGAGACTGCCCCCTATTGGAAGGAGACTAAAATGTAATGTGGTTTAAAATGTCTCATAGAACATCAGAGAGGTCAGCGGTCATTAGAACCACAAACAAAGTCAAGGCAACAGGATGCGAAGAGTGCGTTTAATTAGATATTTGTGAGGCGAGACACCGAGAAAACCTTGAAAGTAGCCAGAGAGAAATGACAGGTGACCTTCAGGGCAATAGACCATGAATGATACCCAAGTTCTCGTTTGGAACCGCACGGGAAGTTGCCCGGTTTTTCAAGCTGAGAAATGGAAAGAAATGGTTAACTTTGTAACTATAGATCTAGTAGAAATATTCCCCAGTAATAAAGAACGAGTGAAAGCATCCCCAACCACAGGGAGATAGGGAATGCACTTACTGTTAAAAACTCCCCCAAAAGTGGCCCTCAAGGCTATCTCAGCAGAGAGTCTGGGTCCCAGAAGAGAAGGAGGAGCCTAAGAATGGCGGAGAATAGAGAGATGTGATCCTCTATTTTGATTATTCGCTTAGCTCACACGTGGCAGTCAAAGCAAACTTACACACCATCTGCTATGGTGTTTAGTGTTTACAGAGAAAATCTTAAAAATAATTACACTTTAAAGTGGGGGAAGGTATACGGAGCTGAAGGAAAATAGGGTTTTACCTTTGCCCCATATGACGAGGCACCAACCAGTGACTACGGTCAGGTCCTTACGCATACAGTAATGCCTACAGCAGTCACTAAAGAAGGCATAAAAGTGATATATTCAAAATGCTGCACGTAGATCAAAAGTAAGTGTGGGGGATATATTTAAGGAACTTAGGAAGGTGGGAAAGAGAAACACGAGGAAGGAATTTGGAGGACAAAACTGGACAAATCATAAAATGAAGAATTAAACTCCAACTTTCAAAATTACCACAGACATAATGGGTTCCTACCTGAACATCCTGCCTTTACACGTGTGACTTGAAAACACTATCGATGAGATCTGCAGTCTTCAGGTAAGTATCTGGGAGTATATGCTCTCACGCTGAGCTCAGACCTTTGGGGTTGAGTCTTGTACAGGACAGAGATGCAGATTTAATGTCATTTCTCTACACACTGACAGCCAGATTCTCCAGAACCGTTTGTGGATGACATTGTCTTTTCTTTAATGTATATTTTTTGGCACTGTAGTCAAACATCAGGCACCGTCATTGTGTGGACTTACATCTTTAACTCTTCTATCTGCCGGTTTCTGGGTCTGCACCATGCTGCTGTTGTTTACTACGGCTCTGGTGGTATAACACGGTCGGAAATGCTCACACCTCCCATTGTCTTCCTTTTGGCTAGGACTGCTTTTTCTCTCTTTGGGTTTTTCAATTCCACATACATTTATTTATTTTTAATTCTCTGTATGTGAAGAATGCCTGTGGAATCTCGATTGGGCTCGTGTTAAACCTCTGCAGATTGTTTGGTAATTAAGTCTCACCGTTCATGAATTCTCCCAGGTGATGGGAGCAGAGGTCTGGCCATCTTCGGGCATCTTCGTCAATTGTTTCAGTGTCTTTGAGTTCTCATTGTGGAGGTCTGTGCTGCTTCGCTTCCTGGTCAACGTTATACAAACCACCTGGCAAGAGGGAACTTCAATGGAGGGATTGTTTCCATCGGATTGTCTGTGGGGCATTTTCTTTATCTACCATTGATGTGGGAGGGTCCATCTCTTTTGTTAGTAGAGCCACTTGTGGGCAAGCAGTCCTGGGGTATACAGGCCGAGGAAGCCAGGGAGAGCAAGCTTTGGAAGCGGTGTTTCCCTATGGCATCTGCTTCAGTTCCTGCCTGAACTTCCTGCCCTTTCCTCAATGATGGGCTATGATTGGAACATGCAAGCCCCTAAATGCTTTTGCTGTTGTGTCTAGGACGGCAACAAAAAGCCTAAGTTGGACAAGATCTTTCATGTCCTTGCGCAAGGTCTATTCTTAAGTACTTTATCTGTGTGCAGCAGTCATGAATGGAACTGGGTCCTGATTTCCATTTCAGAGTGTTGGACACCGGCACGTAGGAAGACTCCTGACTTGTGCTGTTGATTTTCACCCTGCTCCTTCGCTGAAGGTGTTGAACAGCTGTAAGAGCTTCTGGTGGAGTCTTCTTCGGGGGTTGCTTATGCAAAGAATCACACCATGTGCAAGCAGGGGCACTTGGACTTCCTTCCCAGTTATATCCCTTTATTCTCTTCTCCAACCTTGGAACTGTGTTCGTTCTTGACAAAAATCTCTCTGCAAACCGGAAGTCAACCAGGGCTCTCTCAATTAAAAGCATCTACGAAAACCGATAGACAACATCTTTAAACGTTTAAAAAGCTCAATACCTCAGCTCCAAGGCAAAGTTGTCATCTCTTACCACGCTCCAGCCAAGTCCTAAAGCTCCGGCCACCATTTATGGCAAGAGAAGCCAGTTATATAACGACAGGAAAGGAAGAAGTAGAGGCATCCCATCAGCAGTTGATAGGATTCCTCATGTTGAAAATATATCAGGACCTAACGTCAATGCACAACCACAAGTGAGCCAGAAATGGGACATTAACTTAAGGTGAGCACCGCTTACAATGCAGCCTAAATCACGGACACAGGCAGGCAAACAACACAATGTCCACATGGCATGTACACAAGATCACAACCAAACAATTAAGGGACATAAATAAACTGGCTGTGGTGGCACACAAAAGCAGATCTCTGAGTTTAGGATCAGCCTGGTCTACAGAGTGAGTTCCAGGACAGCCAGGGGTACAAAGGGAAACACTGTTTCAAAAGAGAAAGAAACAAACAAAGACACAAACAATTAAAATAGCTTACTGTGTTCACAGATTGGATGATCCAGCACACTGGACCCCATCCCCCTGGTAATCACAAAGTCTAATGTATTGCTTTTATGAAGAGACTCGGGTGACAGGAGACCTAAGTAACCTTGAGAGCCAAAATAATATGCTAAGCATAGTGAAGGGGAAATTTCTGGTTGTGTCATGTGATGCAGACTCACATGATGTTTTGCTGAAGCAAGACACAAGAGAGGATACGTGATGTTTGGAGAGTCTAAGTAGGACGCAACAGATGGACGGAGCGCTTGCGTTGCTAGACATACGACGCTTCATGGGTCTCCTGTCTCCCAAGATCTCCATTTAGTTGAGAGGCTTTTTCAGCCGGTTCTGGTGGTTCTGGCCACGCCCACTGACTCCTGAATATTCAGTGGAGGCCATGGTTGTTTCTGTTGGATCGTGCCACTGCTGCTGACTCATGTTTGGTGACACTCTTTGAATTGGACTGTTGGTATCCTGACACTACTGAACTGCGGTCTCCTGACATTGGAGGTTGGGAGTCACCCCCAAAAAACTACCTCTCAACAGGTCCAAATCCCCCTGTCCTATTTACCATCTTTGGACGGTGGGCTACAAGGGAGCGAAGTGTTTGAGGACCCTTATTAAAAGTAGGTTTTGAAAAATCTAAGCCCACAACATAGTTCTTACCAAATTAATTCCAAGCACAATGCTCTAGTAACTAAATATTTTCCCATGAGCTAGAGGGATATTAAAATTAGTGGAATGGGGGACCACGAAACAGAGCCACACAAATACACACAACTGGATTTTAGCAAAAGCAGTGACTTGGGATGGGGGTGTGTGTGTAAATGGTGCTAGATCAGTGGAACAATGTGGACACACACACACACACACACACACACACACACACACACACACCCAGAGGTGTCAGCTCTATATGAAGGTAGATTACAGGTGGCCATGGGCATGTATGCCTGAAGTTTCTGCGCTCACAAGTCAGCAGCAGGACCACAATGTCCTTACATCGTATTAGGAAATATAAGTAGGGAGCTGGAGATGGCCCAGTGGTTAAGAGCACCGACTGTTCTTCAGGAGGTCCTGTGTTCAAATCCCAGCAACTACATGGTGGCAACCACATGATCATCTGTAATGGGATCTGATGCCCTCTTCTGGTGTCTGAACACACTATGGTGTTCTCACATACATAAGATAAATAAGTAATTCTTTAAAAAGAAATATAAGTAATAAAAAGAGAATTTAAAGCAGATGGAAGGATATTGTAGGTTATATGCAGACAGTATGCAATATGCCATTTCGTGTAAAAGGCTTGAGATTTGTATATTTGTTATTGTATGTGGTCTCTCATTAGATCCTTTTAAGAGAATTAATTGGGAAGCCTGTGATCATGCATGTGACTCGTAGAGCGAAACACATCTACAGGTAGAATAAATGCGGGCATGCCCTTTGGGAAACTGAGTCGGTTCAAAATTCTAGCTAAATTGGAGACAAAGAGAGGGAGAGAAAGAAGAGGGAGAGAGAAGAGGAGGGAGGGCATTACTGTTTATAAAATAGAACTAGATTGACTTGAAATTCAAATCCTGAAGCAATTCAGGTGATGTGAAACTCCTCAGAGGAGAAAGAGCCAACCTCTCACTGGACATGACAGAAGCCAGATGGCAGTAGAATGACATCTTTGAGATGACAAAATGTGGAACTGTGACTGGGATCCTCCATGGAGTGGAAATGTCCTTCAGACAGAGCTGGAGAGGAGGGCTGTGCATACGGTCTCTACAGAGCTCCAAGGAGTGTTTGGGGTGGTAGACACAGTAAGCATTCCAAGCCGATGAGAGCAGGCTATAGAGACCCCAATTCCCACCATGCTCCACAAAGACGAGAGATTGTAACGCAAGTCAAACGACAGACGTCGGATGTTTGCAAGGAGACAAAGGTAAAATTTGTTTTTCACGGGTGTTCATCACAAGATACACTAAAGGGAGCTTCTTTCGGGGAAGAGTAAAACGTGCTCAGGGGGAAGGAATAAAGAACAGGAGAAGAAAATGTACACAAATATTAACTAATCAAAACAAAGCATATCATGTGGAATTCTCATGGAATAAATAAAAACATTATATAAAAAGGCAAAGAAGTAATCCTTGAGTGATATAGTTAGAAGTCAAATGCATGATGGTCACATTTTAAAGGAATAAAAGGTAATTTTTCAGGTAGTCAAAATTAATTCACACAATTAAATAATAGCTGGTAACACAACAAAAATGATTAATGTAATTTATGTTTCATGTACAGGATGACAATTTAAACAAAAAGAGAGTATAAATTGCTCTAACAGCTTTAGAGGAGAAAACAGTTTTTTAACCCAGAAAGAAGGAACAATATTCAAGAATAAATTAGTAGCTCTAAGTTGTAATACATTTCCAACTACAACAAATGAAAATGGACTAAGTAAAACCTCAGGTTATCAGATGGAATAAAAGCATTCGTATTCCGCCTGAATGCAAAAATACACAGGAGATTATATTTAAACACATATTCAATCACCAATTAGAAGGATGCACACTGAGCTCCACTAACCCCAGATGAAGTGGGATCAGGTCAAGAAACATTCCTAAGCATATAGCAAATTATTTCCCAGCGATAAACATGTCCATCTCCTTGGAAAATCCAAGACTGTAAATTGTATAAGTGCCATCAGGAAGGCATCGGTGTGTGGAGGGAAGTCGATTCTACAGAGACAGACAACCGGAGCCCCTGTAGCTTACAAAATAGAAACATATATAGCGAAATTAAAAGATGAAACAAAACAAAACAAACAGGAACGTCAGCCCACTATCCATTGGGACCCAGTTGCTGTGCACAGAAAACAGGGCAAGAAACAATAGGATACATTTTTGTTTTCAAGTTCAGTGAGATTTCCACCAAAATTTCCAAGAGGAGAATAAATACACAAAGTTCTAAAAACACGTGATCCCGAGCTTCCGATTCAAGAAAGTAGGCAAAGGGTAATGAGGAAGCTGGAGGTGGGAAACAAGAAAACACAGAAGTCAAAGACGCAGCTGTAATAATAACCGTGCATTGTAAATGACGAGGACCCACAGTGAGAGCCAAGGATGGTACTCAGAGCAGTGACGAAGGCCCACAACCTGCTGGCGATGGGGAAGAAAGAAAAATAAAATGCAGTTAACACATGTAAAGTGGCATTGGTATGTATTCTGCAGAAGTAAAAATGTTCTCGCGAGCACACTAACCACAATCTTACTCCAAGAAATGTGCAGATTTGACTGCCAATGGACAAATTCCTCAAGAATCGCGGGTTGCCAAATCTGACCCAAGAAGTAGAAAAATCTAAATAGATTTTTATTTCTTAGATAAACCGAACACTTCCTTTCCAGAAAAACAACTTTGGGCCCAGATGCTTCTACCAGTGAATCTTCTCAAACATTTAAGGAAGAAATAATGCGGACCTCGATGAGAAAAGATGTAGTGTGCCCAAGCTTTCTCGGAGGAGGGAGGCTGCGTTCTGATGCCAGACCCTGGCAAGGATCCTGTGAGAAAGAATATTACATGCCAACTTCCCTCATGAACATTGTATAAAAATCTTGAAACACTTGCAGATCAATTGATGCGTGAGTGGTTTAATGCTCGGAGAGCCTGGGTAACTCGCCACATTAACAGAAGTGGAAGGCATTGTAACATTTATTTGTTCAAAAGAATGAAACACAAAGTCCAGCCATGGAAAAACTCTGCCTGGCAAGCTAGAAGCGGAGGGGTGCTTTTTAATCTGACAGAGGCTTCCTTGGCATCTTAGAGTAAACACCATATTTAACAGTGAAATATGAAAGACTTCCCCCTTGAGACTCAGATTGGAACAGAGACACCCTGAGCCTCTTACTCAGTGAAGACCGGATGCTTCACGGAATGAGGTGGGGAGGAAAATTAAAGGGTTAGAAAAGAAAAAATACTCTCATTACTTGAAGGGATAGCTGTGTACAAGGAAGACTCAAAAGAATTTGCACACAATTAAAATCGACAGTAGGAGTCAGCGAGGTGACTGGCTATGGTGATGGCTTAAAAATCTATGTTATTTCAGTACCAGAAACAAATAGGATATTAAACTATGGCATCTCAGTACGCTTCAAATTAATACTTGTAGTTTGTGAGACAAAATAAAAAATGGTGAGATGAAAATTATAAAAGCTGATATTGGATGCATTTCAGGGTGGCAAGAAGATTGTCAGTGACGCAGGGACACCAGGCCACACAGTGTCAGTCAACTGATGGATGCCAAACGCCCTCTTGATGTTAAACAACCCTGACAGGACCATGCCAAGGCAGTGAAGGTAACAAACTGACAGACAGACAAAGCGACCTGACAAACTCCCCCAAGAGCTAACCCCGCTGCCTCCAAAGACAGAGATGGGAATATTTTATCATTTTTATATCTTTTTAATTTTGTTTTTAAGTCTTGACATCCTTTAGTGTGTGTGTGTGTGTGTGTGTGTGTGTGTGTGTGTGTATGTGTGTCTAAGTGACCGTGGATGCTTATGAATATGTTAAAGTGCCTTTTAAGGAGACTGAGGAACTAAAGAATCCACTTACCTTCTTAATACCCATTTAAGTGGCATTTTGAGGTCTGTTAAATGTTTTATAAATCCTTGAAATGTTATTTGCTTATATAAAACAACATTCACTCATAAGAGAAAAACTTCATTGGGTTATAAAATTTGACATCAAACACAGAAATTCTTCTAAAAATTTCTTTCTTATTTTATTTAATCAATAGTCATGGCTTAAAAAAATTAGGAGTACCTAAAAATGCCTTATGTTAAGATGCCTCTGGGGGTACATCCTTTTTGGACTAATTTATATGGATATTTTCAACAATAGTTTTAATACACAAATGTTAAATGCAAGATTTTTTTTCTATTAAGGCTGATATATATACATATATATGTATATTTATATATATTTATAGACATAGGTTTATCAAATAAGTTTTCTTTGCATATAGGGATCACAGGAGACATGGTATTGACAAACATTTTAATTATGCATTTGAATTTATCATTCAAATTGAGGTAATTTCCCCCTGTATAAAAAAAGGCTAAAATGTTAAATGTTGATAAAATAATAACTTATCTTTTAAGACAGATTTTAACATAATTACCATACTAAGGGATTCAAACCTTCCCCTGCTGCCTGTGATCTCCTCCTTAAAGAGCGCTTTTTAAAAATCTTGTCCAGTTTAAATTAAAGGGGGACAAGCTACTTAAGACCAAGCTGTTGGTGCCTACTCTGCCTGCTTCCCCAGCAGTTAGACTGATTGACCCCAGCAGTTAGACTGATCGACCCAGCTCAGGTTCTGTGTCTTTAAGATTACAGGTCTTTTACATGCTGCGAAGCGAGTGGTAGAGACGTTGTCTACGTCGGCTTACTAGTTGTCTCAGCCACTGTTCCATTGCTGTGAAGAGACTTCATGACCACAGCAACTCTTACACAGGAAACCGAGAGTTTTAGAGTGCAGAGTTTTAGTCCATTGTCATCATCACGGGAAACATGGGGGCATAAAGGCAGACATGGTACTGGAGACTCACCTGAGAGCTCTCTACCTGGATCTACAGGCAGCAGACAGAGAGGGAGAAGGGGAGAGGGGGAGGGGGAGGAAGAGGGGGTAAGGAGAGGGGAGATATTCTGGGCCTGGCTTGAGTATATGAAACCTCAGTGCCCACCACAGTGACACACTTCCTCCAAGAGGCCACACCTCCCCTTTCCTGTCAAGTACAGCCACTCCTTCAAGGCCTTCAGTGAGCCAATGAGGGTCATTTCCCTTCAAACCACCACACTAGTTGCACTGGCTGGTTTTGTGTGTCAACTTGACACAAGCTGAAGTTAGCACAGAGAAGGAATCTCCCCTGAGGAAATGCCTCCATGAGACCCAGCTGTAAGGCATTTTCTCTATTAGTGATCAAGGGGGGAGGACCCAGCCCACTGTCGGTGGAGCCATCCTAGGCTGGTGGTCCTGGGTTCTATAAGAAAGCAAACTGAGCAAGCCAGGGGAAGCAAGCCAGTAAGTAACATCCCTCCACGGCCTCTGCATCAGCTCCTGCTCTCTGCCCTGCATGAGTTCCAGTCCTGACTTCCTTTGGTGATGAGCAGCAATGTGGAAGTGTAAGCTGAATAAACCCTTTCCTCCCCAACTTTCTTCTTGGTCCTGATGTTTGTGCAGGAATAGGAACCCTGACTGAGACATAGTGAACAGTCATAGCAATGAAAACTTCCAAAGTACACCACCTACTTTTAGGAATTTATATACAATCATAAAAGTAATAAATAAATATATTGCAAATATATAAATACATAAATATAGCCATATAATACACACATACATTCATTTTAGTTTACAGTGCAACTAAGGTTTTTTTTTAAGAAATAGTCTTAGTCAAGATGTTATTTGATTAATTATTTATCCCTTCTCTGATTCTCTCAGTAATTTAAAAAAATCCCTATTACTTATTAAAAAAAAAAAAAAACTGGCCTCAGGACCTGATGAGACCTGCTCCAGGGTGTAAACTCCCCTGACGGACAGTTACCTTCTCTGGGGAGATGCTCCTCTGCTCTGTTAGTCCTCACATCTGAAAACTGAGTCAATGACTTAGTTCCTTAGTTCCCTACTTTTTCCTCAAGCAAACAATATGCCTTAAAATAGATTGCATGTTTTTTCAAAATGCTTTTGTTTACTTTCTAAGTGTGTCGGGCCTCTAATTAAGTGACCCAGTCTTAAGTTGGGTTTGTTTAATAACTTGCTCCCGTCAAGCCTTATCTAAGCATCACACAGCATCCAGCATTTGAAGCAGGATTTGTTCTTCAACACTGGTGTAGCCAGCCTTCTGCGAGTCAGGAATCACCTTCGGAGACTTACGCTGATGTGGATAAGGGGTCAGAAGACCAGTGTTTTGGGCTTCATGGCGGTAGCCACAGGAGAAAAGACACAATGGTCCTTGTAACAGCCAAGCAAACACAGAGGCCACATACGTGGTGGCGTGGTTTATGGTGGTGGCATTGCAGTTCACCGAGAAAACAGTGGCCTTTGCAATAAATAATGCTGGGTCAACAGAATATCCACATGGAAAAACAGGATTCTTGACTTCTCCTTCACCCCAGACACAAAAATCGATTCCAGATGAAGCTGAACACTGAGTTGGTGGAGCTTTTGAATCCCTCTCTAAATACAGCCGGCCAGAAGCAGAAGCCACAAAAGGACACGCACAGGAAAACTGGACCCCAGAGCAGCGAGGACTCCTCCCTGTGAAAGATGCTGTTAAGCAGGGGAGAGGGCCAAGCCCAGGGTGCAAGGCCATGTAGTGATGAGAGATTTGTGTGTGTAAACCACGGATTTTATATTTCCTAACTGTTCATGTATTTTACACCCACATGTGTAAGCCTTTGTAATTAATTACATCACTTGGCACAGATATCAATGGTGAAAGTTTTAACAGACAGAGGAACATTGCCGAGTGAAGAATGAGTCCGTGGAAGAGTGCTTAACTCGGTTGTGAGAGAAACACAAACACACAGCTTTCCTTCGGCAGACTCCCGGGTGGTTACAGAACACAGAGTCAGTCAAGGGCTGTTGGGAGCAGTTATCTCTCACAGTCACACTGGTGGGGCCTGTAAACTGGTAATTAAGTAGGAAAACTGTACTCTGTGCTAAATCTAAACACACACACACACACACACACACACACACACACACACACACACACACTGAGTATGGTCACATGCCACCCAACAGCCATGGGTTCTGAAAATGCTTCACTGGGTTCTTCTATCACATCAGCAGCCTAGAGAGGGTCAGGCATGCCAGACCGGGGGGATAACCTGTAGCTTGCAGGCTACAGAGTAATACCACACGTTAGAGCGATGTACACGGTAGGGAACTGCAATGCATCCTAAGAATTTGTGAGTCTAAACATGGAAGGAGGAAGTACAGGAACATGCTAGCTGACATGGATTCGGCTTCACTGGATTCACAGAGGCTCAGGCTGCCATGATCACACACCCACATGGTTAAGAGTTAACACTGAAGCATGGCACACATGACTTATACAAGGATGTTCGCAGACACGACAGTACTTTATATTGAAACCACCCACTGTCCATCAGAGAGATTGGCTGGCCTGAGCAGGGAGTGAGGAAAAACTGGCAAGGACCTTATGGTTGGGATCCCCAGGAATCTGGGAGCCAAGAGGTAGACCAGATGTCTTTTCAGGATAGCTTAGTGTCAAGCAGGCACACCCTCTTTCTGCAGCACATCCACTGACATTCAGCATCTACATGAAGGCACAGAAGCCTGAGGAAAATGCTGAGGTGACTGGATTTTTCCGGAATAACATAGATCAGATCTTTATTTAGTTTTTTTTAAAAAGATGTTTGCTCTTAATCTTTTCAGAAAGGGTAACGTGCTGCTTTCAATAAAAATGTGCCTTGTAAGTATGGGTGTGTGGGGGTGGGGGTAGCAGAGACCCGCTGTGTGTTTGCTACCACAGAACCCTTCCACTTGCTGTACCCCTCCATCATGACCTCATGACCTTCCCCTTCCACCCCTGCTGCTTTCAGCTGCAGGAATCTGGCTGCTGTTGATACCTCATGGTTTTACAGGTACAGGGTGAACTTTCTGGATGACACGTCCATTCTATTTGTCGAACTTTGAGGAGCTACCATCTTGTTTTCTGTAGGGGCTATGGCATTCTATGCAGAGTATTTTAGATTAAACTTGTAAGTGAAAAGAAAACTCAAGACAGAAGCAAGTTGTTGGGGAACAAGGGAAAATCAGCGTTGTTTTGCACACCTGTGTTTGTTAGCTGAGGAATCCTGTTCCAGCTGCAGCTACTGGGACCGTGGAGTTTGCTTTCTAACTCTGAAAGTTTGACTTCAGAGGTTCAGCTCGTTTTTTTTTCCCCCCATTCTCAAAAATGCTTAAAAGTATGATTTTTTTTAATCTTTATTAACTTGAGTATTTCTTATTTACATTTCAATTGTTATTCCCTTTCCCGGTTTCCCAGCCAACATCCCCCTAATCCCCTCCCCCTCCCCTTCTTTATGGGTGTTCCCCTCCCCATCCTCCCCCCATTACCGCCCTCCCCCCAACAATCACATTCACCGGGGGTTCAGTCTTGGGAGGACCAAGGGCTTCCCCTTCCACTGGTGCCCTTACTAGGCTATTCATTGCTACCTATGAGGTTGGAGCCCAGGGTCAGTCCATGTATAGTCTTTGGGTAGTGGCTTAGTCCCTGGAAGCTCTGGTTGCTTGGCATTGTTGTTAATATGGGGTCTCGAGCCCCTTCAAGCTCTTTCCAGTTCTTTCTCTGATTCCTTCAACGGGGGTCCTGTTCTCAGTTCAGTGGTTTGCTGCTGGCATTCGCCTATGTATTTGCTGTATTCTGGGTGTGTCTCTCAGGAGAGATCTACATCCGGTTCCTGTCGGCCTGCACTTCTTTGTAAAAGCATGATTTTAATGATCTTTTTTTTTTTTTTAATTTTGCCTCCTGTGTCTAAGAGAGGTAGAGACAAGGCTTTCCCTTTACCCCATGAGTCAAGAGGCTTCCACTGTGCATAGACTCTCTCAGGATCTTCCTTGGCATTCCGGGCTTGGGATTAAAGCTGGCCACTATCCTGGGTTCTCTCTCTCTCTCTCTCTCTCTCTCTCTCTCTCTCTCTCTCTCTCTCTCTGTTTCAGTACTTTTCTTGCTGTAGGTAGAACCTCCAAGAAGAAGCCACTTCCGGAAGGAAAGGCTTGTTTTGACTTACGGTTTGAAGTCCATTATGGCAGAGAGGATCCAATGGGCAGGAGAGGCAATGAGTCACACCTTATCTGCTGCCATCAGGACACAAAGTGACAGACGTTCACACTGGGCTAGCTTTCTCCTTATTCCCCAGGACCCCGGTGATCTGGAGAAACGTACCACCCACGTGTAGGGGAACGTTCCCAACTGAACGAATCCATTCTAGAAACTCCCTCTCAGACATTTAAGACACTTATTTTCTGGGTGTTTGTGTGGGGGTAGAGGGAGCCCTTACCACTAGATTAAGGTCTTTCTCATGCACGTTCCCTCTTTTACCGGATTGGGTCAGGCCCAGTGAGGGTAGATTGTGAGAAATCAAGGATAGTCGCCATATATCATGGAATGGCACCAAGATTCAATGAGAAACAAACCCACATCCCTTAACCCTCAACTAAGGAAATCCCTAGGCTCACAGATCTGACCAGAATCAGAAAGTTGCAATCCCAAGTTGAAGACTTGCACGATGTGTGAGCTGTTACCGTAGCTGGATCTCTTCCTTTTACAGAGAGGGAAGCTGGTATTGCATTGTCTGAATACCCCCAGAATGAAACCGGAACCCAAGTCTGTATGCATCGATGATGGTTCTTCCCAACGAAGATCTACAGGACCTTGTGCCCCCACGGCAGCCACATCCGCACTGTGGTTTCCACAGCAGCCACTGTGGACCATACCTCATCTCCTTCTGTGGACTTGCCCTGACCTCAGAGGAGCCTGCTGTGTTCTGTATCAGCCCACGCTCAGTCCAGGTGAAATGAATTAGTCCACATGGCCCGTTGTCATCTTTCCCTACAGACCACATGCTCATCCATCAGTCTTGGGGAATCTCCTATGGGTTTTTCTTTTCTTTTTTTTTTTTTTTTTTTGCCAAAGGCTAATTCTAAAATCATTTTTCCCCTAACCCGACACTGCTGCCAGATTGCTCATTTTTTAGAAATGATGTTCTTTCCAGCTGCCTGTTTATCATTATCAGATGGCCCTCCCATAAAATTCCATGTGTGCACATGACTTTCCTCTGTACGTTTCCAAGTAAGTAGGTCAGGCAGAGACTGCTGCAGCCTTAGGGGGGGACATTCAGTGTCCGTGCAACGTGGCTGTGAGATATCCTCATGTACATAGGGAAGGGCTGCTCCCACCGGAGGACAGGGATGGTCACGTGACCTAACAGCTAAGGCAGCAGGCAGGGAGACCCGGGTCTACTCCTGGAGGCAATTGTGGTACTCTATCTTAGGTGGATAACACATCCATTCATGTCACCACCCAGAAGATAACTAGACTCAGGCTATGCGAGAGTCAGGAAGAGGACATGTGGTTTTTATTTAAACATAGACTTTATTATTTAGAGCAATTTTAGATACAATACAATTTTTTCTTCCCAACTCACAGAGAGATCTATCTGCCTCTACCTCCTGAGTGCTCAGGTTTAAAGATGCATGCCATCAGGCCTGGCCCACAAGAATTTAAGAGAATTCACACTCCAGTTCTGATTTGCTATTCCTTTTCCATACCCAGAAGGTAGAAGCAAGAGAGATTTGCCCCAGGGCACGGACAGCTGGACTGTGAATGTTTCTCCCTGTTTGTGTTAGCCACACACTGACAATACTCAGGGAGACGGTCACCCTGTAGCTCCCTCACACTGTAGACACTGTGGAGACGGTGTTCTGTGGGTCGGTTCCGCACTGGGGCCTGGAGAACGAAGAGTGGTGTTCACACTTCCATTGGGAGGTTTGATGTTGCATTTCTGTGATCCGGCTCTCACGAGGCCGAAGCAGCAGGATAGCAAGCTCAAGGCCAGCCAAAGTTCATACGAGAGCGACACTCTCTACGCAAACCAAAACCAAACCCTTATACTCACCAGATCCAAACTACACCAAATCAAACGCCTACTGGACATCGAGGGTGGTCTACCCATTCAGTTCCTTTAAAAAGAATTCCGTGGAGTAGTGTGGAGGACCAGGCTGTCTGGGTGCCTCTGAGGAGTGTTACAGCAGACACGACATTGAACGTCTGTCTTTTTGTAGGCTTCCAGCCAACATCTCCCTCAAGACACATAGAGGGTCAGATGCTAGTCCTTTGCATTGCCTTCGAGCAATGAGGAATTTCTTCCACACTGCTGGCTCTGTGTACCTTATACTTAACCTGGGTGGGACGCCGCCGTCCCACTGCCTCCTGGAATTTTCTTTCTCACTTTTATTATCTTCATAATAAATTAAGATCTTTTCATACCAGAAAATAAAAGCCTAGGCCCCTTTTTTTAAACCAGCAACACCACAATCGTGGGAATGAATGAAGTATATTTGAATGAACTCCTCGCTAGTGCAGCTGAGAGGTCACGAGGCTGTGGGATTGCTGAGAAGAGGGACAGTGTGTATTCTTAATGACAAAGTCCCTCCTGCAATCCCATACCAGCCACCCCACCGCCCACCTCCCTCCCAGCCTCCCCTTTTGCGCTAACTTTCACCACAACCCATTTTGTAGGTGGCAATGGCGTCGTGGTGTTGGTGTCTCCGTTGCGGCTAAGATTGTGAATGAAACAAAGTGCCTTTCCTATCTTGCTGGCTACCGAGGGACAGTGTGGCTGATTAAATAATGTTCTGGGGTTCCGGAGACTGATTATCTGGGCTCAGACCTTAGATCTACGGCTCACTGGTTCCACTATTTAAGGCAAAACATGCAACTTCTCTGCAGATCCGCCTCGGTGGCGTTAACAGAGACGATGATAATTAATAACCATCCCATAAGGCCGTTGTGAGGATGACTGAAATGACGGGACACAAGACTCTTAAATTAGAAAGTGTGAAATAACTAGAAATTACCATCTTTTATATCTATTCTTACAGGATTTTCCAATTTACACGTTTTTTTTTTCTTCCCATTGAGGTTTTGAGTCTCTATTTAGCATCTCCCCTGCCTCCCACACACTCCAGAACACAGGCTGCATAACATGGATTTACAAGGTTTTATTTGCCCTCCTGTGTCCAGACCAATGCCTGGAATGGAGCCCAGTGCATGATACAAAGATAATAAGAAACTTTTGAGAGAGTTAATAAATTATTAAATCAGGAGGAGTCCCTTTGACTGTCCTTGTATGTTGAAAATATTTTTCCACTATGTCTTATGTCTTTGATTTTGTTTCTTTAATATGTTTTGATAATATTATTATTTAATAAGAGCACTGGCTGTTCCTCCAAAGTGCTGAGTTCAATTCTCAGCACTCACAAGGAGGCTCACAGCTACCTGTTAACTCCAGTTTCAGGGGATCCAACGCCATCTCATAGCTTTAAGGACATTAAGCACACATGGTACACAGATATACATACAGGCAAGGTGTGCACATTGGTGCATACGTGCATGTGCACACACACAATATTTTTATAGTAAATTTAAAATTTTAAAGAATATTTGGTTTAATTTAAAATAGATTTTTCTGACTCCAATATAATATTTTTATGTTTCAATTTTCCCCACCCCCTGCTTTATTTCTCCCTTTCTCCTTTATGTATCATTCCAAGAGCCTGGGCATGCTAATCAAGCACTCTACCACTCACCTATTTTCTTTTCTTTTGATTTTGACTCAGGGTCTCACCCCACGGACAAGGCTGGACTTGACTTTGTTGTACACCGTAGGAAGGCAGACCTCAAACTTACGATTAATCTTTCTGCTTCATTCTCCCCAGTAACTCAGATTACAGGTCTCTGCCACCATGGTTGGCTTGGTGTGTTTAACGGACATTTGGATGTCCTTTGCCTGTTGACTGGTCCATGACGTCACGCTGCAAACACTCTGACCTTTAA
Source organism: Rattus rattus (assembly GCF_011064425.1). Lineage (NCBI taxonomy): Eukaryota > Metazoa > Chordata > Mammalia > Rodentia > Muridae > Rattus > Rattus rattus. The sequence goes on from NC_046167.1 coordinate 78,972,952, forward strand.
ACTCAAGACTGGTTCGTATTCGGTAAGATGTGTGGGCTCCTGGACTTCAGCATACATAATATTCACAAGTTGTTTATGAGGCAGAAGTTTCTATGGTGGGATGATGCTGTTAGATGGACATTCTGGATCCCTGGGCATGGACAGGTAGGGCAGAACCAAATGTTTAGAGAGAAAAGTAAGACATTCGAGGTCTGAACATTCATTCCTTTTCTCACATGAACTCTAGCACTGGCTTAAAGAGAATATCTAATTAGGGATCTAGCCTAGTGGGCCTCAGGTTGACTTTTCTCATTGTATTCCAGTAACCATGCAATCCTCCACATGGGACGCCTCTGTCTTTGCTTCCGGTATCAGTCACTTTTGTGTTGCTGCAATTAAAACACCATGGCAGCCCAAGGAAGAAAGAGTTTGTTTTGGCTAATGTTTTCACAGGAATTTGAGTCCACAAGGGCGGATCAGGAAGTACGGTGAGCATGAAGCTGAGAGAGAGAGAGAGAGAGAGAGAGAGAGAGAGAGAGAGAGAGAGAGAGAGAGAGAGAAACTGGAAAAGGAGCCAGCCCTTAAACTCTAAAAGCCCACCTCCAGTGAAGACTTCCTCCAACAAGGCAGCATCGCCTAAATCCCCCAACAGTGTCAAGGCCTCAAGTGTTCAAATACAGGACTCTGGGGTTGGGGGGCCTTGCCATTTGAGCCACTACAGCTCCCTATTGTAAAGCAACTTAGCCTACACTAGAGACAAGTGTATGAAAATTGCCGAAGCTCTTTGGCACACGGATGAGTCTTGGCGCTTCACTGTCATGGACAAATTAGATAAATGGGTACTAGATTAGATCTAGAGGCTAGAATGGCTATGGAGGCCAGCAAGGCCCTGAATGATCGAAGGTCCTAACACAAATTCTAGCCTGGCGGACCAAAGGTCACACCGAGAGGAACAGCCTATTATCCTAGTTAGCACCAGAGGAGTCTACCTGGAAATGTAGTGTCCCAAAGAAGGACAGAGGCTATGAAAGACCATCCAGCTTCTAATCACTCCTGAGTGACTCCATCTTGGATGCTCAGTTAGTCGACACATAGGTATCCAGACTCAGAGAATATTAATGTGCTCTGCCAGCAGGATGTGGACCCACTGTTGAGCATAAACAAGCCAGGAGACTGTTCATGGTTCACCATTTTGACAAAGTACCCGGGAAAATCAGTGCGAAAAGAGAAAGGTTGCTTTTGGCTCAAGGCTTCAGGGGTTCTAGTCTACAATCAGACCAACCACTGGTTTAGACTTCTGGCAGAGGTTCTAGGTGACAAAGCAAAGAATGCAAGAACACACGGGAGGTCAACTGCGTTTACCTCATGGCTAGGAAACCTGTAGGAGCAAGGCTGTCATAGTCCTCTGGAAGGGGACATCTCCAGTAACCTAAGGGCTTTCCATAAAACCCCTCCTCCTGATGAGCTCCACAGTGCTTGCCAATAGCATGCATATATATATATATATATATATATATATATATATATATATTTGTGTGTGTGTGTGTGTGTGTGTGTGTGTGTGTATACCAATCCTTCAACACATGGGCCCTTGAAGGACACTCTGTATGCAAAGTGGAAGAGGCTCGGGTGAGTGTGGTGCGTAGCTGGCTAACACAGCTAGAAGCAGGGTCAGCAAATCTCAGCCCATTGGCCAGTCCTGCCCCTACTCGGTATGAATGAAGTGACCTGGCCCACGTGACACAGACACACAGTCTCTGCACTGTGCTCACTGTCTGCTGCTTGGCACTACAATGGCAGAGTTGAATCACAGCCACAGAGGCCATGTGACCCTACAGAGCCCCAGTCATCAATCCAGCCATTGACAGAAGCTTGTCCACCCAAGCTCTAACTTGGAACACAGATTTCTGTGAGCACATTTTCGTCTACTTTGGTCACCTGGCTATTCCCAGCAACTATGACAGTCCCTGACATGCAGCAAGGGCCCAACCGTCGTGTGTTAGCCAATGAATGAAATGACTGAGTGACGGAATGAATCCAAGACTGTTAAGAATATTCTTATTTTTTTAATGTTCTTTCTGAAAAAAAAAAAACTAAACAGGATTGTTGATGAAGACGAGAGTTGGGTCACTTGAAACTTCAGAGAGAGCAAAGTTGACATGGCAGAAACTGGGACTGTCTGGTGGACAGAGTGGGTTTGCACACACCCTGACTGCCTTACCTGCAGAAAAACGGCCTGTCTCTATTTTGAGAAATTAAGGCTAATTTTAAATGTGAAGAATTAGCAAAGCACCCTGACAGTTTCCACTAATGAATTCCTATGGTTAATTACACTTAGATTTCTTAACGCTTCTCCCTCTAGAGCCTTCCATGCTAATCTTGCTTGGAGGATTCAAAGCCACACCTACTGATGTCTTTCTCTAAAAAAAAAGAAAAAGGAAGAAGCTCAGAGATTGCTGTGCTCTCTTTGTGTTTCCCTTATTGAGTCTTCCCGTTTTCACTGATAACCGGAGCTGGAGGGACAAGAGCTCCAGCGGGTCATCCTCTAGACCTTTGCAGGTTTTTCTGGGTGCAGCTTGGTGTTAAGTGACGTAACAGCCCATCTGTAAGCGCACCAGTGCATGGAGGCTCTGAGACCTGCAGGAGCAGAGCCGCATGCCTCTGAGGACCCGCTCTGCTATGGGTGTGAACCCTCAGAAGCATCCTTGATGGGCTTGCATGGGCGGGCCTGTGAGCCCTCATGGCACCTTTCCTACAGTTTTCCTTTCTCAAGGAAGAAGATACATCATCCTATGACTGACAGACATCATCCTGTGACTGACAGATATCATCCTGTGACTGGCAAAGCTTCCAAGTCTGAAAGTAGCCTCCCCTTGCCATGCAGCTAGGGGGAATGCTGACAGGATGAAGCAGCTGTGGAGACTGAACAGCAGACATTGCTATCTTACCTTTCTGGGCCCTGTGAGATCGGAATACTGGCTCCCTTCATGTCTGGGGTGGTCCATCTTCCCTAGTTTGCCTCTTCAACTTCTCCTTGTATCCTCCCCTGGTGGGATCATAGCATTTCTGCCCCCTACTATAGTGTTAGCCTGAAACACCAGGCCCCTAACTCTCCTCTCAGACACACTCCCAAAACATCCACTTTCAAATACTGTCTTCTTGGACACTAGACGTCAACATATGAATTCTGGTGGACACATGTGTTCAGTCCACAGCACTTCCCCTTCCCCATTACCATATCAGCAATTATGATTGGTGTACATGCTTTCCAGGTTGTCCAGTAACATGGGCATACCCCTTCCTATTGGTGCACTCTGTGGAATTTAAGGAAAGGTTCCAGGTGTTGCAACAATCCTGTAGCCACCATCCTCATGAAGTCACCAGCCAGTGGACACTCTACTCCATTCACAGCATCAAGTGGAGTGGTGGGAAACAGACACCGTAGTTACCAGAAGCCGGTGAACGGTGTGGAGAAGAGAGGCACAAGAGATCACAGAGGAGGTAAAAGTCAACACTGACCCTTTAACTCTCAGTACGAATTGTCCCCAAGGCGATGAAGTCTCAGCCCATTCTGTGACATGAAAGTGTGCAGCATCTGTTAGTGGCTTTCCCCAAATCATCCACGATGGTGGAGGCTCAAGGAGGCAGTGTACCCTTGTCCTCCTCCTTGAGCCTTTCTGTCTCCGACCTCCGCATGCCCATCTATTATAGACTGCTATACACATTGTATAGACACATCTTGGCTATTCCCTGTCTATGCACTCTAAGCCCTTATCTGAGTGTTGTACTGCTTGCTGTAAGGCTCTTACCAAAGACTGAAAAGCAGGGTACAAGGGAGTCAACCTTTTGTGTGGTTACAGTAATGCAAACACAGTTGCATACAGCACGGGGCATAAGAAAGTCTTGGAGTGCCTGGTGTATAGTAGGTGCTTAATAAATGGTTATAGTTTTTATTATTATGACACTGTCAAAAGTAAGTTCATGTTCTAACCTTTTAAAAGTAGGAATGTTATCAACACTGTCCACTATAAACCCTTCACTACCTCCAGAGTAGATAATCCAGTCTCCAGAGCCACAGGCCGAATCCTCCTGCTCTGCCCTCCCAGTCATTTAGGCTATGTCCTACTTCCTTTATTTTTTTCTTCCTTTTCTGTTGGGAGCACAAAGGCCCTTGCACCCACTGATCTCCATGGAGCCCAGGCATGTTCAGCACCCAGGGTTGTCCTTTCACAGAGAAGGAGATATAACCTGGTTTTCTGAAAGGCTGGGAATTGGCGGTGACTAATAGCTTGCTGACCCGCTTTACCTGTTGGGCCAGGCCATATCAAGCTCCTGCAACCAGAGCTGCAGGTGGCTGGTAATCGAAATGGCCCTTAGGTTATTAAATGACCCTTGGGTTCCTTGTACAGCCAGGAGCTCCCCCTGGTCTTCCACAATCAGGACCAGAGGTGGCTACTAGCCCAAAGGACCTCTCTGCTATCTACATGACTAAGAGACCAGGGTCCCTTTCAGTCCCTTAAGCTAGTGCAGGCAGCCTGTCTCTTGGAAGACAGGACATGCTCCCTTCTTGTTGGGCTCTTACTTGTCTAGCGTTGCCTCTTTGCTCTCATCGGGGAAGACTTCCAAGGGATCAAACAGCATCTCCGTTTCCTAGACGACTTTGCACATGGCAGATCAGAGCGGCGAATCGCACCTAAGTTATTGGTGAAATAAACAGTACTTCTTACAAGATTTGCCAAAAGGAAATTAAAGAGTGACAGCTTATCTATTCAGGAGTGAGGATGGCGGGGGATTGGTGGAGGGGGGGTCTCACGTGTGCGCAGATCAGGATTATAGTTTATCAACAATCTGTTGAAAATCTGATTAATGGTATCTGAGAGTGAGTGAGTGGCAGAAAGTAGTTAATTAAATTCGTGTTTTTAAAACACCCTCAGCAGTATGCAAGACAATGAGACCGACAGGGCTTGTTTTGGTGAAATTCCTGGATTGATTGTAAACACACACAGATACACACATACATACTGCATACACACACATACATGCATATACACACACACCATATACACACATGCCAAACACACATACAGATACACACATACATACTGCATACACACATGCATATACACACACCATATACACACATGCCAAACACACAGACAGATACACACATACATACTGCATACACACACATGCATATACACACACCATATACACACATGCCTAACACACACAGATACACACATACATACTGCATACACACACATACATGCACGCACACGCCAGATTGTCTGGATATTGTCTGATCGGTGAGGAGTTAGAAGAAGAAAGGGGGGTTACCTGGCTTGGGGCGCAGATGTCTACCTTCCATGTTTTCTGTATAACCTCCTCTTTCACTTTCCCGTGTCTTGTTCCCAGAGTGAACCTAGAATTGTTTTTAGAAAGTTATTGGTGCATACTGAAGCCTTGCTTTGGATTTTATAGATGGTGGGACTCTTCGAAATGATTGGGGTTTGCATGTAGACCTCAAATCTGAAAGCGTGCTCCTGATTGGCCCCTAACAGTAACCACTGTAGAGGAGATTTGAACATTTGGTGGGTGATGGGTTTTGGTTAAGCTCATCATATTCTCGGTTCTGAAACAACGTGTCCTGAGATCGTCTCTTTGAATACACAAGGTTCCACCCAGCTCTGCATCTTGGTTCTGGATCTCACTCCTGAAGAATGCGTGACCCAAAGGGCTCTTCTCTCCTCCCTGAGGGGCCTTTTCTCACCCTGTAAACAGCTTTCTCTGGAGACTCCTCCTACCCAGGCTGCAGGGAAGCCCAGGGCTCTGCGGCATCAGTGATTGGCTTCAGGGCTCTGCGGCACCAGTGATTGGCTTCAGGGCTCTGCGGCATCAGTGATTGGCTTCCAGACTCTTCCTTTCATTACTTAGCTCCATTGTGGGAGGGGTTTTCAGTCTGGAGCTTGATGGAGCCCGTGTGCACCCAATGAAGCTGAAGGTTGGAACTTAGGGTTCTTGGAGGTAGACAGGAAAGACCACTCACCCTTTGCCCTTGGGTCCCTCAGTCAGGATGGCCACGACCTTGAAGACACATGGATGCCTGGGAGAATAAAAGATATCCGTCATAGGATATGATAAATTTGGCTCAGGGTCGGAAAAGCTGCCACGACTTAGGAATGAGGCACAGAGAGATTGCGAGTTCTTCACTGTGAAGCCAATGCTGTAGGTCGCAGGGTTTCTCTGGCCTGTGCCGAACTCATCATTCAGAATTTAATGCAGAATCCTCATCTTGCATTTCTATATCGCTGACTGTCAAGCTTCAAATTGTTCATATTCTCTTTTTGAACCTGGCGTTCATAATCTCTCTGTTCACCCACTAACAAGGCAAACAAACTCCGGCACATGCTCATGACGTGCTGTGGGATATTACGCTTTCAGTCTGATTAAAATGTCATATTGCCAACACTAAACTATAAGCTTCAAATGTTTATAAATCCCTCAATCCTCAGCAATGGTCAGTTATGTCTTGCAAATTTGTTTAGCGTATTGAATTCTTTAATGTAAGCATTCAGATATGGGACAAATTTTATATCTCTAAATCAGCATGTCACACACATGCACATGCATACACACACATATATGCACATACACACATGTGCACACAAATACACACATATACATATATACAATACACATACACACAAATATATATATACACACATATATACACACATGCACATACAAATACACACTCACACATATATATAATACACATTCACACCCAAATATACACACATACATACACATATATACATGTACACACAAATATACACATATGTACACACAATATACACATACATATACAATACATATATACACACATGTACACACAAATACACACACATATATATACAATACACATACACACAAATATAACACACACACATATATACACACATGTACATACAAATACACACACACATATATACACACATGTACACACAAATACACACACATATATACATATATACAATACGCATACACACAAATACACACACATATATATACACACATGTACACACAAACACACACACATATGTATAATACACATGCACACCCAAATACACACACATATACACATATATACATGCACACACAAACACACACATATATACAATACATATGCACACACACACATATATATATTACACACATATACACAAATACATACACACATACACATACACACAAATATACCAGGAGTCTCAAGAAATGGAGGCATTAATCTAGATGCCTTTAAAGTTGTCTGGGGACTTCCATCCTGGTCACTGAGATGTGGGTGGGATGTTGCAGCCTTATAGAGCATAAAGGAACATAAATATACCCACTCCAGCCCTCGTATGAGACCTTACAGATGCATATCCCAAGGAAAGAAAACCTTTCCCTCCAAGTTTTGCGTCTTTTGTCTCCCTTAGAGCCTGGGTGCCATTAAGTTCCGGCATCAAAGTTACAGGCCAGTAACATGGCCGTCCTCGAAAGGGATTCTAGAGAAAAGTTGCTTTTAGAAGTGACCATGCGTTTAGGTAACCGGAAAGTACCAGGGACAACCAAAGTCACTGTATGTATCCTCTGTTTCCAGTCATGTCCTCATCTGGGGACAGCACTGCAGCTGGGTGCAGAGCTCCTGTCATGTCCAGTGCTGAAGTGACAATTCTCTCCTTTTCATCTGCACCGACACACCCTCTGATCCCTATTTCTAGTGATGAAGCCAAAGTCAAGCTTAAAATACCCTACCCTTCTGACGTAAGGGTACTCAAGCCTGTGAGTCTACTGGCTTTACTCCCAGCAGTGCCATACCCTGGGCCAAGCATACACAAATCATCCCACTTCTAAACGCCTCTTCATGGAGCCATACCACCCCGTGCTCCTTGCCACTCGCCCATGAAAGGCAAAGTTACCTCTCTGGGATGGATGCCAGTTCCCAAGTGATACACCCACATCTTACTTCTTCCTGTTTGGGTAAACACACTTATAGCCTTTGATCTTTTCGGTGCTTCCTGGTTGTGAAGTGTCTGAAGAGATCGTAGGTCCCGAGTGTGCCTTGAGTCTCTCCCAACCCACGTCCATATCAGGGAAGCAAGAATAACTACTTCCAGGTCACCGTGAACGACTACTTCCTCCTGTCTACCCTTTATGCCCCCTAGTCAGGCATGTAGGTGACAAAAAGGAATGTACCCTTGGAGACAGAGGAAACAGGTTTTGTTTCAAATTGTTTAGATGTGGAAGAAGAGGACCTCAAACTTCTCCTGACAAACAATAAAACAGGAAGCCACAGCCACATGAGAGCGGGGCAGGCAACAACAGACTTTTGGAGTGGTCTGATTAGATTCTTGACCGAGTGCTCTGTCACCAGGTGGTCTCTGGTGAGTTCGTGGAGTGAGTGGTTCCTGAGAAAAGAGCAGCTCAGAACGCTACACCCAAGTGACATTTGGGAGATCCTCGCTCGCTCGCATCTGGACTGCTTTTGGTCTCCTGTGGGAGGAGAGTTCTGGGGCAGGGCAGGAGAACGCCCCATGCTCCTCTGGGGCTGATCTTGTCAAGTGGTTTTAGAGCTGTATTTAGGACTCTATTGCCTTGTGCCTCTGTGCCTGCATAGGATAATTCCCAAGAGATCTGAGACAGTGTTCACCCTCCAAGCAGCGGCCACCACAAAAGGAGTGCTGGGTGTTCAGTTCCTCTGGAAAACGGTAAAAATGAGGCATGTTAGTAATTCTTAGGTTGAGTTAGCCTCAGAAGAATCTGAGCTCCCAGATCAGATTAGCAGTTAAAGGGGGGTGTTTTGCTCTGGTTGGGAAAAGGATGGGGTTCTATCACCCAGCATCTCTGAGCCCCTTCCCTTCCGGATTCCTCCTGAATCTTCTTCCACTGCCTGCCCCCACGAATTGTGTCCAAGTTATCCACAGATAGACTCATCTTCTGCTAATAAATCTGCTTTACTGCTGTGTATGGGTTTCCAGTTGGGGCATGCCATCCCCTGCACGATCACCACGAAAACAATGACCTCAAGTGTATTCTGAGACATACCGTGGCATGGGAGTGAGCCAAGACCACAGGAACCTGTAATAGTCTTATGGGAGAGGCCATCTTCTGGTGCCCGAGGCTGTAATTCCTGGCCTCAGATTCAGATTTCTGAGCACATGTACTGAGAAGATTTTGGTGGTTCAACACAAGAAAGGGTCCCCTGTGGCGATGGGCTTGTCTCACAACTTCCATGATCTCAGAGTCAACCTGTCCTATTCCTGTTGGGTTTTGCAGGTTAAATGGTCTGTGACTTGGCTGAGCTTACCTTAAATCCACATCTCTCTCTTGCTCATGTCTTCAGCATGAATGTGGGAACCCCGTTCTTGACTCTTGCTGCAGATTCCTCTATGGCATTTGTTAAGCTCACTGCACCAACCTCCTCTTATATGCACTTAGCATCACTAGCTTTAGACTTAAGCTAGTGTCCCCCGACCAAGTAAGGATGGCACTGCTGGTACTGTATAATCTTCGGAGCCAGAGTTTTAGCATAATGTCAGCCCCTCATGACAGACATGCAAATTAATCTAGCTCCAGATTTGCAAGAAGCTGAGAGATCACACAGTGCAGGACACATTTGGACGCCAAAACTGTCGATCGAGGCTCCAAGGTCGAGAATTCAGACAACATCATCTGTCCTCGCTGGGGAATGGGACCCCCCAAGTCCCACAGCTTTCAAATCCGTAGATGTTCAGAAAGAGTCCTGACAGATTCCTCAGACTTGGCCTGCACCCATAGGCACACGGGCAAGGAGCAGGAGAATTGTGCTTTAAGATCTGGAGAGATGACTCGGTGGTTAAGGGTATGGTCTCGTTGCTCTCTCAGAGGATCCGAGTTCAGTTCCTAGAACCTACACGCATCTATAACTCAGTTCCAGGAGGTCCCGTGTCTTCTTCTGATCTAGGTATGTGCAGGTATAGACGTGGTGTGCACAGGTACATGCAGGAAAAATACTCAGTTGTCCTAGTTGCCTTTCTACTCTATGATAAGGCACCATAAAAGAAAAGGCAACTTATAAAAGACAGTATTTAATTGGGCTTACAGTTTCAGAGGGTGAGAGTCTGTGATGGTGAAGCCAAGTCCTAGGAGCAGGAATAGCTGAGAGCCTGCATCTTGACTGACAAATAGGTAACAGGGAAAGCCCTCACCCGGTGACACACCTCCTCCAACATGGCCGCCCTCCTAATTCTTCCCAAACGGTCCCACCCACTGGTGAGCAAGTATTCTCGAGCCTAGGGAGTCCATTCTCGATGAAGTCACTACACACTCATACATACAAAATTAAATGAACAGATCTAAGAGGATAATCTTAGTCACCTGTGGTGTTTTGGTGTTGCTTGCCAGCCATGCTCTGAACCTGCTCCTGTCTGGTGAGAGACCTGCTGTGAAATACGCAGCTGTGACATATCCAGGACCTGGTTGCTCAACTTCAGAGTCTGTCTGTAAGGACAGTGCCTCTCCACCACCCGGGGATGCTGCCTGACTCCAGATCTCTTCCCAACTTTCCCAAGATAACTGGGATAATCTAAGATCTTTCAGATCCCCATGTGCTAATGGGGAAACTGGGGCTTTGGGGTGAAGTGTACCGAAACTGGAGTCCTACTGGCCAGCTTCCAAATCTAAGCTTGAGCAACCTGTTCCATGAGCCTTGCATAAAATACAATTTTATCTAATGTCACCCATCCATTTGAGTTTTTTCTTTTTAATTTCAACTACTTATTTACTTCTGAACACATTCTTTATATCACCCGCACTTCCAGTTCTCACATCTTTTCTCCCCTTTTCCAATGAGAGGAGGAGCCACAGAAGGAGAGAAATGGAGAGGGGTTCGGAATGCAAACATAATGGTCCTTTTACTGTACCTGATGTGGGGCATCCCCCAAGCCGCCCTTAATTAACTTGGTTAGTCAGAAACCAATTTTCTGATTTCCTGGGGGAACCAACATTCCACGTTAGCTTTCCTTCAGCATAAAACCTCATCAAATTTGCTCAGTAATTGGGGAAAACAAACAAACAAACAAACAAACAGCCCCAGCATTGAGAAAACAGATCTGTGTAGAAGTGTCTAAGCAGAACTAGTGTGTTGAGTAAGCAGTCACATAAACAAGGGGCAGGCACGTTTGACCCAGGTTAGGAAACAAACATTTAAATAACTGCGGTTTGAGAACAGTCCGTGTGCTGGCATGGCACTTCTCAACATCTGTCATAGAGGAGGCAAAAAATGGCTGATCTTGAATTACACATACTGCTTCATGAATCCTGCCTCTGTGTTTTACTTCAACATACAGATACATACCTATACATGTCTATGAATGTATAGTTCAGCAACCGTCTGAGGTAATAGGTTCTTTTTATATTCCATGCATGTGTGTTACTGTGCTCTGATACATCCATCCCTCCGAACAACTTTCCTAGTACACTGGAAGATTCGAAGGGTGTGTGGCTGTCCTGAACTCAGAGATCGATTAGTAGAACAAGTGATACATTGTTTCCACTCAGTCTTGAGTGGGGGTGAAAGAACCCCGGAGTGGGGAGACCCTTACTCAAGTCTCGGGATGACACAACCCCCAAGAACTCATGAAAGACCGATCTTGATGCAATCAACAAGAGGTTTATTGATAGGAACCACAGAAACCAGTGCATTGGGGTCGACTAGTATCCCACACAGGGGTAGAGGAGTTCGACCTCAAATGGTTGGAAGAAGGGGTATTTAGAGGAAAAACCATACCGAATCATAAGGAAGAACCTCCTGTTTCTCATAATTGTTCTTTAAGATTTTAATCTAACTTTATGGTTAACCAGTTCCTGCTCCTATGGTCAGCTGCTATTATGGTTAGCTAGTTTCTGGAACAAAGTGGCTGAACCAGCTGGTGCAATTACTCTTTCTGTGATCAGCTAGTTTCTGGAACAGGCAGTTCCAGGGCCCGCTTTTGGCTTCAACTTTTGTCTAGGGGGCAATTTTAAACTTTTTCCTTTCAGGGGCAGTGAGTGGGCACCACGGTTTTGGAACCGGAAGACTCTGGAGTCTTATTGTTAAGCACACCTTCAATGTTCCAATGGCCACAGCATTTCAAAACCAAATATGGATAGGCAAGAAAAGTGTTACAAGAATGAAAGTAAAAGCCTCTGTGTTACCTGGCCAGCCTGAGAAGTTTGCCTGGGGTGGGACTTGGGCACCAGTGGTTTTCTAGGAATGGTCATGTAGAGTGAGCGCTGATAACCATACACCAGCATGACATAGCACTGACTTTTGTCAGGAAATCCTTCTTTGCAGACAGAGGCATCACAGAAACCCAGATGTGGACAAAAGTGGAAAACGGGTGACTGGGGGCAGAGGAGCTCAGTCTCAACTGGTATGGCCATGACCCTATACCGAAGGGCTATGCTGTGTGCATAACCTTATACTTGAGGGCTATGCTGTGTCCACAACCCTCACATAAGGGCTATGCTGTGTTCATAACCCTATATGTGAGAGCTATACTGTGTCCGTTCCCCTATGCCTAAGGTCTGTGTCGTGTCCATAACTCCATACCATGCTGTGTCCATAAACCTGTGTCTACGGACTATGCCAAGAACATCTTGATAAAGGGGGCAGGAAGAGCCAGCAACCAGGATGCTGGCTGCTAGGAGGTAGTGTCTGCTACACAGGACAAGGAAGCTGCATTTGGGAAATCCTAAGAATCTGCCTAGTCAAGACCTATGTAATATAATAGCATTCAACATGCCAATGTAGATGGGGACATTTTTACAAGGTTCCACCCTTAGATAAGGTGTACAGATAATCAGTGTTGCAGAGAGAGAGAGAGAGAGAGAGAGAGAGAGAGAGAGAGAGAGAGAGAGAGAGAGAATATGAACCATGTCCAGGACAAGGAGGTCTGACAGGCTATTCAGTCTCAAAGGGTCAGCCCTAACTCTGTGTATGTAAGAGCAACACTAGATAGGTTCAGTGGGCTTTGTCTGTGTGTACCAGTAACACTTACAGAAGAGGCCATGAACTTGAGAAGGCCCGAGAAGGACACAGGAGGAGCTGTAAGGGGCAGAGGAACAGGTGGGGATGACGGAAATACAGTACTCACGTCTGAAACATCTCAAAAGCTTAGAATTACAAAACGACATGTTGCTGTGGGAGCAAACACAAGAAAGGCTAAGCGTAAGTTCTATGACCTCATCTTCACTCTTCACTCATAGTTAGGGGTGACAGACACACACCTCTCTGGGCCGGCCACAAGCAAAACGCTGCCAGGATGTCTCGACTCAGGGCAGTTTCTAATTCCCTTCGTGGGCATTTACCAAGCAGGTATTCAGTGCAAGAAGTTCACAATCCTTGTATGTCTGCCTTAACATTCACTGCGGAGCACGGGCAAACCGGGGGAGCTTACAAACTTTGAGGCACACAATCAAGGGTTGGGAGTGATGACACTGCAGTGCTGTCACTCCGCGTATTTGGCAACTCAACTGAAGACTGTGCTACAGAAATGACCCCCGATCCGAAGAGCTGCTGTCTAGAGACATCTGTGAATCTTAGCAAGATGCTCTGAAAATAAAGAGAAATAGGGGCGGTCCCTTTAAAAAGACAGCGTTGCAGTAACTGCAAGCCCATGGCTGACCAGAGATGCCCCTTGGAGAAAAATCAACAAATGGGTTCTTGCAGGTTTAGTGACTACGAGATGGGTCCCTCACCATCATCCTTTGACTCTTATGTATCTCAAGGACAGAGGACGTGGGTGCGCCAACCTTCGTCTACAGAAATAGTGTATGGTACGCAGACCCTTCCCGTCACCACGCATGCGCAGGGCGCAGGGGATTCCCAGTGGGAACTGAGCCTGACAGATGCTGTCTGCTCTGTCATTGCTAGGTCACAAAACATTGCACAGAGAAACAGTTGCGTTCCAGTTTGTGGTGGAGGAAAAGATTAGGCAGCACCACATAGTTGGGCTCAGGTTGGCTCTGGGAACAGAACTAACAGTCTGAGTGCATCCGGAAGCTTTCCTGGGGCCGGAACGGTGGACAATCACACGTGTTTAGTAAGAATCTCATTCTCTCTATCCCCCAGGGACAGCATTCGATCCCCAGACGGAGCTTGATCTCTTACATTTGTCAGTGAGCCACGTCTCCGTGTTCTGGGGAAAGTGGGGGATCCTGATGGATGTGCCGTCTGGGAACATACGTGAACTTCCTCTGAGTGGAGTCTCTAGACATCAGCTTGTGCCAACAAGGAAAGAATTTGTCACCAACTATGCTCAACAAATATTTATGAAAGAAACTTAGTCTCCATGCGTTCCTGCCTCTCTCCCCTCTTCTATCTTTCTGTTCAATTTTACTGATTGGTCTTTAGGCTTTTTCTCATTGGGGAGGGACGGTTTCCATCACACGCTGTGTCTTCTGCCAGCAAAGCCCAGCCGAGTGTTTGCAGTTTATACTGAACCTTGTATTTCATGGTTGCAAAGCAAACAAAGTATTTATTATTGTGCCCAGAAAACGGAAGAATTGGTCAGTGGCTCATTTCAATGACCTCCGCGATCTTACATCCCTTAGCTTCTCTGTTTGGTTCTGTTAGCTCAGCACTAGCAGGGGAGCTTCCAAGATGTCTGCCTACCGTTGCCTTTCCTGAGTGCTCAGACACTCTAACAGCTGGAAAGCAACCAGAGCATGGCTGACCAAGCCATAGGACTGAAACACGGATATGTAAGCGAAGGGGTCTGAAGGTACCTGGAAGAGAACGGGGGACAAGAGACACGAAGAAGGACACCAAGACAAGAGTCTGATCAAGGCGACAATTTTATTTTCTCCCAAGGCTGAATTTATACCATAACATGGGTAACAGAGGGAGGGGGGAAGTGTGAAACATTTACCCAGGCCAAGGACACTGTATTTGTGTGGTCAGGGAATCGGCTGATGTTGATAGGATGTCAGAAAAGTCACAGGTTTGTCATATCTATTAGTCAGCAGGATGTTGGTTTCTCAGAAAGGTTACAGGTCATCACATTGGGTATCTTGACGTATCTTTTTTTTTTTTTTTTTTTTTGTTCTTTTTTTCGGAGCTGGGGACCGAACCCAGGGCCTTGCGCTTCCTAGGTAAGCGCTCTACTTAAATCCCCCCCCTATCTTGGCGTATCTTATTATTCATTTTGACCACCAGATTTGTATTGGTCTTCTGCAGCGGGCTTGAGATTTTCCATGAACCTAGTCATACTTAATTCTAACCATAATAATAACATCAACAATGGAGGGCTTCAAGGGCATCGCTCCCAACACGGATATATTGCAATAATATTTAAGTACAAATTAACAGGATCTGTGTAGCTCTGAGATATTCCATGTAAAAGAGGGTATAGAAACCAAGGCGGAAGGTTGGAGGAATGGCTTGGTGCTTGCCCACTGCTCTTTCAGAGCACCCATACTGGGTGCTCCTGTAATTCTAACACCAAGGTTTCTGGCTCTCCGTGGGTGTATGTGCATGCACGCCCCCACATGTGCATTCAATCACACAGACATGCAAATAAAAATAATAATAAAAATAAGTTTGAGGCAATCCTGGGCTACAAAGAGGGCCTTGTCTTAAAGGATACTGATTAAAACGAATAAACAAACAAGTCAAACTCATGGGATTAGAGAGTGTTGGTGTGCCTGAAAAACTAGTCTAGCTCGGGGAATCAGACCCCCCCTGTGCCTACACTGCCCATCTGCCTGTGGAGGCCAGTGGGCCACCATCAAGTAGCAATGGGTCACCCATTAAACCTTACCATTCCTCAATCCATATACTCCATTCTCATGAGGATCCAAAAAGTATTTCAGGGTAGGAAGATGCATCAGTTCAGCCTAGCCCAGTCCCATAGCATCATCACTATGTGCTTCCAGCCTAACAGATTGGAAAGGTATGCGTTTCATCTGGTCTGGGAATATGTTCCATTGTGTACAGCCGTAAGTGGCTTTCAAGGGTGTGGTACTACTTAATACCTTGGCAGCCACGCTGTGGACTTATAAAGAGATCCAATAAGCATACCTCCCTGAGATGTTTGCTTCAGAAAGATTCTGATGGAAATATTATCTCTTTGAGAAATCATTCCTGACAAAAGTCCAACCTGGGCATTGATCCACTCTAGAATATCTGAGAAAGGAGGGGATTGGAGAGAGATCAAGGCTCTCCTTAGACCCATTCCTATCGATGTGGGGATTTTTAACAGGAGGGCGAGGAGGCCTAGAGATAAGTGAAGTCAGGTGTGCCTAGGCCTCAGGCTAAATTCTCTCTGTGATTACGGGAGACAGCACCGGTGTGGTGTTGGGCCTCCCCGCACCTTGTCCTGAGGGGTTACACGTCACTCCCACGCCAGGAACAGCTACTGGTTCTTGGACATGAGACAGAACAGATATGGCTCCTAAGACAGAGTAGAGGGTTGACTCATTGGGGATTCTCACTGCCTTTTCCATCTCAAGCAGCCAAGTTATTGTTTCTTCATGGTAAACATTGGACAGGCAGGCATGCTTTTGAGATGTCTCGTATGTACAGGACATGACACACATAAGTTCTTGTGTGTTTGGGAATGTGTTGTGATAATGCTATTTCCATAGGATCCTGACCCTTCAACTATGCTTCCACTTTCTTGTGAGTTTGAAGAAAATAAATCTTACAAAACCCCTAAATTGCCACGCCACTGGTTAGGGGTTACAACTGCTAAGAAACACCAAGGCCAAAAGCAATCTGGGGAGGAAAGGGTTAATTGGGTTTAGGCTTCTACCATCCCTGAAGGAAATCCGGATAGGAACTCAAACATGGCAGGAACCTGGAGGCAGGAACTGATGCAGAGGCCATGGAGGAATTCTGCTTACTGGTTTGCTCCCCATGGCTTGCCTGGACTGCTTTCTTACAGAACCCAGAACAAGAACCATCAGCCCGAGGATAGCACAACCCATATGGGGGGTGGTTCCCTCATCAATCACTAATCAAGAAAATGCCCCACAGGCTGCTTACAGTTTGATCTTATTGGGGCATCTTCTCAATTGATGTCCTTCCTCTCTGACGGCTGTTGACGTGCCAAGTTGACATAAACTAGCCAGGACAGCTGACACCCTTGTCAACTTGACACACAAATACAGCACTGTTAAGCCACAACCTTTTCTTTCCTGGCATCCCCCAGATTATACATTAATAAAAATAAGTAGCCAGCCAATACACGTGACCTGAGAGTGCCACAGTGATGCGCAACCCGTGGTCTTCGATTTAGAGGGAATATGTGTGTCCTCTGGGCTTCGTCCAGAGCACCCACAGTCTTGCTAAGGCAGAAATACCACAGCCTTCAAGTGGATTGTTCAAACAAATTCGCAGAACACCCTGCCCTCCTGGTTTTGTCTAGCTCTTTCTCTGAATGAACCTCCTACATTAATGGCCCACCACTGTGTCGGAACATTTCTGATGGTTCTATTCATACCTGTGTTCAGGTTCCTGTAGATAACTCAAGTATAGAAACTCGACCAAGTGTGATTGGAAAGAGCACTGGGAATTCAGGCCTCCAAGCTCAGATTAGATGCATCTTTCATACCCAACTGTGTGCTCTTAGGCAAATTGCTTAACTCTGTTGGGCCTTGGAAGGCTTAAAACACACACACACACACACACAGACACACACACACTCACACTCACACACAACACACACCACAATGAAAATTCTAGTCTACGCACATTCTTTCTAAATGACAGCTTTGCACACAATCATATTTACAAGACAATCATTTATATTGGACAATTACAGCTCCTTAATACTTTTATAAGTTATGACATTAAAAATATTAATCCTCTACTGACTTAACTTTTATGTTGTTTTCTATTACATTTTAGTATGAAATAAACACTGTTGCACATGTACATGCTACAGTTGGCCCAGAAACGTCCTTGAGAGGCCTACGTGTTAGAAATGTGTTCTCTAGCCATCTGTGAGGTAAGGCAGCTTAATAAGAGGTTTCAGGGCCTTAGGGAAGACCCTAGAAGGGAATTTCGAGATGCCAGTCTCCTGTCTTTTTCTCTCTTTCAGCTTCTGACCAGGAAAGGCTTTGTTCTGTCACGCTGCCACCATAATGTCTTTGCTCATCTTAGGCTCCAAAGCAATGTACCAAGTGATCGTGGACTAAAACGACGCACCAAAACCCCTTTTCTCTATATGTTGACTTCTCTCAGCTATTTATAACAATAGCAGGGAGTTTGCTAACAAAGAAACTCGGCATATCAAGAATGTTGTTAGAAATGTGTACATTTAAATG
This sequence comes from Rattus rattus, assembly GCF_011064425.1. Taxonomy (NCBI): domain Eukaryota; kingdom Metazoa; phylum Chordata; class Mammalia; order Rodentia; family Muridae; genus Rattus; species Rattus rattus. Next base: position 78,991,264 of record NC_046167.1, read on the forward strand.
GAACTTATGAGTCTCGGGGTACAGTGAGTTCAACTTCTTCCCAGAATCTCCACCCCAGTTGTTCTCCAGAGTGTTTGTGTCCATTTACATTTCTATCAGAAAGGTATAGAGTACATGAAAAGCAGAAGCCTTGCTAAGACTTTCTGAGTGTGAACATGTTGCAGGAAAGTAGGCTTTGTCTATAGGGTAACCTTGATGGGAAGTGAGAAGTTATTAATTTGGTTAGTTTATTCCACAAATACATGTGGGCATATATCATGTAGCATATATATATATCCATAGTTGGAAAGCACCAAGGATCAAAGTGCTGCTCTCACTCAATAAGGAAAATATCTGAGCCTCTATGAATGTGTCCTTTGTGCAGGGAATTTATCCACTCCCTTTGTTCTCACTGAATTATTACAATAATTTGAAATTTGAGCTAGATATTACGATCCCATTTTACAGATGAGAAAATGAAGGTTCAGAAAGAACACACCAATCAGAGTCAGATGGAACCATGTCCTGCCCTTTTCCCCTGTTTAGATCCGTTCCTGACTCAGATCACCTCTGCACGGGCAGGGGCTGCTCTGTGTTGGAAGCATATTGGGATCTAGGGTGACTGAAAAATGTGCAGCCATGTGGGTGGCTTTCAGATGAGAGACTGAGATTCTCCAGAAAGAAAATTGTTCTTCATTGCCTTCCTCTCTGGAAATATGTGGAAACCTTAGGAATGGAATTCTTACGACTTTCCCCTACTTCATCTCTGGATTGTTCAGGTGAATTATATTTGATTATGGATTGCAAGAGGATGTTTGGTTCACAGTCTCTGAGAGACAATACATATTTCTATCCCAGAGATATGTAACCATGCAGGTGCTGCCTAATACTGGGTTCTGAAGAACTGGAATCTTGAGGGGTTTCCCCATCACAACATCTTGAAAGTATTTTCTCCCTGTCAACTCCATATTCTAATCCCAAAAGGAAGATTTTGGTACTTGGAATATGCAACATGCCTTTCCCCCTTCAGCAAGGTGTACAATTAATTCCTTATGTTCTTATAAAAAATGGCTGAGCAGAAAGTATCTCTGGGATTCCCCAGAACTTCCAGAAACCCAGTGAGCCTGGTCATATTTCTATTTGCAGAAACAATCATTGTGCAGTCCTGCTTGTAAGACAATGAATAACTGGAATTTCCCTCCATTCTTTGTCCCAAATGAAGGCAAGGGAAGTCATCAAGCCATCTGGTCGACCTTCTGTAGTCATTTGCTATAACTATGAGTAAACAATAATAAAGAGAGGGCCACAGAAATAAGGATCCTGAAACAACTTTAAGTGTCGAAAGTTGCCATTTATTTTTACAAATTTTAAAACTTAAAAAAAAAAAACCAAGTAGGGAAAGGAAAAAACAGCCTCTCCCTTCTTAACCACTCCACTATCCACCTGTGCCTCTGCCCTCTGCAATGCTGCAAGAGTTTGTACAGTGGCAGGTTCTTCTCAGACATGCTGGGGAGAAGAGACAAAGATGAAGAGACATTCTTGAGATTTGCCTTTATCAGAAAGCAGGCCTTTCCTCTCAGAGGCCAAGTAATTTCTCCACAGCTTAATGTTAGACAAGTGCTGGAATTCAAGATGCAGGACCGCATGGTGCTGAGTCTGTCTACTACCTCCATATTATGGAAACCTAAACTGATCTTTGAGGTTAACCTCAAGTTCTGTATTTTTATTTTCTTTAAATAATAGTCAATTCCCCCAGCTGCCCAGATATTTCCAGTGCCACATAGGAACTGAACATCTTTCTCAGATCTTATTTTTGTTTAATGAAAGAAGATGGAAGTTAATTAATGACTATGATGGACAGAGTTATATGTTGTCCGAGGGTCCCTCTCTGAAAGGATCCCTTCTGCCTTCAGAGAATGTGGTGGGAACATCTCAGCAGCACGTTTGAGTTGTCTTTCTATGATTCACTCAGACAGTCCACTTCTTTGGCTGGCACACTTGGATGATCATATGTGGATATCATATCATATTGGTAGTGGCATATAAAAGTAGTGGCAATGTAGGATCTTGACTACATCAAAGCCTCTGTGGGGTAGAGTGAACATATTGGGTGCTCTCCCTTTTGTCTGTATTATTTTTTTTACTTTCCCTTTGCCAGATGTGTACCTAAGACATGCCTCCAAAAGTGTCCTTCCTGCTAATCTCTATCACAGCTGCTACCAAGAATGGCCTGAAAAAGAAAGTGTTATTCCAAATAGCCTCACTGTTGACCTGGGATAGCTTGGATCCCCTGAGAAGAGAGTTGGCCTGAGGGAGAATATCTTTATTGTTAATTGATGTAGGTGGGCTTAGCCCACTTTGGGCAGCACCATTCCCTGGGCAGGTAGCCTTTGAGTAGATAAGGAAACTAGCTAAGCCTGTGACCCTGTGAGCCACACCCTGTGCTACCCCCACCACAGGTCATGATCTACTAGTTTTTGAAGGGAATCACCATGAATCAAGCGTACACTCAGGGGAAGAGATTACACAGATGGGGATATGAATCCCCCTGGGATCCACGCACATTTTGGAGGACATTTCATGTCAAACCAAAGTCAGATGACTTAATTCCATGCACCTACTACTTCTCAATATCATCAGGAGAAAGGAGTTGCAGTGGTATGGACCAGTCAATGTCCACACAAAGGATGTGGAAATAACTTCAAGGTGGATGGATGCCAACTAATGCAAGAACTACAGAGGGACGGAACAGTTAGTACCTCTGAGCGCTGAGACCAAATATCCACAGAAGAAATATATGTGGAAGAGAACCCCTCTTAAGACCAAGCGGAGAGTGGGGGTGAACTTTGCAGGTTGGCATCAAAGCTGGAAGCTGAGGGTGGAGTATTGGAGACTCTGCTGAGCTGAAGATGAACCACCACCAAGCCGCTCTCCAGCAGGACGGGCACTCCAAGATGTTGCAGGATATTTGAGCACACTGTAAGCCCCAAGGTTGCATTGTTTACTGAAAAATCATGTGTCTAGCTTGTTCTCTCTCTCTGCAACCTGTCTGTCATTGTTCTGGTAGAACTGCCTCCTCCTCTCCTCTCTGCACTGCTCACTTAAGTAGCCTCCTTTCCTCCTTCTTCTCACGAGAGTTGGGCATATCCGATTCTGTCAAATCTTTCTCTGATTTGTCACTTTGTCTGCCACTCAAACTAGACATCACTTTCAAACATGGGTGCTTCCTTCTACAATCTAACTTACCTTAATTGTTTGGGATTACAGATGTGTTCTAAGCGCATACCTTCACAAGGAGACCCTTGAGTGGTGGGGCCAAATGTAAAGCATAACGATTTGTTTAAGAGACAAGCGAAAGTGCAGACCAGAGTGCTAGAATGGAGCTATCATGTGCCGTTCATTAATATAAGAAGTGTTATGGCAAGACATGGATGACAACAATGTCCAGGCAAGTTCTGTTACTTAGTATGCTAGTCAACGATTATAAAATATATCAATGAAATAATATAGTTGGTATCATTTTATATAGTATCATAAATGATACTCAGTTGCTATGCCACCTTGATTGACCATGAGATATTTATAACTCTCTTGTCTATAAGCCATAAAACTCAGCAGCTTTATTCTCTGTGCTATAATGGAATGAGCTATCAACTGCTCTTGGCAATGTAGAAATCATAAATAATTTCAATTCGAAGCATATTCCTGCTGACGCAACTGTTAATGGAGCTCTTAAGAGTACACTGTAGGCTGTGACAACATCAAGATCAATTTCTGACAAATTATTTTGAAATACGAATTTCTGTACATCTAGAGTTAGTTTTTAAATCATTTTCTGAAAAAGATTTAACTCTTTACATAGAGCATTTTTGTTTGTCTTCATTTAATTTTAAGTATAAATTCACAAATGGCATTTTAATGTCTCCTCTGACACTTGCTGCAATTTGGGGAGTTTATACAAGAAACTAAAATGACTCCCTAGCTTGTGTATAATTCAAAATGACTGCTATGTATTTTATTGCTTCATTTTCAATGACAAGAAGATAATCATTTAAAAACTTCTTTTCTTGTTAATAATTGGTTTATTATAAGGTTCATATAAGGTTCACTATTTTTTCTTCTGAATGCAATGATATCATTTAATGAGTATATATATGTATATGTGTGTATATATATGTATATTCCCAATCTTTTAGAATACTAGAAGTAGAGATTATAAATTCTTTAAAACTTCTAATAACTGCACACTATGCTTTGCGAGGTCAATGGGCATGTTTTCATTTACTGAAGAAGTGCACTATTTATCAGGCATAGGACATCCCTGACCTGAGTCTCAGGCCATAATTAACATTTGTGCTGAAGATAAAAAGATAGATTCTAGTGACAGTTGCTAAGTTTGTCTCTTATCCAACATGGCTTCTATGGTGGCTCCCATGATGCTTCTGTTTTGGCGCAGGCCATCCTGTCAGGGTCATTGGGATCAGGCTCCCTGCCTGCATCACCTGTGCTTTTGTATATCTGACATCCAGGTGAACTGCTTAGCACTCGTGCTGCCCACTGCCTGCTGTGTCTGAGGACTGAGACCCATCTTGTCATCTTCCCTCAACTCGCTGGACATAAGTGCACAAAGGCAGAGATACAGGGTTATAAAACTGTTGAGAATTCCACAGCCATATCAACAAAGCCTTGGGTCTTGCATTGACCCTTCTGCACTGGAGTGTCATGAGGTCCATGGGAAAGGGAGCCTTGGTGGCCACTCTGTGCTGCTTGCTTTCACATTGTTTGGTACAGGCTGGGCAGAAATACCAGGAGCACATCAAGGGGACACCAGAGACATTTCCTTTTCGGTAGCTTTCCCCTTACGAAGCTGAACACAATGTTACCTGACCAGGAAATGCATTTATATGGTCCAGCACATAGCATGCATAGAATAAGAGGTTGGTTTAGAAGAATTAAGTGCCACTCTATCTCACTTTGGATAACAGTGGCGTCTGTAAGACTGAAGACCCAGAGACATGTTCACAAGAGCTGCAGTTTGGTTCATGCGATTGCTCCCTGTGAGGAAGTAACTAGGCTTTTTCTCTAGATCTGAACAATCAGGTAAATGGAGGCTGGCCACATTTCTTCCTGGTTTAGTGAGAAGTTTCAGGAAAGTAAGAGAACGGAGGAGAAGAGTAGGAGATGTTCCAAGTGGAACAGATTGGAGTTGGAGACATCAGCCTTAACTCTCATATTTGGCTTAATATAGAAACAGATGGATATACACAACGATATTTATAAGTGTGTGTGTGTGTGTGTGTGTGTGTGTGTGTGTGTGTGTGTGTGTCCTTGATCTGTCAAGTAAGAGAACATAAACCACCAAAGTATGCATGCTTAACCTTGGAGTTGTTTCGAGTGCTGTTTTCCAATAAATGGAATCAGGGCTTCCTAGAGAAGTGGATAGTCTTAGAGCTAAGATGGGAAGTGGAAAAGATAGCCCAGGACATCTGTGGAGGGTGGAATAAGCAATGTTCTCAAACAAATGACCAAGCCATCACACCCTGGAGAGAGCCGGGATGTCAGGTGTTAACCAGGACAAGGATGACAGACACAGAGAGAAGACGCCCCTCCCGCACTGGGCAAACGTCTTTTAGGTACTCTCATCCTTTGCTCACATGACCTAGCTAGAACCTCAAATCAAACCCCACCACAGGGTTGGTTGTGAGAAAAAACACTTTGCAGCCGTTTCTCTGGAGATCTGTAGCTTTGCCACATTAACTTTCTCTAGCAAATCCATCCATGATCTTGGCCACTTAATCACACAACAGCTCAAGTTCCACTCTGAAGTAAACACTTCATCCTGGTTGTCGAATTGTTTTCCTTTAATTAAAGGAAGCCGGGGAGGGGGGGGCGATGTCGTTATTTTCAACTCTGCACAAATTACTGCTCGGTAGAAACTGAACAATGCATTGTAAGTAGTACTTATCCTATTTATTAGGGAGTCTATTGATGCATGGTGTTGGTCTTGTTCTATTTTAGAGGCACTGCCATGGTAACTGGTCTCCCGACAAAGGCCTGTGTCAGAGCAGGACTTGAGCATACAGAACTTCAGATAACTGGCAAATTAAAGACCTAACCTCAGATACCATTTAAAAGGCCGCGCTTTATACTGGTTTAAATTTCTCCACGAAGTTGCAAAGCCCCGAGAGGTAGCTCCTGGGTTCAGCTGGGCAGAGCTGGTCATCATCAAAGCTGTAGAAGAGAGCCTCTCCACGACCTCCCAGCTCCTGGTCTACATCTGTGGTCCTGCCTCTTGTGCCATTTCGGCCTTTGGGTCAAGATCACAGCTTTAGTCAGATAGAACAAGTTGCTTTTCAGCTTTCAGGAAGGCAGAGTGACTCTGGATAACTGGCTTCCAGTCCACAGACATGAGACCTCATCCTAACTCCACCCCTAACCTAGCTGAGCGGCTTCTCTGGACTGGCATTCTTTCAGTGGAGGACTTGGGAGTTCTTGAGTACCTTGAACCCTAAGCTTGGTCCCCTTGAAGCTGTTGCCACAGGGAAAACAGAGAAGTGACCACCTCCTCCACAGAGCTAACAGACCCCAGTGGTCACTACAAAGAAAGCTCCTGTGAGATGCTGACATTGTCCCTTTAATGGCTAATAGTATCCAGGGCCTTGTAAGGAGCCAACAAGAGCAAAACCATCTCTCATAAAATTTCCTTTGGGTTTGTCTTTTAACAGCCCCATTGCTTCTTTCTTACCAGGGTCCCCTCTGCAACCTTCAACTCTCCTGTCGTCCCACCTGGCTTAGCTTCATCCCTAAGTCATGCCCAGAAGGGCAAAGGAGCTCAAATGTGGTGGGTGGCTGTGAGCACCTCTGCATTTTAGGGACAGCTAAAATCTGTTCTCATTTCTCAGGCCAGCTGTGCTCATGACTTAAGTCTTCCTCCATCTAGAAGCAGGACAGCTCTCAGCTCTCAGGAAGGTCTTCCTGTGACTGACTAGTAAGCAACGGTGTACAGTCCATGTGGGAAGCCATGGGCCCAGAGAGAAGACTGCCGGGAAAGGCTGTCAGGGATGGTATCTTGTAGAGGCCCTGCCCAAGGAAGAGAAACCAGGACACAGAAGGGGGGAGAGAGAGAGAGAGAGAGAGAGAGAGAGAGAGAGAGAGAGAGAGAGAGAGAGGGAGGGGAAGGGGGGGGAGGAAAAGGAGGGGAGGGAGAGGAGAGAGAGAAACTAGAGAACTAGAGGGAGGGAAAAGGAGGAGGGGGAAGGAGGGAGGAGGGAGGGAGGGAGGGAGGAGGAGGGGAGAGAATGAGGGATTTTCCTGGTTATCACTGAAATGGCCTTGTGTTCAGTGGAAGTGGAGTCTGCAGATTAGTGAGGAATCCCAGCTCCTGCCCTCAGCCATATTTCCTTACTCCCACATTTTACAGGGTGGCTATAGAGTCGGGGTGGGGGGCAGCTTTAGTGCCTCCTCTCAGATTCTACTCATTATCCAGGAACGGAGCACATAAGCTACCTCCTGGCCCTGGGAGTCCCCACAGCCTTCCAATCCTTGCCGTCCTGTTCGCTCGCTCCCTTTCACCTCTGGGCCCAGAGGGCCCCTGGTAACTCAAGGACAGACAGCTCTAGATTGCGGATTTCAGCAGACACAGTCCTCCTTCGCTCCGTCATCCCTTCGATTTTTCTGCCTTAAAAATGTCAATCGAACATGTTTCCCTAATTCCACTTCTATATCCCTCCGCCAAAATCTGCTTTCGCCACAAACCCACAAACCGTAGAAACCCTCTCTTTGCCACTCCATGGCCTTTTGTTTTGGGATCCCGAATATTTCCAGCTAGGCAGTCATCATGCCAACTCTCACTTTCCTCCCTCCTTTAATCAGTCCTTTCCTGAGGCTGTCAAGTATGTCTTCTTGCCGATGACGCATCTGCTGGGGCATGGGGTAGCCTGAAGACTGTGGAGGCGTGGGGACCAGGTGTGTTGCTGCATGGGCCAGGGAGACTGTTCAGGACAAAAGGCAAAGTCTGTCTTGTCACACACCCCACCCTAGAGGGTAGAGTTCATGACTTGGAAAATTATGAAAGTAAAAGAAAAGAATGCATGAATGTTCACATCTGGGGTGTAGATGCATTTTGCCAAGAGAGAACAGAGTGGAAGGAGTGGGATGTGGTTCCTGAAACAAGACTGGAGGAAGATCAGGAAGGGGTTCTGTATTTTTAGGGGTGACAGAACACTTCCGGCCTTTGGAGGCTTGATGTGTTAATTATAGGACCCATGGATGTCAGCAGAAATCTTTTAAAAGAATCACTTGAGTGCCCAAAAATCCCCAAAGAGTACAGAGGCCGTTTTTAGAAATGGCAGTCAAAGACAACAAGTGAAATGCGCAAATGCTTTCTACGCACAGTGGTGCTGGGCAACCAGCTCCAGGCGCTGCTCCCCGCCCCCCAACGCTGTTGCTAGGAAACCAAAGGGCTACACTTCCATCATCTCCATACTTGCTAGGAGATTGAGTAATTGGTGTCTGGATGTGAATGTACTGTTCCAAAAATATCTCTTTGAAAAGACATGAGAGGGATGCAGTCGATAGGTAGGGTGGCGAGGCTGGAGTAGGCTGTGTCCGTTAAAGGCCTGATGACCACACCTGAAGGCTAAGGAGGGGGTAGGGATAGAAGTGAGAAATGGTTAACAGCCTCCCCAGATTGGGGGTCAGCCTCTGCCTCCTTATTTAGAACCCATTTCCTGAGTGCAGACTAGAAATCAATAGGTGGGGACAACTAATATTCTGAGGAGGGGCGGGCAAGCCAATGTTGTTTGTGATTTTGCCCTTACTATTAAAAACAGTAAAGCTGAGAGACATTTCACTTTTATTCTGCAGATTTTTTAAGGTATAGATCCATATTGGTCTTAGTGCCTAATTACAGATGCAGATGTGAACCATTCTGGGTGTTTTGTTTTGTTTTGTTTTTGTATTTGTGTGGGAGAAGAAATAGACTATGACATTCATATGGGGACACACACACACACACACACACACACACACACACACACACACACAGAGTAAAACTAGTCTCTTCATCTACAGGGAACATAGACTTCTAGGGCCACAGCTGTGTGGGTGTTTGGAGTGAGGAAATCTGAATCCATGCTGACCCCGGTTTCTAGCAGCTGCTTACCTTGTCATGACACAGGCACATGGCCAGTGTCCCTCTCTAGTCCTGCCTCAGTTTCCCTATGTGAAACAGGACAAAGTTTGGCTAGAACTCCAAATCACACTCTGAATGTTCCTCTTTTGGGTTTGATATCTGGTCTACCTTCCCACCCCCCTAAGCGGCAATGTTGTATCATTTCTTTGTGGATGTAAACACTTTGCTCTTTTCACCACTAGGAACAAATCCAATTGGTGGCTACATTTTACCTGTTTCCAACTATTCATCGCAATAAGGATTGCCCGGAGTTTTGACAAATAGGTTGAGGAGCAGAGTAAATAACTTTGAAATTGTATTATTTTTCTTGCTTTTCACACTTGTCCTACAATAGGTAAAATGTCCAGAAATCCAGCTTGAATAATATCACTCTTTCCTCCCAGATGAAGGGAAACCAGGGAAGCATTTGGGACTTATGAGCTCAGTTCCCCAATGACGCACTTGAAAACTGCTAATCTGATGCCTTCCCCACCGGCCACATGCTTTTGGGTTCTGGAAATCCATCAAGAATTGGGAAACCTACAGTCTGATTCCAGGTCTACGCTGCGGGGTAATGGTCTTATATGCCAAATGGGGGAAGACAGCCCAGAGTCCTCATGAGACGGTCCGAAGGGAAATACCTCAATGTGCTTTACAGAATGAGGAGAGGGCGCACAGAACGTACTGCGTCTTTTCACTGTGTGCCTGAGAAAGTTATTCATTTATTCAGCAAGTATTTTTTTTGAGACACTGCTGCTGCCAGCCCCTCATTAGGTATTCATTCCCTGATTAGGTATTCATTCCCCTCATTAGGTATGCAGTCACATGGTCCAGTCACATGGTCACCGTCCCTCGTCATTTATCCTGTGCACACAGTTCCAGGGAACAATGAGGCTTAGTCCCCACAGCACCACAGGCAAGATACCTCCCTCAGCTAAATTCTCCCCATTCTCCGAGGCTAAACCTTTACCCACTGAGAAGAATTCTCTCAAATCATTCCCACGAGTGTCTGTCTTATTTTGTTCTTGGACACTCCCAGTGACACAAACCTCAGACGCTTTATTTCCTGTGATAATGAATGCCAGTGTCTAACCATCGTGCAAGCAGATGTTCCTTAGGAAAAACAAATAAAATTAAAGCTATCTTTGGGTTAGCGAATTCCCCACCTCCACCCTTGGCTGAGCAGGCAAACAAGTAAGCAAGCTTCTCACCTTCTCCTCCCATCATTCTCCTTGGAGATGCTGAGGACAAGCATCCCACAGAACACCCAGGTTTCCTTACTTTATGTAGTTTTCATATGAAAGGGAAATTTCAGATAGATCTGGGCATTGATGCCTGTTGGGGGAGGTGAGGGGAATAGGAAGGGTGAGGGTAGGGAGAGGGAAGGGGGAGGAGGAGAGGGAGGGGAGGGGAAGGGAGAGAAATGCCTGTACTAAGCTGTTCGTTATGTTGACACACTGATGAGAAAGAGGAGCCAAACCTCACTACTAACCTTTCTGACCCCCTAAAAAGTCACTTTCTGTTCTGCTTATAAAAGGAGACAAAGCCTGCAGAGCAAGGAAGCTGAGCTCTGTGACTGAAGAGGAACCTGGGAGCTGAGGGCTGGGAGTTGACTTCTCTCACTGAGCCACAGGACTTGGCTCTTTTTCTTCCCTTTCTTTTGGGGATTTGGCAAGCATTCTGGGGGTTTTCAGTAGAGGGTTGGATGTAGAGGGAAGAGCACAAGGGAGCCATAAAGAAGTGCCAAGTAATGATGAATGAGTTCTTCTGTGCCCTCCCAGGGGGTCTGAGACCATGGGCAATAGTTGGAGGGGGCAGCTGTTGCTTCAGCACCAGGAAGTCCTTGGCGAAAGACACTGCAAACTGCAAGTGGACCGGGAGGTGGAGGAGGGCAGAGCTGCTCAAATAAGTTTACTCTAGTTAGAGCTTGACCACCGCCCCAACACACACACACACACACACACACACACACACACACACACACACAAACACACACACACACACACACACACACACTCACACACAAACACACACACACACTAGCACACAGACACACACACACACACGCCTGCACACGCACTAACACAATCCGCTCGCACACACAGATACCCACTCACACACACACACACACATTCACACACACCTACACACACACACACACACACACACACACACACACACACACACACTCACACACACACACACACACACACACACACACACACACACACACACACACACACACACACACACACACATACACACACACATACACACACACTCATACACACAAACTCACATACACACACACATATACACACACACGCATACACACCCACACACACACTCACACACACACACACACACACATACACCCACACTCGTCCATCCAGACACACACTCACACACACACACACACACACACACATACACACACACACACTCACATACATACACAGCCATACACACACATACACAGACACACACAGCCATATAGAGATACATATACACCCAGCCACACACAGCCACATAGACACACACACACACACACACACACACACACACACACACACACACACACACACACACACACACACACCGCAAGGATGTTCACAGAATTGCCCTCTCCCATACAGCAATCATACGAACCTGTGATGCTGTTACAGATCTCAAAGACTCCTCTGGTCCACATTCGTCTTCTACGATGTGGCCATCCTGAAGTCAGAAAGGGCTCTATTTACCTCATAAAACAGGTCCTCAAACTGAGAGAGCATTAAATAACTTTACAAAATAGTTTTTAAAAGTCACTTATAGAAAAGCCTCTCTCTTAGACATCATCTCAAAGATGCCTGTCTTAGTCAGGGTTTCTATTCCTGCATAAACATCATGACCAAGAAGCAAAGGGAAAGGGTTTATTCAGCTTACACTTCCACATTGCTGTTCATCACCACAGAAAATCAGGACTGGAACTCAAGCAGGTCAGGAAGCAGGAGCTGATACAGAGGCCATAAAGGGATGTTTCTTACTGGCTTGTTTCCCCTGGCTTGTTCAGTTTGCTTTATTATAGAAACCAGGACCACCAGCCCAGGGACAGCACCACCCACAATGGGCTAGGCCCTCCCCTCTTGATCATTAATTGAGAAAATGCCTTACAGCTGGGTCTCATGGAGGCATTTCCTCAAGGGAGGCTCCTTTCTCTGTGCTAACTCCAGCTTGTGTCAACTTGACACACAAAACCAGCCAGTACAAGGCCATAGAAATATTTGCATTTAGACAATAATTTTCTCATTTCCATTCATTATGGGGGCACCCTAAAAGAAATGTTTAACATTTCATATCTGGGGACAATAATTTTTTAAAAGGGGACCAATGATAATATCTCAATTTACTTACAAATAAAACTTGCCATTGTCATTTGCGAACTTTTGTCTGGATTCCCTGGGGTCTCCAAACTGAGCCAGAAAGGAAAATGTCTCTGTTGACAGGAAAGCTTTGGAGTCCTTGATGACGTTGTACTTTATGGCTTCAAAGTGTGGATTAGCACACCTGAATCTGAACTGGAAACCAGAGTCTATGACATAGCTGGGAAGTGGGGACTCTGATACCCAACAAGATCAACTTTCCTAGACCTGCACAGTGGGCACATGAAAACGCCATCACCCTCCCATAACGCTTTCCTACTTTGCTAGGCTTATACTTCATGCTCCTTAGCAATCCGTCCACTAATATGAAAATGTTACACAGGGTTTATCGGTCAGGAGGCATTCTTAAAGTCACTAAAAGGCATGGTCCCTGCTGCCCAGGGTTCTGCAGGACTATACACAGTCCCCTGGCAGGGTTGAAGAGGAACCCTAACCAGAGGCAGTGGGTTCTGCACCCAGTGAAGCATTTGTCTGCTGAGATGGTTGGGATTGGGCAACCAAGCCTTACCATTCCCTAGTACAAGATTTCTCAACCCCAGACGAATATTAACAACACCTGAAGATGCTGAGAGACAAGCAGGCATCTGAGGGTCAACCGCAGGCTCCTGGAAACCAATTCTTTCGCTACAATGCTTTGCCTTAAACGCCCTTCAAGATTCTGTCACATCAGGAAAGCAGAGAAGGACATTTCTAATATGACTCTTGACAGAAAAATGGACCTGCCCATCTGGAAAGCCAATGGACCACAACAATGACCAGCCTGCCAAGACACTCTCAGTGCTACAACAGTGGTACCCCAGCATCCTGGGGGTAACCGACAGCTGGTAACCAACTGCCATCTCGTTAGATTTAAGTGCTGCTCAATAGGGGGGAAGTCACACCTGGTACTGTAAATGTAGTTAATCATCTCTGCCTGGTGGGCTCATGGAGCCTAGAAGACAACTTACTATTGCCACTTTCTTAAAGTGGGATACTTTCTAACTCGGTTCTAAATACTCATCCTTACCCCGACAGGTAAGTGTAGCTCTCACCCCTCATTGAAATTCACAAGTTATCAAACTTAGGAGAGAAACTGGCCAGGAGTGCCAAGCCCCAACTGATCTATCTTTAGTGCAAATCCTACACCCAAGACTCAGGGAATAGCATGATGGGAGGAAGACTAAGAGCTGGAGGGGTAGGGTGTTTGCTTTGAGAGAACGTCTCCTGTATGTGTCGAGAAAGCTGTGCCCAAGGAATCTCAACCATGTGGATGCTTAAAAGAGACCTACCCAATGACACTACAATACCTGACATCCCAACATTCACAGGGCCCCAACCCTACATGAAGAGCAATGTCAATTAGTTGCTGCCAAGAGAGGAAAGAGAGTTGGTCTTCGACAAGGATAAGCCCTCTGTGAAGTGGAAACTTCCAGTTTCTTTGGAAAGTCGGTTATGTCAAATGACGTTCTGCTGGGCAACACGGGTGAAAGGTTGGTTGCCTGAAGCAGACATAGGTGAGAGGATGTTTTGCTATAGCAAATTCATGAAAGGACCATGATGGAGGAGTATAAATATGACCTCACAGACAGTGGGGCATGAGCACTGACGGAGCCTCGGTTCGATTTGCTCTGCCTTGCTATTCTTCTCTTAGGACACACATGTAATGGTTCGCCTTCCATAGCATTGTTGAGCTGAACTTGTGGTAAAGCTTCCATTGAAAAAAAACTCGCCCAAGAACTGCTCCTGGGGTTCCTGCAACAGCTTGCTCCTGCCGTGGCCTCCCTTCCAGCCAGTTGATGAGTCTTGCAGTTTTTTTCAGGATTCAACTACAGTTGCTGGTTCCTGCCTGGTGTTGGCCTGTCCAAAGGACTGGTCTGTAGCTGCCAGGCTATACTGGCTGCCTGCCTAGAGGACTGGTCTGCGGCTGCTGAGTGGTATGTTACGTTTGCTATGGGACAGAACTGCTGCCGAAGAAGATTGGGTTATCCCCCAAAGAACTACCGCTGAACAGGTCCACTTCCCCCACATCCTAAAGACTTTTCTCTTCTACTACCTCTGCTGGGTGGTGGGCTAGAGAAGAGGCTGAACCTTTACTAAAAGTAGTTTGCAAACATTTTATGCCCACCCTTCTGTTAGGCTATCTAACCCCAAACGGTTAGCCTAGCACACACACACACACACACACACCACACACACCCCAAATGGACTTGGCGGTACTGCTTTGTTGTTGTTGAGAAGTGTGTGTGTGTGTGTGTGTGTGTGTGTGTGTGTGTGTGTGTGAAAAGGTGATGAATTTGAGAAGGACTTGAAGCAAGGAGGAATTGAAGCAAGGAGAGAAAGAAGTGTAGAAATGATGTAAATTCAGCATTATACATGAAATTCACAAAAAAATAAATAAAAAGAGAAAGCAGTACTATGAAATTTGGAGGTTGAAAAATCACATGAAACAGAGGACTGGGCACAGGGTGCTGGATGTTGAGATGCCCCACTGTTAGACCTTGAGCAGTCGGTTCCTTCATGGCCACTCTGTGCATTATAAAGCTCTACGTACCAACATTTGGAATATGTGTATCTAGCTATACTTTGCTTTTTTTTTCTTTCATTAGCTTGGTATATTGACTTCCAGTCTTTATTCTTTGATCAATTAGTTTCTTTGCTTGCAAAGTTCATTTCTGGAAGACAACAAATATTTGGATCTTGTTTTTAATCCCATCAGGAAGTCAAGTTGATGACCTTCTTCTCAGATCTACAAGGTCTGGAATTATAGACACATACCTTGCTTGGTGTTCATTTTATTATAAATTAAGCCTAAAGTCTCTCTGAAGAGAAAAAAATGAGAATAAGAGAACTCAATATCTTTTCTTAAATTCTTCTATAAAATTAAGAGAAAACATACAAACTGTAATTTTAGGTTAAGGAAGCCAATATTTAAATAACATAATTTCAAAAAGAAAATCAACAAAGTGACTTAAAGCAATCACCAAACTAACAACAACATGTTAACAAATGGGAAGAGTTCATCGAATGTATCCTCACAATAAATAAATACTGTGAAACTAAGTCACATGCATAAAACTTTAGACTACTAGGAGTGAAGAGAAAGAAAGGTAGGTGGGAAGGATGAACGAAAGGTAAGAGAGAAAGATTTTACATATATAAATGTACAGAGAGAGAGAGGAAGAGAGAGGGGGAGGGAGAGAGGGAGAGAGGAGAGAGGAGAGAGGAGAGAGGAGAGAGGAGAGAGAGAGAGAGAGAGAGAGAGAGAGAGAGAGAGAGAGAGAGAGAGAGAGAGAGAGGGTATCACATAGAACTGTACTTTCCAATTGTCACACAGGAGTCTCAAAGTCAGTCCTTCAATAATTCCAAGGGAATCCCCAACCTAATATTATATATTCATTCAAACTGCCAAGTAAGTTTGAAGGTCATTATTAAAATAGTATATTATACAAACAGGAAAAATAACCATGGTTTATTATACAGTTCAGATGAGAATAAGATTTTACTTTATCCAAAACAACATAAAAGGATTACTAAGGACCTACCTTCACCTTCTAGGAGATAATTCAGTTATTTAAAGGGAAAGGGCAGAAACGCATCCCTGAGTTTTTGGTACTTGTTGGGGTATATATCTGACTATAAGAGACCTGATAGCTCTGTCTCCAATTGCCCTGGGAAGAAGTCAACTTTAGGTGAATGACAGCGAGGGCTTCTGATTATGGCCAAAGATCCAGGGGATCGTGATGGACAGTCAGTCAAAGTTCCTTCCCACAGCCCTTTGCTTCAGTGGTTCTTCAGAGACATTGCTTACCCCAGGGAGAGAAGGCACCACGGTGACTCTAAAGGTTGACTTCTCTCCTTTAGGGTTGGAATCAGATGGACCCTGACTCAAATGAAGTGACATTTTGTGTGCCAGAGGCTCATAGCTACAGGAGATATTTGTCAGCATGTAGGTGTGACCTGTGTACATGGCAAACCTAGCCTGTCCCCTAGCAGAGAGCAGCATAAGAAAACTGTAAGAAATGAAGGTTGGGGTTGTGTGTTTAATTTCTAAGGAAATCAATACAAGGAGGTCTGTTCGTGTAAAGGTCATTGGGTTGTTGTTGTTTCTGCTTTCCCTTGTTCTGGGGTTTCATGGAGATCAGAAATAGATCTTCTATATGAACACCAGTATTTTTACATGGGGGAGGTAGCAGGCTGGGGCAAGCCCAACTCTCTAGAGCCCACACCGTGTCTCTCAGTGATGGAAGGTCCCTGGGTCCTCTGTTCTTCTCTGCCACCAGCTGGTGTGAGTAGAGCCAGGGCTTGTCCTCAGAGAAGCACACCGTCACTTCTGATTTTGACTTTGCCTTCTACATAAGGTCAAGGAGAGAACGTTCCTGGTCTACTGAGGGGGCATAATCTGGGTAATAAATCATACTCATTTGAAGGAATTTTCTCTGAACCTTGCTTTCACTGTGACCCTTCATCACCCAGTAGGGGGCGGGAAGTGATAACCTTGAACCACACAGAGTTTTAGAAATGGGAAACAGTTAACTGGAGATCTCACAGAAAAAGCTGTCTGTGTACCCCAACTGTAACATCACTCTGCCTCTTGCTCCAGAACCCAGTGCTGTATAGTTCCCTTCATCAATAGTCTCATCCTTCACCAAAGTGATGGATGAACAACTACAGACACAGGATCTTTGGAGAGCACAACTTCCCCAAAATTTTCTAGTCTTCTTGGCTTCGTCCACCTGCTAATAACCCTATTCCGACAGTCTTGGGCCATTAAACTATTTCTCTCCAGTCTTTGAGGACCCAGAAACCCATATCCTGAGCTCTCAGTTAACACTGCTGGCTCTGACCCTGGGCAAACGTTCTCCTTATCCGAGCCAGCCACTATATTTTTGTCTATTGTCTGGAGCTCTGAGAATGTAAGGAGTTAGTATATGAATCTTTCTGGTGCAATTCTGTAAGCACATTGTTCTTACAACTTACCTTCTTGCATAGTTTTAAGTGCTTAGTGCTGGAGTTTCTTGTCCATAGGAGCTGATACCTCAGCTCCTAGGATGGGTAGAAGCATGGTGTGAGCTGGCTATCAAGTGCTGTGTGTTGAAGACTTGGTTTCTGGCCCATGATGCTACTGGGTAACCTAAGCATTATGGACTGAGGGCAGGTATAAGGAGGTTATGTTCACTGGTGGTAGGGTGTCCCCTGGAAAGAGATATCAAAATAAGTGGCTGCTGTCTCCCCTCCTCCCCCTTCTCCTCTTCCTTTCTTTCTGCAGTCAGTCTCTGTCTCTCTTTCTTTCCCTTTTTCCTTTTGGCTACCTTGTGGCACATAGAATTCTTTTGCCACATTCCCCTGCCACTACCAGATCAAAGCACCAGCGCCAGCCATGGGACCATGGACTGAAACCATGGGGCCAATAACCCCCATTTTGCTTGTCAATTATCTCAGATACTTTGTATGTCAATTATTTCAGATACTTTGTATGTTAATTATCTCAGATACTTTGTCACAGTGACAGAAAGATGACTGACACACCCACATTGGTCAGAACAGTGGGTCGAATATGTGCTTACAGAATTAGAACCCAGCAAAGCAGATACATGAACAAGAAGATACAAGTATCCAGGGAGGCAGAAATTGCTATGAAGTGCCCAGGGAGCATCAGAAGCAACCAATTCTGGAATGGTAAGGAGCAGGCTCGCCCATGAACCTTTGCAGGGAGTATGTTCTTGCCAACCTTTTCAACCCGCAAACTCCTGGCCCCTAACACTTTGAGCAAATAAATTGTGTTATCCTAAAGTGGCTTATTTGTTGTGGTTTGTTACGGCAGCCATGAGAAACTAAAACATACTCGTCACCCTGTACACAAAGACCTTCCTTTCGAGTAGGTAACTCCTGCTGAAGACCAGTGTGCCTGTTTTAATACAGTAACTAAGAGCACTTCGGCAGTAACGTCAGTGTTGAAGAAGTTAGGCATCCTAGGTTATCTGGGAGAAGAAAGGCTAGATGGGACAGACAGACAGACAAGTGAATGTTCTAGAACACATGACTTCACGTTTCAGGCTCCCATTGGTATCATTGTAATTGTAGCAATGAGGGATAGGAGATGTGGTAGAGTGCACCTCACATTGAGTTACTGCTGGCCAAGGTATTAGAGAATACATTTTCTTCCTGGATTCATTTTCCTTGAGCGAGATGTATAATCCTGTTTGAAAGTTTGAACCACATGTGACTCTGAGCTTGCCAAGTCTCTACTCCCTCTTAATTTGGCCATAGTTTGTTAACCTAAGGCAACAGACATCCTCATCACCGAGGGGAGGTACACAAGACATATAAGGGTGTTAAGTTTGCATCCAAACTGGTCTATGCCAGGAGAACCATTTGCACATTTCTTAAGCCTACCAGAGTGTCAACAGGAAGAGGCCAGACACTGGAAAGGTGACTGTGAAGCCCTGAGAAATGTTTCCCACTCTGGGTTTCCCAGGGATACCCCAACACTCGGGGATGCTACAACACACTCAGAAGACCATCCGCACCCACTCTTTCAGAAACTATAGGTTTGTCCTCTCTGTTTAGGTCAGCATAGTTGACAGTAGCCTACCATGCTATTTAAGTGTAAATTAATTGAAACTAAATACAATTTCATGTTCCATTCTACATTTCCACTGGCCACAGTCGAAGACCAGCTAGCTCCATGCGGCTGCAGGATGCTGTAGTGGACAGTGGAGGTGGCGATTCTATATCACGTCAGGGTGTGAGTGCAACAGTACAGGGTAAATCCAGAGTTCAGATCTCCGAGGTCAGACAGCACCTCCCTCTCAGGGGCCACTTGCTCTCATAACCTTCCGTCCGTCAGCGAACACGGCAGGTAGCCCTGCCTGTGTCCTTATCTGAAGACGCATGCATTTAAACAGGAGGCCCTGCCTGGCAGGCAGTCTACACAGCTTTACAAAGTAAGCATTGCACTTCTAGCCCCTTGGTGGAGGATGTTATTTATTGTAAGACATCTTTCTTTCTTTCTTTCTTTTCTTTTTTTCTTTTTTTTTTATTAAATACGCTGTAGTACAAGAGACATCCCATGTCAGGTTGAGAGAAGCTGTTCACATGATTTACAAACAGGTCACATGATTTACAAACGAACTTTTTTTTTTTAAAACACTGTATTCGGGTGTCACTTTGAAATCAGCCAAGATGCAGTTAAGTCTCAGTAAAGCACTGGACCTCAAAACAGATCGCAAAATAAAAACAAGTAAGAACCGGTTTAATCATCGGCACAGAGACATCACATTTAAAGGGGACTAAATCAACTGAAAAGACAGAATTCTAAATACCAGGTCACCGATGAAGGGGAAATACATCCGCAGAGAGACGTTGAAATGAGTGTGTATGGCCCCGGTATATACAAGCATCGGTCTGATGCTTAAGCGAATGTAGGCATTCACATCTCTAGGCAGATTCGTAGGGAACTCGGGGAGCAACGTTTCCATAGGTCCATTCCTTAAGGGAGTACATGTCTAAGATTCACGTTTAACAACTCAGATACCTTGTGTTGAAAACACTTCCAGCCGTTGTATACATTTGAAGCAACGGTAAGTTACACAGGCCGTAAGATAGAGCCCCCACCCTCCCCTCCGTCAAGCTTCCCTTCTCCTTCTCCCATGGTTTTCCTTCCTGCTCAAACCGATAGCTACAAGGAGTTTGTGCCACTTCGCCGAGCTTGCCGGACATCCTGTCAACCTCCATTCGGATCGTTTTCTTAACTTACAGACCAAAGGAAAGAAAAAAAAAAAAAAAAAAAAGAACACGGACCTGGCCCAGAATGCGTAGGCTGCAAAATGACGTCCTCCTCTTTTCCCATCCCAGCTCCTGAGACGCACGTCAAGATGGCAGCGTAATTGCTTGGAGGTGGTTGTGAGATTCACAGTGGTTCACTTGCGACACATGGACGTTTATGTAAAAAGAGATTTTTTGTTTTTTTGCTTCGCGTTTGTGATGAACAGAACGTAAGTTGCTAAATCAATAAATACGTAAATGAATATAACGCCCGAAGGGAAAGAGGGGAGAGACCTAACAGCTAAGGAAGAGTCAAGAACCCTGGACTTTAGCAGCAGTGATGAATTCCAGCCCTGACAACAGTCACGCCTTCCTGCACTACTCTTGGTTCAACTATGAGTCCCTCCCACCCCAGTTCTTTACAGATAACATCTGATATCCGTGTATGAACGGTCACGACCTGAGTCCTCTACATTCCGGCTATACGTTGGGAAGAACTGGCTTTCACTGTGAACTTGGACACCTGGGGATTTGGGGCAATTAGCCATTCCTCTCTTGAGATTTCCTTTAGCCGCGATCCAGGGCTGCATGAAGGAAGGTCAAGTTTGGAAACTGAAGCCCTCTAATAGTGGATGAGGGATTTGGGGGCGGAGCCATGAGAGCACACGAGTCTGCGCCGCCATTTTAGAAATAAGACGCAACTCAATGCCAGGTAATGCTGGCAGTGCTGTTGGCAAAAGGAGAGCCTTAGAGAAAGTCTGCCCTTGACCAGGGACCCCATAAGAGGGTCCTTAAGAGGGGCAGCACTGCACGCCGCGTCTCTTGCTCGCCACGTGGATGAGGGGTGGCTTTGAGCTGCCCGTCTCGCTATAGATTCTTGGATGCTTTGCCATCTGCCTTGAAGACACTGGTCTCCCTACAGTCCTGTAGTTTGTGTCTAAAATGCTCAGTCTCCGAGAGCCAGGAAAGGGGAGCATAATCCAAACGTGCAAGGAGACGAAACCCACTCCTTCTTCCCAGGACGTGGACACCAGGAGACTGTTGGTCGGTATTTTCCCTTTGTAAAGAGCCAGAGAACAGACTCAGAGGAGAGGATGGCTTTCGGTCAGTTGTTTCAGGGGATGTGTGACTTTCAACCCACCTTCCATCACAGGACTGCACAGAGTCGAACGTGTGGTCCTTACCCACATCGAGCATGGAAATAGGAACTGCCACATGACGTTGGAAAGTTTTGGTTACTTAGCAAATATTAAGCAAATTATTCATATTGCACCCTACTTATAATTATTCTATTACCATGTGCCTATACGTTTATACATAAACACACAAACACACTACATGTGTGCATTTGTATATGTATAAATCAAGTGTTTATAACATATATTATGTATAATATATATATGTATATAAGTACATAAAATCACCACAAGCGGGGCTGGTGTGAGCACACGTGCATGAGTTCTGACAGAACCCTGGAGAGCAGTGTTTGAAGCGTTTTTTTCCTAAATGAGGCTGAATGTGACATTGGGAGTCAGCGGAAGCCAGGAGCAGAAGCTCATGACGTAACGTCTCATCTGTGTGCCCTCTCCCACCCTGTTTCACAGATATGCTGCTAGTGTGTTTCTTTCCCGGGGGTCTTGTTTGTATGTTAGCATATCTGGTGGGCAGACTTGGGTGAAGCCCACGATTGTCCTCTGACCTGAGTCTCTATTCCCTTGCCAAAAAAAGAAAAAAAAGAATAATTTGACAACATATGCAAAAAGCACTCAGAAATCATCAAGCAGTTGAGACATGGATTGGATGTCAAGACAGGGACCAGGGGAGGTTTTGGTTTGCTAACACCATTTTTTTTTTTTGTCCTATACGGAGAGGGATATGTTTTAGAACGAGAATGCTTCTTTTCTAAAACTTAAAATACCACAAGAAAGGAGATAGTAGATGAATAATGAAAATTCTTTTAAGGTGTCCTTGGCTCACCCGACTACTTCAAAAGCCATCGAATATCTTTAACACTCTGAGATCGGCACATATTCTTGAGACAACAGAGAGACTGGTGATAATAAGAATAATTGATAACTAATAATTAGTATAAATAACTGTAAAAATTTGCACTTGCATAGACACTTTCATTTTGAGACCTTCATGGACTTGCTGAAAATCATAAGGAATCTCTCTCTCTCTCTCTCTCTCTCTCTCCCCCTCCTCCTTCTCCTCCCCTCCTCCTTCTCTCTCTCTCTCCCCCCTCTCCCTCTCTCTGCTCTCTTTTGTTTGCCGAGGAAAATACAAAACTGGAATGGAATGCTCCCACGTCCCCGGTCCTTTGCCGTAAACCTGCGTGGCCTCTCTCACCTTGGCCTCTTACAAAGCTATCTCCTTTGCTCTCTGCTAAGCCTCTTGCAGCTTTTTCTCCCAGGGCAGCAAAGTTCACAGATCATGGCTGGTGGGCGCCGGAGGAGCGTGTACGAATGTGCCCTTGCCTTCCCGCCGCCTCACGGCTCCACGGTGTCGTCTGACAGAACCATGGGTCCTTTAGTGACATATACCTGGCGGTATATATCAGAGATATGGCTTTCGTTTATTATTGTACGTATTCTGGAGGGGTTGGTTTGAGTGGATCAGGAGGACCAATAGCTCCCGTCTCTCATGGGCCAGCGCAACAGCAAGGACCATGGCATCTGCCTCGTGCGACTGCCCACTCGAGTGGGCCTCCTGGGTTGCCGTCTGCTCTCGGTGAATTCGCACAGTTTTTAAAGGTTGGTTGTGAGAACCGGCTCTCAAAGTTTCTACTAGAAGACACAGTGCTCCAGAAATCAACGGGCTCAAATGAAACCCACGCAGAGCTCTTGCACCTTCGGAAATAAACACCAAGTAAAATGTCCTAAGGTGGATGTTGAGTCGCTCCCTTCCGATCTGGCTCCCGTTTATAAAGGTGTCAAGTTTATCGAACTTCCCCTCATAGAGGGGACAGAGAAATGGAAACGCTGGTCTCCCTCGGTCTGAATGACTACCCAGATAACTGTAAATTTCTATGTAAATTTGCCTCCCCCTTTTAGGAAAACCAAGGACCGTGCGAAGACGCAAATCTCCAGGCTCAGTCTGGGCACAGCCTCCCAGGAGCCATACAGTGTGTCAAGGCTTACGTTTTTTTTCTTTTTTGTAAAAAAAACCTTTTTAATGGAGTATAGTTAAGAAAACAGAATCCTGATAATGAGTGCGTTGGAATGAAACCATTCTCCCCGAAACAGAGCCCCAAGAGACTTGACCTGAGCACACTGAATGTAAACTCAGGTGGTATCCCAAGAGAGCTTCCCTGTCCCTTAGGGATGGCCTGTGCCTGTCCCCGCAGCCCGGTGGGTTTGAGGTGGGTGAAGATATGGAGGCTTCAGCAGACCCACTCACCCTTTGCCGCCTACTGGAGAGTGCTTCCAGCTACTGATCTGGTTACCTTCCCAAAGCTGCCTAAAATGAGACCTTTCGTGGATCTACCCCACTGATCGGGTACCACAGCCAGGACAGACAGCGGTTTCTGCACAGAGGTGCACAAAGGTATCAATTGACAAAGACCATGCACACTTTTGTTTGCACAGTTACAAGACAGGTGAGAGTGGAGGGGGTGGGGGTGAGAATTGCTGTGTGAGAAAGTCCAAGGTAAGAGAAACTTGCCTCCCAACTGAGGGTGTCTCCTGTCTTTGTCAAGGACTCGGTTTTTCCCGAAATCATATCTGAACAAGAATCTACCTCCTTCCATTGGACTTGACAAAAGCTCGGTAGAATAACCCGTGAGAAATGCATCAACTCTGTCACCGTGCCCGACCACAATGTCTGGATGTTGGACGTGCTGTCCGGGTCCCACAAGAACTATCTGTTTTTTTTTTCCATCGAAGGCCAGTATCTGTGATCGGAAACCGTGTCCATGATGCAGAGTTCAACATCCTGTGTCCTCCTCAGAAAGGTCCTCGGGGGTCAGTGCCGAACACGATCCTCCAGCCCGATGGCTGCTGGGTTTTCCTATGCAGGACGGACTCAGGCTGATCCAATGGCTTTTCTGTGTCTCGCTCCTGCCGTGCTTTATGGTAAAGCTTCTTTCCCTCTCTGGTTTCCATTTCCCACAGATAAAGTTTTCCCAGACTGTACATGACTTTCCCTTCTCATATACAGGCTAAAACCACCGGAAAACAACAAAGAAGAGAAATA
Organism: Rattus rattus; assembly: GCF_011064425.1. NCBI lineage: Eukaryota > Metazoa > Chordata > Mammalia > Rodentia > Muridae > Rattus > Rattus rattus. Next base: position 79,015,774 of record NC_046167.1, read on the forward strand.
AATAAATAAATAGATAGATAAATAAATAAATAAATATAGATAGAAGTGAATCCATAGAAACGCCCCGTGTCTGTACATCGGAAGTGACGGTTTAAGTCAGATGTTTGATTTTTTTTTCCCTTTTTTTCATCCACATCAAAGGCAGGAATACAACAAGGCATTGTTAGTTGTGGTGGGCAAACTGGAGTGTCTGCTGATATAACAAATCAGGTTTGTTAAGGCCTTTGTCTATGTACAGTGAATAGGAGTACAGAAGCCAGATCGGTCAAGGAGAGAGGCCGAGGACCGTGAAGCAGTGAAGACCAGTAAATAAATAAATAAATAAATAAATAAATAAATAAATAAATAAGTAAATAAATAAATGGAGAAGGGGCAAAAGAAAGAAACAAACCAAAGGGAGAGAAAGCGACAAAGCCAGAAGCGAGTCGATGCTGTCTGTGGATGGGGAAGTGCGCACTGCCTCACCCCGGAGAGCCGCTCCTTGTCTCGTTAACACTGTCAGAGCGAAGGACAGCAAGGTGGTGACATCAGCGGCAGTTAGGAGGTTCGTCGTGTCGGCCAGTCTGAGGGGTGCCTTGGGAAGGGCCGTCTGGGAGAAGAGGGGGTCTAGCCTAGGATGTCCAGGTAGACGGGCGACGCCTTCGCCAAGTTCTGAAGGAGCGTGTGGATGTTCTTGATGTTCTTCCTCGTGTGTGGCTCCCGCTGCCAGCAGCCCAGCATCAGCTCGTACACCTCCTGGGGACACGTGCGAGGCCGCTGAAGGACTCTGCCCTGGGTGATGCATTCTATCACCTGGAGGGAGACCGGGGGCAGGATTAGCAGGACCAGAGCCAAGCACTAGGAAGGCCAGGGCAGAAGGGAGGAGTCAGGAAGGACCTCTCCTTTCTCTTTGAAAGTCAAGCCTGAGCACAACGCTTATCTCAGGATAATCTGTGCTTATACGGACACTGGAGTGTGCTGATTAGGTCAGCACAATTAGCATGTGTATCTCCTTAACCCTTTACCAACAGAAAAGGCTTTCGTTTGTAGGTGTGGTCTTGCTATGTAGCCCAGGCTGGCCTTGAACTCATGACCCTCTTGCCTCAGCCTCAGAGGAAGCCCTGTCGCTGTTTTCTCACAAGGAGGAGAGCCACTATGATTTCACAAAAATATTGGTATAGGCACAGTTTATTCACAAATGGTCACCTGAATTCCACACAGAAAGCCCCATGTGTTCCGGGTTTTACTGAGTAAGGGTAGAGCCTGAGTTTTGTGTGACGTGAGGACTGACAGGGACACCCTGGCAGCAGAAGTGATTAGGATCACTGGATATCAGGGCTGGGTTTAAACACACATGGATGTGAGAGAGACTGGAAACACCTGACAGAGGTGCTACACGTCACACAGACGCGCTGCCATCTCTCGGTATCCACGGGCTCCAGACGTGCACCCAAACAGCAGCAGACTGGGAATCCGTGAGAACGACACCCATACTGGGCATGTGCATATGTTCCTCTTGTCATTACTCCCTAAACACACTGCATGCTTGCTATCCCCAATGTGTACTGTTGCTGTAGGCTGGAGATGACCCACTGTGTGCTTGCTATTCCCATAGTGTACTGTTGCTGTAGGCTGGAGATGACCCACTGTGTGCTTGCTATTCCCATAGTGTACTGTTGCTGTAGGCTGGAGATGACCCACTGTGTGCTTGCTATTCCTAATGTGTACTGTTGTTGTGGGCTGGAGATGACCCATTGTGTGCTTGCTCTTCCTAATGTGTACTGTTGCTGTAGGCTGGAGATGACCCACTGTGTGCTTGCTCTTCCTAATGTGTACTGTTGCTGTGGGCTGGAGATGACCCACTGTGTGCTTGCTATTCCCATAGTGTACTGTTGCTGTAGGCTGGAGATGACCCACTGTGTGCTTGCTATTCCTAATGTGTACTGTTGTTGTGGGCTGGAGATGACCCATTGTGTGCTTGCTCTTCCTAATGTGTACTGTTGCTGTAGGCTGGAGATGACCCACTGTGTGCTTGCTATTCCCATAGTGTACTGTTGCTGTAGGCTGGAGATGACCCACTGTGTGCTTGCTATTCCCATAGTGTACTGTTGCTGTAGGCTGGAGATGACCCACTGTGTGCTTGCTATTCCCATTGTGTACTGTTGCTGTGGGCTGGAGATGACCCACATGAAAGGAGATACCAGGGTGGCTTGGGGGATCGGACATTATCATTGGGTATTAGGAATTTGAGTGCTCTAAATTTGGTCTGGGGTTGTGTGTGGTTCTCGGAACCAATCCCCCCACGGATTTCAATGGGTGACGATATTTCGAAAAGAAATTGGAATAGGCAAACAGATTGCTTGAGATTTTTTCATTTAGTGGTTAGTGTTCTGGTAGAATCTGCAAAGGGGAAGGGCGTGGCGACTTCTCTGGAACAGTGCAGGAAGTCCGGCCAGACTGAGGAGCACGGGCCACTGAGGCTGCCCTTGATTTGTTGGACAGTGAGCAATGTAAAATCATCCCTCGGCCCTGTCCTTAGAAGGGGCGAGGCTGGGTCAGAAAAGGCAGTGACTCTCTTTCTCCAATCAGTCTCTGGGGAAGCTGCTGACTCAAACAAAGCCATATGTGGCCATGTCCTGGTTCCCAGCTCTCTCTCTCTCTGTCTCTCTCTCTCTCTCTCTCTCTCTCTCTCTCTGTGTGTGTGTGTGTGTGTGTGTGTGTATGTGCATGCATGCAGGGTGGGATCTCTCCCAGACAACTGCCCACCTCGTTGTTTGATAGTTGATACCAGGGCTGCTTGCCGTAGGTGAAGATCTCCCACAACACAACTCCCAGGCTCCAGACGTCACTCTCGGTGGTGAATTTCCTGTACATGATGCTCTCTGGAGGCATCCACCGGATGGGCAACATTGTGTGGCCACCAACCTGTCAGGGGAGGCATCAATAGGATGGTCAGTCATCTGGAACCAGTGTGGAGGGTGGCCACGGGGGAGGTGTCTCCCTCAAGGGGCGCCGAGGTAATGGAGTCGGAGGGTAGAGAATGGTGGAGACAACATTATAAATGTCATTTGCAGTTCTCCTCTTCTCGAAGCCAGAGGAGAGCAGAGGGCATTAAGTTGATGTCCATTTTGGATTTATGAAAGCCCTCATGCACTTTTTGGTGGGAGAATCAACCCATCCATTCATCCACTAATCAGTGTGATAATTTTGACCAAGGTAACAAGCAAAGGGTTCTTCATCCCAGCCTAGCGGTGCCCAGGATGGAAGTTAGTATTCCCATTTTACTGACAAACAACTGAGGTTTTGTATCGAGACTTTAGAGTCTCATCTACGATAGGGTGATGCAACTCACGGATAAATTTACTTTTCAAAGAAAAACACCCATTTTAGTAAAAACAGAAGCCCCAGTGTCACCTGGAGATAGCGTCTGTGCAACCACAGAAACTTGACTGACAGCCACCCTGGTACTACTGAGGCCATGGGCAGGGACACTCGAGGGCCTGAATTAGACATGGTTCAAGATGGACAGCTCCTGGAGGCACCGCCCAGCTTCCATTCTCAGTATGGGTTTGTGACTGTCTATACAAAGGAGATGAACCTGCCCATGGGTCTGCCATCATTTACTCTTAGGGCCATAACCCATGGGGCACAAATCCTGCCCAGCCAGGAGGAAGTACAGTGCAGTGTGGTGTAGCCTGACTGTGATTCCTCAGCTGACCGACCGCTCATCTCCACACTCAGAACAGACAATGAGTAACCGCTGAAGTTCACGGAAGGCCCAACATTTCCCAGTGCTCAGAAGGACTCATGGCCTGAGGGTAAATGAGGTTCCAGGACCTGGTGGCCTTGGCCACAGCAGAGTGAAGACTGATCTTGGACAGGCAAAGACTGGTTCTGATGCTTCCCAAGCCTGATACCCATCCTCCCCTAGCCGTAGTCCAGAAAGGTCTGAGAGCCCTGGCACACGCATTTTCCAGTAGCTCCTCATGTCACGCAGCAGTTCTGCCTCCTCCGTGCGTGGTGTTCTCTCAGAACACATTCTGAAAGCTTTCCACGGTTTACGGACGTCTGCCCTTTCCCCATCGAACACACGTGAGACTGCACCGCTGGTTAGCCTTGACACATGGGGCAGACAACTCTAAGGCCTGGCTGTCTCCCCTGGCCTTTCTCATTCACACAGCATAAATGTGCTGGGGACCTCATGAGGCCCTAAATACAGCTCTACATAGGACAGTGCTTAGACGGGAGGTCAAAGGGGTTAACCATCCCAGACCTTACTCTTGTCTTACCAACTGCAACTTTTCTTTACCTGATTAGTTTGCCTTAGCAAGTGCCAAGAGTACCTCAGTCTCCCTTGTGTGTCTGTCCTTATGTCTCATTACCATAAAAACCAGATCCTCCAGGGGTTACAGTGAACCGTTCAGAGTGACAAGTCACAATCTGTGGCTTTGTCTTCTGGCTGTGCTAAGTGTGTTAAGGCATCTGAAGGGGAGAATCTCAAACAAGAAGGTCAAGCATCTGCTAATATTTCCGGGAAGGCTCTGGGCTGGAGACGGGCACCTGTCTTTCAGTTACTTCTTCTGCAGGTCTTTCTGTAAGAGCCATTTATAAATGTGCTTCTCGGAAATCCTGAAAGGCAAAAGCACCAACTGCATGGTAGAGGAGCCAGCAAAGCCTGGAACTAGATGGGGGGGGGGATTTTAGTGGGGGAAAAGATATAATTGTTTGTTCTGTGGAAATACTCAAGTTATAATCCAGGTTGTGATCAGCGCGTGTTGAAGCATGAACCGAAGTGTCAGACTTTGCACACCAGCCCCGAGGAGTAAGAGCTGCCTCAGGGTCCTCGGGTCCTACCCCGCCAGCCTGTAGCTTGCCCTTTCTTGGAGACTGAAATCCCAGAGCGTGTTCAAGCATCTGAGAGGTTCAACAAATGGGAAGAGATTTAACTTTCCTAGTTACTGGAACAAATCAATGTGTATTTGTGGCCTTCTAGAGCTGGCCATCTATAAACTTTGGGGTGTGCTGATTTTGAGAGCTCTTCCACATTTTTTTTGTTTGTTTTTTTCTTGAGTTCCCACAATGCCATGCTGTATCCACCACCAATTTGTGATCAGAGGAGACTTTGATCTCCAACATGGACAATGCTGACCAGCAGTAACACTTCTCTGTGTCCTAGTTTCTCTAAATCATGAGAAAGAACCAACACACGGGACTCCCACATTCCTCGGCTGCCAGTGACTTCAAGGCTATGCCACATCTCCTGATCACGACATTTCTTTTCTGCTTGAGTTCTTTGGGTCAGATTTTTTCCCCCTTTTGTCTTTATTTCTTTGCAGGTTCTCTGTGGGGATTCCACATATGTTATGTAGAGAATGCTTTCTCCTCCTGTTTTCAAACGTATGAGTGATGGGATTTTCTAACAAGAGTTCATGCGGGAGGCACCAATCTTCTCAGCCCACTTAGAACAACCCGGCACAGCCCTTTGCAGCTCTTTCCTCAGAATTTTCAGGCATGCCACGAGAAGAGACCCACGAAAGAAACAGTCACCATGGCAGCAAATGACTGTCATATTTCCGTTGTAATCACTCCACGGCTTTTGGGACATACAGAAGTACAATCTACTCACTGTAGAGTACAGGGAGCCATTTGTTCTGAACTGTACTGCTTGGCGCCCTGCCCTCACATCCTTGCTTAAATGTTTGCAAGACTGAATATAGTTTTCAAGTATGGCACTGGGAGTCTGAATTTCTGCCTCTGGTTGCCCACTAGCCAGGGATGCTGGGAGATGCTCCAAGAGTCAGGGTGGGGCAGGCTGAGAGCCCTTCCCTGTGAGCAGGCGGGTAGTACAAATGGAGAGAGGAACCCTGAGACCAGTGATTTAGTAACTGTTTCTAGTTCCTGATGCGTTACTTACTAGCAACCACCCTGGGCTGGCTCCTGCTGTTCTGTCTGGTTAAATGCATTGGGTTAGGGTAGCCCTCGGATACTCCAGTTTGCTACAGTTCTGTAACTACAAACCACCACTTTGCATTGCTAATCATCCATTCCCAGATGGCTTCTCACCCTCTACAAAGAATCTCCATTCAATTATCCCAAAGTATCCGACAGGACAGCGGCTCTCTGGAGAAGATCTTGGTTTGCTTGCCCAGAGCCAGATACAAACCAATTTCACTTTGTTCTGATGGTTTTCTTGATGGCCAAACACATGTTCTATGTACAGTCAGAGAGCTGAGTCATGGATGCTCGCCCAGGGAAAACTTATTCATACTTTTTGCAAGGTCTGATCTCCCTGTAGCCAAGGTGGTTTTTTTTGTTTGCTTTTGTTTTTGTTTTGTTTTTTGTTTGTTTTTGTTTTTTAAGGTGGATTCACGCATCATTTTTTAAGGAAGCCTTCTTCTATAACTCCTTGGCTGTTCAGTGCCCTTAGTGTAGCTATGCGAACACATCAGATGCTGCCGACTGCTAAGGCATCATACCGTTCCTAAAGGAACATCACTAATAAAGTTAGTTGATGGGGTTGTTGGTGAGCAAAAAGTGGGCTTTTACAAGTGCTGCTGCTTCCGGACAAAGACTCACAGTATGTTCTTTAAGAGGGATTAGTATTCATTACTCTCTGTCCCAAGCACAGTTCCTTAAAACAAAGCCTTAGTTCAGATGCAGGGAAAGTCACTTTTATTTGTCATTTGTGCTGGGGGCGGGGTGATAAGTATTGGGTCGGGTGGAGAGCCGGCTCAAAGGTTAATAACTCATATTGCTCCTGCAGAGGACTCAAGTTCAGTTCTAGCCTGAAATTCCAGATCAAGAGTCTCTGACCTCTGTGAACGCTCATGTGTCTGTGCACATGTATGCAGATATACACACACAACTAAAGTAAATATTTTTTTTTCTTTTTTTTTCAGAGCTGGGGACCGAACCCAGGGCCTTGCGCTTGCTAGGCAAGCGCTCTACCACTGAGCTAAATCCCCAACCCCTAAAGTAAATATTTTTAAAAGGTTTAATTAATGAGATTCTTAACTTAAGACCATAGGTCTGCAGGTAGGGGCTCTCTCTAAGATGCCCAGAAACCCTGTTCTTAGAACAATGACCACACAGCATGGAGCTGCTCTTACTACAGGATTGGATGAATTCCATCAGAAAGGAAATCTAGGAAGATTGCTTGCTTCAAAATTGTGGGAGTAGTGATCATAACCTGGTCCCCAGGTCTCCACTCCTTCTAAGGCTGGAGCAAAAGGAGAGAGTCCAAAGAAGGCAATGAAACCATGAATCATAAAAGGAACCTTCAATGAAGGCTGTAAATCACTTCAACATGGCTAGACCAACAGAGCTAAGAGACGTCTGAGGCCCAAGGACAAGATAAAAGAGGCGAGCTGAGAACAATGCGTTCTATTTTTGAAGTCCATCAAGAAAGGCAGAGTCCCTCATGATTTTGATAGCGATTAACACAGAGTATCTGATCAAAATAAAAACCGCAGCTATGTTCTTGAGTTGACCCCCCCTAACTCTATCAACTTGAAAATTATTTTTTAAAAAAGAATGAACGAAACTCTGAAGAAAATAATAAAAGCAAAGCTCTTTTGAATAAGAATTCGTGATTTTACTGTTTTAAATCACAATCATCACAACTACACAATTTATTCTTTAAAGATATATTTATTTACACTTTATGCATAGTGGATGTTTTGCTCCCACACATGCCTTCTCACCGTGTGCATGCAGTGCCCGTGGGAGCCAGAGGAGGGCGACAGATCCCCTGGCTCTGGATTCACGGATGGTTGTGAGCTGCCCTTTGGGTACTGGGAACCACACCCAAGTCCTTTGCAAGAGCAATAAATGCTCCTAACAGTTCAGCCATCTCTCCAGCCTCCAAAATTTACTTCTTGCCTAAGAAATTCACGGGAGACAGTCTGTAGTCATTTGTCACTGTAAATTGTGAGAAGTTCTGTGTGACTTAAGTTCCTTCTCTCCATTCGGAGACTAAGATGTGGTGAAATTGAAGATGTTTCTGGTCAAGTGCAAATATAAACTAGTGACCGAAAGCGCTGTTCTACAACTCCTCTTCACGCCGACAGCCTAGGCTTTAATTCGTTCTTGCTTGCCTTGCACACACACACACACACACACACACACACACACACACACATTGTTGTCCCTGACAACAGTGAGTGAGGCATGCACAGCCCACTTCCTGCACTCTGGGAGATGGGAAAAGTGAAGCCATCAGCAGGGAGGCAAGAACGGACCAATGCCATGCTCCTTCTGAAACCACCGGGGTTCGAAGACAAGCGATGCTGACCTGGGGTCTTCTAAACTCGACCAACAAAGACCAATGATGCCTGGGGGCCACTTTCAGCTTGAGGCATTTACTCGCCAAGTGAGTGACAACTTGTTTAGAAACCAGACATTTGACTCCCTCAGAAACAAGCTGGCCAAAGGGCACTCCCCATTAAGAGACGATCAGCTGCCAGAGGCTCTTGGTTGCATTAAATATTGAAAGGGCTCCTGGACCTCCATATCACATCTGTGCATGACTGCTTCACTCCAGCAATGCCCCCACCCCTGATCTGTTCCTTAAAACATTAATACAAACTGGAAACATTAAGCAACAGTGGGCCTCATTTGCTTACCATGGGTGGCATCTGTGTTAGAAGGTTAAACACAGGAGAGCAAAGCAAGGTCTTTCCCCTGAAGAAGAACCTTGGGGGAGCCTTGTGGTTGGGCTGTGGTCTGTGACCGCATCCAGGAGAATGAGGGTTCTGTCAGGAAGCGTGAACTAGGGCTCCCATAGGGCTGGTGTTGAGTGATGGAATACTGCCAGGAGAGAAATTCCGCCCTTGTTTTTAACTCCTCAGGGAAGCAACCCCTGGTCATCCAGGAGAAGTTCTGGTGCCGGTCTGGCCACCATTCCCTCTCTTGTACATCCAAAACTGATTATAGCCAACCCTAAAACTGCTGATATTTAAAACCTTGAGTATCTGTGTCTACTTATTCACATTTATAGAAACAATCTGGTCATAGCGTAGTGACTTCAAGGCCAAATACCGAGAAGCATTAGTCAGAGAGGACGTCTGCAAACTTCTTGTGAACGATGGTGTTTTCCAAATGACGTTTTCACGGTTACATCGTCCTGCCGGAACAAGGCGGGCTATCGTCCGGATTGAAGAACGCCACACACTGCTGCCGCCGCCCTCTGACCCTCGGATGCTAGGCATGCTGAGGAGTTGCACCGCACCGTGTCACCGAGGACCTCTGACACTCGACAAATGGAGTCCGCTCTCTCTCCTCAGCACTGGCTCCCTTCAGAGGCCACTATGGTCCAGAGGAACTGAGCAGCTCTGAGAACTAGGAGGTGGGCCACTATGTCTGTGGCCTCCCATAAGATTATCGTGGTCCAAGTGGAGGCCTGAACTGCTGACCCCAATGTCCTGCTGACCCTGCTGGTCTCGCTTGCCCCACGGATGGCGCTGCCGCCATTTTGGATTGGGATCAGATCATTCACAGTGCAGGTGGTGGGCCAGGCTCTGCTCAAGTTCCCTCAGGTTAGCTAAGGGAGAGTAGGAAGACCCTGAAATGTCTTAACAAGATAGGACAAGACGCGGCGGCTACCTGGAGTCCCCATTACCTCAAGTAACCCGCAGTTTAGGGCTGACCTGTGTACCACCGGCCTGCGCACTGCACATAGTCTAAACGGCCTGAAGCTCTTGGTTTGAGTTGGTGCGGCTTCCTTCCTGTTTTGCATTTGGCTTTGAGGGAAAGCAGTATGTCTTCTCCCACTAGGTGAAATTAAGGGCTGGAGAGAAGGCTCAGTGATTAAGAGGATTTACTGGTTCCATTGGACCCGGGATTGGTTCCTAGCGCCCTCGTGGAGGCTTGCAACCATCTGTCACCCCAGTTCCAGGGGATCTGATGCCCCCTTCTGGCCAACTGTGGGCACTGCACATATGCACTCAACATTGAAGCAAACATCCAGCGTACACTTTGTTAAGCTCCATCTCTAAATGTTCAACGCTGCTAAACCATTTTTTCCTTCACGAGCATTGTGGTTTCCAACCAAACAGACCAAATGATATTTAGTGTAGGATGGTTTACGGTGAGAAGATGTAGAGGTACATATATTGGCAGTATTCTCTGTGTTAAGGTCACTGTGTTGTGGTGGCTTGGTGACGAATTCCGGGGTGAAGTGCTGCTATGAAAATAATCCAGAGAGGGTGGCATCTTAAAGCTTTCTACTGCTGTATAAAGCACCGTGACCAAAAGAGTCTCAGGGAGGGAAATCAATTATTCCCTCTTTCAGTTTGTAGTTCATTATCTGTGGAAATCAGGGTAGGAACTCCGGGCAGAACGCTGGAAACACTGACAGGAGAGGCCATCGCCGACGCTGCTCACTGGCTGCCCCTCAGGACGTGCTCAGCCTGCTTTCTTATAGAGCTAGGGGCACCCTGTCATTGCCCATCGTGAACTGAGCCCTCTGCATCCAACGTTAATTTAAAAAAATGCCTCACGGCCCTGCCTACAGGCCAATTCTCTCAGCTGAGGCTCCCTTCTCTCGGCGGACAAAGCTCCTAGCCTGGGATTCCAGGTAGCAAGGATTGTTGACAGAATAGAAAAGGGGGTAAGGTGGGCGGTGGAAGGCTTTTCCACGTGAGAGGCGTCCCTCCTGGTGTGAACCGAGTTTACTGTAATGAGCACACCACAGGCTATGAGTGAAGAGATACCACTATTAGCCCCAGGGTTAGTCAGTGCTGGAGACCCAATCGGAATCTACCTTCTGTCATGAAGTCAAGATGGAGATAATACACTAGAGCTAGATAAAAAACCATAGCCTCGTTCCTTTTACTGGGGAAGTCTATTTGATGCGGAGACTGAGCCATGCCCCCCCCCCAGTCTAACAGTAACAGGGGAGCTCTCTCTAGGAAACCCACATGTCACCTTGTCATGGCTATGGTCCTCTCATGGTACATGTGTGTATATATGATGCTTCGAGGTCACCATGCTGCATACAAGGGCTATCGTGAGCCCTATATGCTCTTGAGAATTAAGAGCATTGCTCAGTCACTAAGTGCCTGATTTGTGTGTGCTGTGCTCTGTGCTAACGACATGAACTACATCTACAGCACGCTGTCCCAAGTCTCTTTAGATCTACCTACAGAGCAAACGTATGGGTGAAAGTGTGTCATAGGTTACGAAGCTCAGCTATTTCGCCATGGGAAAGCGGGGCTCCGTTTGTGGTGCGTAGCTTTTCTGCTCACAGTGGTGATTTCTTTCTTTCTTTCTTTCTTTCTTTTTTTTTATCTCTATGAGAAAGCTATGTGGTACGGCTTTCCACTGCTTCCCACCAAGGCAACCCAATACTTCGGGAAGGAGAAAAGAGCGGAGGAAGCTTAGGGGCCCTGTGTGGTTTTTAAAACCATTACATTTCATTTTTAACACTTGGTGTAATTATTGAATTAAACATCACCATGCATCAAGGAAAACAGTGTTTGGTCCCCAAGTCCTAGTTAAAATGGAGGCTTTATATGCAGGCACCATATCAAACCTTTATCTTTCTGAGTCCCTGACCCGGGCATGACTCTCACTGCAGAAGCGAGCAGCCAGGCGTCCTCAGACCTGCTCCCTGTTCTGCTGCAGCCACTGCCTAGATGCTGCAACTTGGATCTTAAATGACTGGCAAAGGCCTGCATGCCACATGCATGGTCTCCAGCTTAGGATGCTCCTGGGGGGTGGAGGAGAGTAGTGACCTAATAAGAACCTTCAGGAGGCGGAGCCTAGGAAGGAGAGGTCACTGGATGTGTGCCTTTGAGAGGAGTGTTGGGACCCAAGACCTTTCCTCTCTTTCTATTTCCAGCTACTATGAGGTAAACAAGTGATCTTTACCACGTCTCCCTCCACGGTGTAGAAGCACACACCACAGACCACCAGCTGTTGGACAAAGGAACCCATGGACCAAACCTCTAAACCCATGAGCCAAAATAAAGACTCTCTTTCTACGTTGTTCAACTCCTGTGTCTGAGTCTGTGAGGAAATACAATTAGCATAAAAGGTGAATTTGGATTACTTAAGGGCTGCAAGGAACTTCATCGCAGTGAGAAAGGAGCAAACCTGTAAATCCACATCTGGCCTGCAACTCCCCACCAGGGTGAGATCTGAAGAGGCGTTAGATTTATGGGAGGCCAGCACCAGGCCAAAGCACACATTTAGGAAACAGCAACAAGACCGGACATGTACGTCTTCATCATACATAGACACACACTCACTAAATATTTATAAAGTACTGGTCGAGGTTGAACGCTGATGTTTTATGAAATAGCTAACATTCTGTATGATCCTTTAAAGTCATTTTACATAGGAAACAAAGTTTCAAGGTATGGAATTTTGCATTTTTGACGTTTATCGCTTAAAAAAGTTTTGGATTTTCCTCAAGCCAGACAAGATTCCAGCACGGAGTGGGGAGGTGGGCGCGAAGCCTCAACCTTCAGTTGAGGGGCAGTTGGCAACTGAAGGATGCTGGGAGAGAGAGTCGGTTTCTTTAAGGGCGTGGTCCTTGGTAGGCCCACCACATTTGCAGCCAACAGGCATACAGACCGAGAGAACACTGGCTGTACGTCATGTGCTGAGGGATGGATCTGAGAAGGGTGTGAAAGTGAGAGAGTGTGATTAAAATATATTGCACGGAGTTCTCAGAGAACTAATAAAAGCGGGGAGGGGAGACAATATCTTATTTTCAGATTTTCAGATCAGGATGTCCAACCTATATGCATGCAAAGCTTGCTGAGTCTGAGTAGTATTTAAGGTGGATTACTTTATATTAAGGAATTTCCTACAAACTCACAGCCTGTGATCCAGTAAACTCGTTTAGCCATTTACTAAGGAGGGGAACCAACACATAGAACTTCTACGTCAGCCCCCATAGTGAGGAACCAGGAGGACAAGGGGAGACAGGTGTTTTTGATCCACTGACTTTCCCTCTTGTTTCTGCCTCTCTGTATTCCTTCCCTAAGTACGCCAGGTCACATGACTAGCTATGCAAACCAGCTAAGGCCATCACCAGCACGTCTGAGCCCAGGGAAACAAGTCCCTTCTCTGACCCAGCACAGTCCACAATGGTATCATGACCTGACATCTGTAACTTGTGCCTTGCTTGGGAAGAAGTAGTAGGCTCTGGGAGGCAAAGTAGGTTGACTATGTTGACCCTCGCTCCTACCCCTAGGGTTATAGGGTGACCATCGCTCCTACCCCTAGGGTTATAGGGGGAGCGTGGTGCTATGAGCCCTCTCGCCCAGTAGCATGTATGTATCTGTGGTGGTTGGAATGAAAATGGCCCCCATAGGCTCATAGGGAGTGGCATTATGGGAGATGTGGTCTTGTTAGAGTAGGTATGGCCTGGTTGGAAGAAGTGTGGCACTGGGGATGGGGAAGGTTTTAGAAGCCCAAGCCAGCAACCAGCCCCTAACGTTGCTCCCCTCCCCCGCCTCCTCTCTTCCTGTTGCCTGCAGATTCTGTAGAACAGTCCCTCTCCAGCACTGTGTCTGCCTCTGTGTCACCATTCCTCCTGCCATGCTGACGGTGGACTGAACCTCTGAACTGTAAGCCAGCCCCAGTGAAATGCTTTCCTTTATAAACATTGTCATGGTCATGGTGTCTCTTCACAACAATACAACCCTAGGGAAGACAGCACCCTTCCACTTCTCGGAACTCAGAACTCCTAAGACTTTCTCCTTTGATTTTCTCTGGTGCTTCTCTCGCTCACTCCAGATTGGGAGGCCCTCCCTATACACAGCCTTATTTTTCTTGACTATTTAACCCCAATATTCTGCCAGGTGTGGGACCCTATCTCTACTGGGGGTCATCATTTCACCTCTAATACAATTGAGCTGACTCTGAGGAAGAAAGTTACCCTCTCTGCACCCGATGGATAGGAAGGATGGCCTGGTGCTGGAGTTCTTAAGGATCAGCCAGCATGCTTCCCCGGGGCCTCTTCCTTCCCAGGTCCTTTCTCGGTTCCTCAGATCACTTTCCTTCAGCTTCCCTCCCAAGCTCTGCCGTCATACATCGCTTCTGCTGAATCTTCTATTTAGATCCCTGGCATTTAGGATGCTATATTTGCTTGTTAAAGTCTTCTTGAATCCATTTACAAAAATAACTTCCATGAAACATATAAAGGTCTTTCGGTACGAGTCGCTCATCTCCGAACATAGACTCGGGGATACGGTTCTTTGCAGCCCTAAATTTGTCTTTGGGGATGGAGGCAAGGACTCTCAGAATATCGGGGTTGACGGATGCGAAAAAACCACGGCGAATTATTCAAAAAACCCCTGGGTAAGAGCACCATCAATCCTCAACCTAAAAATTAAAAAACAGCAGGCTACAAGATCGTGTACCTTTTTCATTGGAGATCTGTCTCCTGTTGACCCAAAGATTAAACTACACAGACACACACACACACACACACACACACACACACACACACAGACACACACACACACACCCTGCTGTGTTCTTTCAGCTACATGGCTGTAACAGTCCGCCAACTGATATGGCTGCTCGTTCCATTTTTCTTTGTGGCGCAGGGGATTAAACCCGGGAGGGGCCTCACAGATGCATGCTGGGTAAGTGTTCTATCGCTGTGCTGTATGCTGAGGTCCCCGTCTGACTTTTGCTTTCCACAATAACAGGAGGACACTCTCAGAAGAGGTGAATCAGACCTTGTCCTTTTCTCTTGACAGGTCTTCACCAGCTTCCGATGTGCTTGGAATACAATCCGAGCATGTTACAGGACTCCTAAATTCCTGTCTGGCACAGGCATGGCTCAGCTACATCTCTGACACCTCCCCTGACACCTGTCCTGGCTGGCTTTGTGTGTCAACTTCACACAGGCTGGAGTTATCACAAAGGAAGGAGCCTCCCTTGAGGAAATGCCCTCCATGAGACTCAGCTGTAAGGCGTTTTCTCTATTAGTGACCAAGGGTGGGAGGACCCAGCCCATTGTGGGTGGTGCCGTCCCTGGATTGGTAGTCCTGGGTTCTATAAGAAAGCAAGGTGAGCAAGCCAGGGAAGCAAGCCAGTAAGAAGCATCCCTCCATGGCCTCCATCAGCTCCTGCCCTGTGTGAGTTTCCAGTCCTGACTTCCTGCGGTGATGAATAGCAATGTGGAAGTGTAAGCTGAATAAATGCTTTCCTCATGACCTCTGCATCAGCTCCTGCTCCAGGTTCCTGCCCTGTGTGACTGGGCAGCTGACTGGTTAGCTCAGTGGAGCCGACTCTGGAGGCAAGTGAGTGGGCCCTAAGGACATAAGAGCTGCCAGGCTGACCCCAGCTCCTGCAGATGGCAGCATTCGGTGGTGTAGCCAGAGCAGTGATCAGCAACTTTCCCTGTTGGTGTGGATAAGGGAGAGACAGCATGCAGACCTGGGCCCACATCCAGGGCCCTGAGTTGTCCCATACCCAAATCTATATCATCTACAAATGGTTGGGACGTATGAAAGGGCTAGGCCTGCTGTTCCAGGGCTTCAGGTTCTCCATGACACAGGGCAACAACAGGATAACTGGGACAGGTCCCAGTGAGAACCGTCTTGTCACAGAGGACCAATGACTCGCTGCAATGAGTGTCTGCAAGTGAAGATGTGTGGACGGAGAGGTGTGTATACCGTCGGGCACACTGGGATGGACTGCAGTTTCCCCGACGGATGTTGTTTCTGCCTTGTTTCTCTGTGTGTTTTTTATTGGGGGGGGGTGACAAGCACAAAAAACAAGAATGAGGGGCCAGGAGATGAGGGGACTGGGGTGGGAAATGGGAAACTCACAAAGACTAAAATGTTCCTTAGAAAGATCAGGGAGTGCACGGATCAAACAGAAAGGACACTTGTCTGCGGTGTAAAGCCCACACGACTCCCTATAGCCGACCCTCTCAGGGAATAGGCAGGCTGCTTCTCAACTCATTCCTCAGATTCTGGGGCTAACCTTGCCAAAGGCTGTCACTGGTCTACCCGTGTGACAAAGGCACCGAGCGAGAGAACATAAAATGAGGGTGTCGGTTGCTAGGGAGACGTGTGTGGTGATGAAGATCTTGTCTTGTTGGACCGATACCATAGATAGATCCCAAGGAGTAAGATCTTAATGGTTTACAAGTCTATCAGACTCCATTAAAAACTATCTATTCGCATGTATATGCGTTCTGCCTGCATATGTGCATGTGTACCACGTCCAGGCAGTGCACACTGAGGCCAGATGAGGACAGGATCCCCTGAAGCTGGAATTATACATGGTGGTGAGCTACCATGCGGGTACAGGGAATTGAACCCAGGTCCTCTTCGAGAGCAGAATGTGTTCCTAACCTCTGACCCATCTCAAGCCCCAAACGCTGGACTCTTAATAGGCAGTATATAGAACAGGAGGGGTTTTGTAAGTAACGGGAGGGTTCACAGCTGATATGGAGTCTCACTTTGAGTGGTTGTAAAAGAGAACCTTGTGTTATCCAAAGCCTATTCCTCTAAAGAAACAGGAAGACATACTCATCCGTGGTTGTCGCCTTGTTCTTGAGCAGGTTTTTCTGCGAGCTAAGGAGAGGTTCCAGGAGGCGCTTCAGAAAGATTAAGTTAACTATGCCCGAGAACCCTGAGGGAATATGGGGGAAATTCTTTAAGTCGAAGACCAGGAGGCTGCAATGATTCTAGAGAGATCTACAACCTCTGCCAGGGACAAGAATCAAACAACGGTATTTTAATCAGATGACATCATGTGGTTCTGAACTGGAATGCCGTAGCATGGCGACATGTTAGAACATACGTGAGCCCTTCTGGTGGCAAGTATCTTTCCTTGGTGCATCCTTGTATCCAGTTCTGAGAACTGAGTTCATTTGCTCCAGGAAGCAGAGTTCAAGGCTAAGACTTAGCTGCCCCAGCTCCCCGGAGAGTACAAGACCAAGGAGACAAGAGCGAACAGGACTGAGGCGAGAGGCATCGCATTAGACATTAGACAAAGGGGGTGTGAGACTGGGAGACAGCAGGCGGGGCTGGGGAGAGAAACAAGTCGAAGTTAGTGTCTGTCACTTGTCACAGCAGACCCATAGTCAGACATGGCTGAACTCTCTGGTGCTTCTGCCCTCTCCAAGCTGTGACTGGTTCAAGGATGGTGAGCCCAGGGTTGGCCACAGGAAAAGTGACTCAGGGTCTGTCCATGTTCAGCGTGACACCAGGGCAAGTGAGGTAAGGTGCCCACAGAGACTTGTGGGAAGCCGACGAAGGGTCCAGCATCATCACAACCGATTAGCCGTTGTGGAGGTCACAGGCGACACAGCAGCCACATAGGCTAGGCGTAAGGCCAGAAAAGCGCTGGCCATTTACCTGGGATCTGAGGGCTTGGCATAGGGGTGAGGTGGACTTTAAGCTAACTCCAGTCCAGGCTGAGGCATAAAGAAGTTAAATACTGTCTTAAAGTGGGGGAACAGTTAAGTTGAAATTCTGCCAAGAGGAGTAGGGACTCACCAGTGCGTGACGTTTAAACTCCTAAACAGGCTCCTAACATCTGGAGGCTCATAACGTCTCCTAGGACCCAGATAACATGGGTAGACTTTGACTTTCAGCATGTGGTAAGTTCTCTTCAGTTATATTCTGTTGGGGTTATAGACACAGCAGAGAGCATCTCCACTTTCCATGTGAAAAGATGAAAAGGTTGTTTTGCCCACCTGTGCCCTGCCCACCTGTGCCCTGCCCACCTGTGCCCTGCCCATCTGTGCCCTGTGTTCCCTGCCCACCTGTGCCCTGTCCACCTGTGCCCAGCCCACCTGTTCCCTGCCCACCTGTTCCCTGCCCATCTGTGCACACATATGCACATATGCCCTGTCCAGAGTTCACTGTTTCCTGGAGAGGAATCAAGTCTTACTTTCCCCCATCTCTCCCATAAGAGGCCTCCATCTCATGCTTTTAAAATATTTATTTTTGTTTTATATATGAGTGTTTTGCCTGCACGTATGCCTGTCTACCACACATGTACAGTGCCTGTGGAGGCCAGAAGAGAGAGAGAGGTTTCCAAGGGAGTGACTGATGGCTGTGGTACTGCCATGTGGTTACTAGGAACTGAACCCCAGTCCTCTGTAAGAGCAGCTGGTGCTCTCAACTGCTATCTTCCCAGCTGTAGCTTTGATTTTGTAAGTGTGGCAGAGGGGGAAACTATGACGGAGGTCCTGTTCAGCCCCTGGGATCGACGCCTCCCAAGCTGTGTGAGCAGACTTCAGAGGCCGTCGTCGACACAGTAATGGGAAGAGGCCTGGGGCTTTAGAAGTGCAGTTTCCTGAGTTAATATTTCATGCTAAATCTATTCCCTCTTTTGACATCTTTATGACCTGTGTACATTGGTCTCATATGTTCGTAATAATGTTCCAATTGAAAGAGTATTGTGATCACTTCACAGTTTAAAACAGTGCTCTTTGTCAAGCCAGTTTAAGCATCGTGTTACATTTGGGGCTTGTGGCCAATCAGATACATGTTCCTTTTAAAGATCACTCTTCCTTACTTTCCCAGGATTGTTCTACTTGGAAGGACTAGAAAGAGTCTGTTGGCTTTATCTGAGGATCTCGAGGGTTGCTCCCATATGTTTCTTGTCCTCTGTTAAAGAGTGATTACCTTTGGACAAGTGGGTGTGAGATATTGAGTTAAAACCTTGAGTCTGGAATTATTAACCTTCCATCTGGACCTGGCCTGCAGTTTCTGTATCGTTGTCTAGACGAAGGTGGTACGTCTGAGAGCCTGAAACATGGCCATACAATGGCTTCTTCTGGACATCTGTGTTAGCTCTTACAGTAAGCCAGTAAGCCTAAAGCAGTGACAGCCACTGCGCATAAGAAACTGGGGCTCAGAGAGGACCTGTGGCTTGATCCACACTGGGCAGGACCAGCTGAGCAGCCTCTGAGCTCCCAGCTCAGAATCCACCCCAATTTGCAGTTTGTTAGACTCCATTCAGGGTCAGCCAAAGCCATGTGCCGGTCGGTCGATTAGGTTTGGATCACCCACCGTGACTCTTGTAGTCTGCTACATCAGGAAAACAAGGCAAGGGATGGAGAGGACTCTTCTGTATATTTTACCTCACTGTCCAGAGGTGTGCCTCTGGAACTCCTTTTGTGGGATACAGTCCTGACCAGGCAGCGCTCTCTGAAGTGCGCCTTGACAGGGAGCCCCAGCCTTGTAGACCTTAAATGCAGGAAGGGACCTACAGATTCACACTGTCTTTTCGGCAGGTTTCCCATTTCCAATGACTCCCGCCGAGTGTTTGGTTCGCTCTGGTCTGTATTTCAAAATGGCCTCAGCAAGGACGACTTCACATCTCGGACACAAGGCTGCATCGTCTCCCAGGGACCCACACACTGAAGCACACGCCGCACACTGCTGCTGAGGGGCTCTCCGCAGACCCATCCGTGCTGCGCATTATTGGTTTGTCTGGGTCTAATTTGGGCCCCGGTGCACCCTGGGTAGAGACTCTTTCATTTCACATCCTCCTCCTTCCTCCTCCTCGGCGGCGTTCGGCAGATTTTGTTCACCCAACAAATGTTAAATGCCAGCAGCCAGTAATAACTGACACCTCTCTCTAAATAAAGCACCGTTTTGAGGCAGCATATACATGGCCATTCTGATTTCATCTTTTATTTAGGGAACAGGGAGGGGGAGCCGTACCTCAGCACAGACTCTGTCAGCAGCAGTTGAGTTTCGAAGCCTGAAACTGGGTCAGGGTAACAGGATGCAGATACAGAATGCTAAAGAGCTACACAGCACTGCCTCAATTGTCAGCCAGGGCAAGAAAGGAATGTGCTTCCTGGCCCGGCCCTGGGGAAGCAGGCAGGATGGGGCAGGAAGACCCCTGGGCCCGCCTGAGCGCTCAGGCTGGTGGCTGGGCTCGCTCCATCCCCGGTCCCCACTCTGTGAAGCTGGTACTCCCTCTCTGTACTCAGGGTCACATCTGAGAGCGACTGGGGGGGTCTGTGCATTCCTCCTGTCACTGCGTGCACACACTTTCCGTCCATTCTTGCTACGTATGGGGAAGTAACTAACGGTGCGCACGGCCTTCCCCTTCCTAGAGCTCTGAGTGGGGAGATAAGTATTTTAAAAACTACAAAGTGCGTATGAAACCACGAGACCAGCACCCGCATGAGGGGGACACCCATCAGCACAGACAGGATGGGCTGGAGAGAAGAGTAAAAGTAGAAATCCAAGGAGCAGAGCCCAGTCTCCAGGCCCCGTGGCAGATGGAGAGACTCGGTCCTGAAAGCCACCTGCCAGGGCACGCATACCCCTGTATCCACACGCTCTCACATGCATTGCACACTAGCAAAAAAAAAAATAATAAAATAAATTAAAAAATAAAAAATTTAAAAAGGAAAAGGACAGAATACTGAACAGGCGCCAGCTCACCAAAACGTGAACACTGTTTGTCCCCAGAGGGGCCAGTCATGGTGGAGATAACGCTTTAGTGGCCAAAGGAAGTGGAATCAGAAGATTAATAGTGACCAGTAATGCGGGGGGAGGGGGGAATATTTTGATTTTCACAGACGATATATTAGATATGACGGAATAATCTGTTCTGGGCTAGAAGACTGGTTAAGGGTTGGGGCCTGATATCCAAACGACAACAACAAGTAAAAACTAATTAATCGGAAGGAGGAAAATCTGTCCTGGAAGACTGCGGCATATGCAAAGGCCCTGTGGTGGTGGGAGGTGGCATTGTGTTTGATGTGTACGGAGCTCAGCATGGCTTGTGCGCGTTAGCAAAGGGAACGTTCTGAAGGTAGAAGTGGGCTTCAAGATCGGCACATACAGGATTCTCAGGCCGCTGCAGATTTGGCGGTGTTGGTCATCCCCCTGCCCCCGGCCCCCAATGCTTTCTAGATATTTATCTACCGTACCGGAGCAGAAAATGGACGACAGCTTCAATTCCATTCTCGACTCCACTTCCTGGTGAACTTTACAAGTGCCCTTGCCACTCCAGCCAGGGTCTTTGGGGGAGACATTCCTAGAAAGCCCATTTCACAGATGAAGTTGCTGATGCCCTGGGTCTCTGAGCTAGGGTTCTGACTCGCTGCCACTTCCGCTTGGCCTACTTCCCGAATTGCGCTGGATCTCAAGAAGCAGACTCTATCTGGGCCTCGAGAATCCACCTCATCTGATACCTGTGAAGTCTGGTGCATTTCCTGTCTTGGACAGCACATCGGACGCTCTGTGTTTCTGTTCTTTGCGGCAGTTGGTTGATGGCAGGCGACCATAAAATTAACTAACTCTGTGAGCCCCCAGGGATGGATCCTGCTGCTGCTTCATGGTCCCACCATTGGTGTAATTTCACCCTGCTCTGTTTTTACAAAGGTGAGCAGCCAAAGACAGGAGCTTGAGGGTGGGGAGGCACTTCTGGGGGTGTCTGCAGGAGCCTGGCCTGCTTGGGCTGTGGTAGGTCTCCCGCAGAGGAGCGCATCCAAACAGATGCATGGGCTGGAGCGGGGCGCCCTGCCCTGGGCTCCCGAGAGTCTCACTGGCAGGGACCTAAGGACACAGCTGCTCTCCAGCGAGGGGAGCTGTAAGGGGCGGTGGTGCTGCATGCTAATTGGCAGGCTTTAATGACTTCTCGCCTCCTCCCTGCCCGCCCCACTACCACCAATCCCCTCATTCTGGCTCTGGGCAGAGGAGGCTTGCTGCCATGGCAACCAAGCCTTCCAAAGCCAGGGAAACTCACCATAGAGATGTGAGGAGGAAAATTTCACTGCTGAATTTCCAAAGGGTCTGAAAAGGGAGGGAGGGAAAGAGCGGGTCTTGGGAGCAATATGCTTGAGAACAATGCTTTTGTGGCTGAAGACACTGCTGTATAAGGAAACTTGCAAGGACTCATAAGACTAAGGAGATGGGGCCTGGTGAGAGGCCTGGGGCCTTCCATCCATCAATGTGTTCAGGAGCACAGCACCATGCCCAGAGGGACCCAGCACAGAACCAAGGGACCCAGCACAAAATACAGAGCATGTCTGCTGCAGAGCGCTTCTTGGCCTATGTTCTCAGGGACAATGACAGAGACTGAGCACACCTTGAGAAAAATGGTTAACTCGGTCACCAAGGCCATTTGATTATGGTAGCGCCTCCTTTGAAGGGGTGGGGTGGGGTGAGTCCAGGGCACGCAATGTGTGTACTTCCCAGCTGTATTGCTAGGCGGAGGGGCCGGTCCAGGTGTGCTGATGAGGTCAACCTGCCCCAGTTTGACACAGAACTTTTGGGTGCTGCTATAGAGAAAGAGGCCAGGCCAATTGCCCATGGGGCGCCTTCCGTCATAGGACATATCTGTAGTAGACAGAGGGAGTCTGGTAGGTCCCCTCTTACTCAGGGCAGTCCCACGATAGTCTCTCCCACAC
This sequence comes from Rattus rattus, assembly GCF_011064425.1. Classification (NCBI taxonomy): domain Eukaryota; kingdom Metazoa; phylum Chordata; class Mammalia; order Rodentia; family Muridae; genus Rattus; species Rattus rattus. The sequence continues at coordinate 79,038,119 of NC_046167.1, forward strand.
TCTTTAGTTCACTTCTCAGCTCCTCAGGCTTCTCATTCAAAGCACTTCTCTCCCTGACTCTAAAAGAGTTTGAGTTTTTGTGCCGTGATCTCATAGAGTCTTTTCTCAACGCCCTGGTGTTAAGTAGCTGGTGCTCAGAATGTCAAAGGGGTGTTTAGTTCTTAAAACCAAAGCAAACACACACACACACACACACACACACACACACACACACAAATGCTCTCTTTGGGACCAACTGGGACTCTATAAAGGAGGACCACAAAGCCCCTGACAGCCTTCAGCACTCAAAGCTGTGGACAGACTGCAGGCCTTTATTTGCCCTTGACAACTCACAAAACAAGCTGGGTCCACAGCTCACTTACAACCCAAGTCAGGGACCCTGAGAGAGAGAGAGAGAGAGAGAGAGAGAGAGAGAGAGAGAGAGAGAGAGAGAGAGAGAGAGAGAGAGTGCTTAGGGCTGGAGGAGGGATCCAAGCACAAAACAGAAGCAATTGGTTTTCAGAGGACACGGGCCATGCAGATAAAAGCCTCATTTGTTCCTATTGACTAAGAGACAAACAATGTCACATTCACCTTTTTCTCCCCCGATGTCATTTTTCACACAAAGGCTTGGTGACAAGCTTGACTCTCAAGGCCTGGCTCTCCATGAGACTTCTGACAAGGTTTCTCTTTGCTGAGGAGGCCAGGCTAGAGGCAGCATACAGGGAGAGCAGGGTTCTGAACAAGAGGCCTGAGAGGCTGGAGTAGCAGAGAAGTGAGCTAAAGTGTTCATTCGTCTCCTATTAGGGGCCATCTGGGGAAACAGCAACTCCACACATTTGCAGGTGACTTCCTGTTTCCAGAACAGTTTGCACACAGACAGCATCTCGGTCAGTCTCAGGACTAGCCTGGAAGGTTACCTAAGCAAGGAGCAGATGACAGAAACACAAGCCACAGCACCGGTCTGGGGTTGCCACTAACCACCAACTTCATAGCTACCATGTTCTCTATGTACAAGGGCATGGGATGGCCTGGGTTTTGGGAACTTCTCAGGAGATCAAAGACAGTCCCCTTTAAAGAAAGTTTTATCTTCACATATGAAATCCAGATTTTTGTTTTTTATAAAAAAAAGAATGTAATGGAGGAGAAGGAACAGGAGGAAGGAGGACAGAGAAGAGGAAGGACAGGTGACAGTGACTGGATGGGATCCGTGGACTTTATGAGCAAGAACAGAAATGCTACAATGAAACCAGTTGTTATTTTCTACAATTATTATATGCTAATTTAAAGCCACAAAGAATAAGAGTAAGTAATAAACAGACATGAATAATGTCAAACAAAGAAAAATAAAACACTGAACGTTGAGGCAGTTATACCCAAAAGGTGGGGGAGGGGGAGAGAAGTATTCGCAAAGAAGACTACAAAGAAGAAAACATTTTCAAAAAGTAATGGTTTGAAGACTCAGGAATAAACATGGGACCATGAACTAAGAAGCTATTTTCCCATGTCCTCTATGGTTTTTAAAAGTAAGAGAATTAGGGTAGGTGACTTTGGCTATGGTTGAAAGGTCCCAAAACTCACACACCAGGAGTTCACTCCTCAAGGCAAGGGTTTGGGTCAGACTCTTTAGGGGGTGACTACATCGTGGGGGTTCAGCCCTCTTCAGCCCATCTATGCTGCTGCTGTTGTGTGGGGCGTGAGAGTGGGTTTTGTTCACCGTCTCTCACTCATCTGGCCTCACCCTAAGACCTTTGGCCACTGGTTGATGCAGCTGTGGACACTCTGACCTTGGACTCAGATTGGAGAGGTGTCTACTCTACATAACTCAGTTGGTGTCAGCCGATGCTGGGACACAAAACAGCTTAAGCTGTCAGCCAAAGCTCTTCATGACCGATCGGGGAGATACGACGGCCAACCAGCCAGTCTTGCAAGAAGTTTAACCACAGCTTCAGAGATTTTACTACTGACTATTACTTGTATAACCCATTTAACTGAGAAGACCAGTTCCCTAAATTGTATTTTTCATGTAAGGTTATTTCGAGGTATCCTTGTGTGTTATGGAGACTATCGAAGGCAGAAAATGCTACAGCTGATCCAACCACAGCATTCTATAAACATTTAAAATACAGTTACAAAGATAAGGAAGAACCAGCGGAGAGCAAATGACAAGGATCTGGGGAATGTGACAAATTGGGGAATACAAATACAATTTTCGAGAAGTGTCATTGAGTATTGAGTGTCTCAGCCAAAATATCTACAACCAACAACAGAATGGTGGTTGTGCAGAGTGACTGAGTGGTTGTGCAGAGTGACTGAGTGGATGTGTTCAGCTGTGAGGGAGCTGAGTGGGTGGGTCCAGCTGTGAGGGACTGAGTGGGTGTGTCCAGCTGTGAGGGGGCTGAGTGGGTGGGTCCAGCTGTGAGGGGGCTGAGTGGATGGGTCCAGCTGTGAGGGGGCTGAGTGGATGGGTGGGTCCAGCTGTGAGGGGGCTGAGTGGGTGTGTCCAGCTGTGAGGGGGCTGAGTGGGTGTGTCCAGCTGTGAGGGGGCTGAGTGGATGGGTCCAGCTGTGAGGGGGCTGAGTGGGTGTGTCCAGCTGTGAGAGGGCTGAGTGGGTGTGTCCAGCTGTGAGGGGGCTGAGTGGGTGTGTCCAGCTGTGAGGGGGTTGAGTGGGTGTGTCCAGCTGTGAGGGGGCTGAGTGGGTGAGTGGGGGGCTGTGTCCAGCTGTGAGGAGGGCTGGAGTGGTGTGTGTCCAGCTGTGAGGGGGTTGAGGGATGGGTCCAGCTGTGAGGGACTGCTGTGCAGAAGGGCTGAGGGGACTGGGTCCAACTGGTCCGCTGTGCTGAGAAGGGTCCAGCTGAGGGGCTGAGGATGTGGTGTGTCCAGCTGTGAGGGGGCTGCTGGATGGGTCCAGTGGGGGTGCTGGGTCCAGCTGTGCAGAAGGGCTGAGTGGGCAGGTCTATCTATGAGAAGGGGCTGAATAGGTAAGTGGTTGAGGAGAGTGGCTGAGTGGCTGGCCCAGCTGTGGAAATGTCATATTACTTTGTTGGTTTTGTTGTAATTTCCCTAAGGTTAGTCTAGTGATTTACGAACGATTTGGCGATTTGTAGCCGCAGAGCCCCGGCTGACTCACCTGTGTACTGATACTATATATTTGCATTTAGAACATGAAGTCACTCCTATCCTGGTTCCCATAATACCATGGATCTCTGCAGTATAATCAGATTTAAATTCAGTGTCCTACTTTATATCACAGATACTTCTCATTTTATGTCAGTCAGTGCAGTCAGTCAGCTGCTCCCAGCTGCCTCAGCCCTGTGGGATTTGGGGCCGTGTCACGGAGAAGATGTCTCTGAAGCCTGCTGGGCTGTGCTGTGTGCATGTGGCATTATTAAAGTGCCTGCCTTCTCATCCCTTCACATGGAATGGTGTTGTGTAATGGTTTCCTTGAAAATTGAAACATTCTATCTTTAAGGAAAGCTCTTTAAGCAGGGAGGTAAACAATTCAAAACTAGTGTCAGGAAGTCCCTGAAACTCATCAGACTCCACAGGACCCTCCCTAGCAAAGTGCACACTGAAATCTGAGTCCCCTTCAGACAGAAGGAAGCCAAGCTGCAAAGAAATCTCAGACCAGACCAACTGTCTGGAAGCAGCAGAAACCAGCTGAGCTGTCTGGAGGAGCTTTAGACCAGTGTCACCTAGAAAGGACACTTTCCAACCTGTTGAGCTGCCTGCAGGCTGTGCAGTGAGCTCCAGGTTCCCAAATTTTGTGAGCTGTCACCCATGCTGGGGTGGGCTTTGATGATACAGCTATGAGTCATTTCTGCTCCTGTGAGTAGCGCCTTACCCATGTTTTTGTGGGATCCCTAATTACTGAGACAAACATTAATGACTTCACACATTCTAGACTTCTATGAATGAAGACCTTGACTCTGCCCACTTGATTTTGCATTCTGTGCTCCACCCACCTGTTCTTCCTTTGCATGCTCCCCTCTGTCTTGTCAGTTCCCACATATCCTGGAAGATACCTCAAGCTTCTGTGTCACACTGCACAAAAACTCCCAATTTTGAAGGTCATGTGACAGCCATATTGGCTGCTAGTTTATGGGTCCCTGGAACTCCCTAGAGGATGAATAAGATCTCATTGGTTGATGGGTTTACATATATGTAAACAGCCAACACAATTAACTAACAGCATTAATTATATGTAGACCAACATTTTCAAGACTATATAATAAAAGTTTAAGAACTTCATTGTTAATATTCTTTCTGTAAAAATTAAATTTGAATTTTTCATCGTTTACCTTGTCAGTATGAGTTAGCAGTACTAAGTTGAACAGTCATGAAAAAGTGTTGTGGGAGGAGCTGGAAGCATGCAGGTGCCCACATGGGTGCCACCTGTTGATTGATGCTTCTACTCAGGACTGACTGGGTCTTCGCTTCAATGCTTCTCTGCCCTTTGATTGCTCAAGTGTGGACCACCAAGCTTTGCAATGTTTTATGTGAGGTTAGAAGGTAAATCCAAGAAGGGACAGAGGGAAGAAAGCAGTTTCCAGTGACCAAAGCAAACACTGCTTTTCTGCTTTCTTTCAGGTGATGCTTTTTCGGCATTGACTAAATAAAATTTTGCATTTTCCTAGCTCGAAAAAGTAAATGGGGGTTCCTTCCATTTATATTCATAATGTTGTGTAGTGACTTCTGTGTCATGTATATGTAGCAAGGTCATTTCTTCATCTGCTCAGAGCAATCCTTGACCAGACATTAATGAGCACACAGTGAACTTGAGCCCAGTGCTCAATTTAAAACGGCGACAATGCCCTTTTAGTGGCTCATTAGTCAAAAAAATACGATGATTCACTCAAATCTTTATCACTCCTTTTTTACAGATATAAAGATATCAAATAAATAATCACCATTTACAGGATTCTCCTCCACCAACCTCATCAGAAACAGACCGTGATAGTAGGGTTCTAATTCATGTACAAAATGGCCTATGGCTCAACATCCTTTTAGATAATGGTCTGCTTTGACATAAAAGACACTTTTGCCTATCTACTGGATATTATATGAGGTCCCAAAGTGGGTACAAGGTCAGTGTTCTGTCCCCTTTTCTCTGTAGAATGCTTGTGCCTTCATCAAATGGCTACTTGAGATCCAAGCGAGCCCTATCTGCCAATGGAGAAGATGCCTGGAATGTTCTGAGATTATAAAATAACACAAAGTTTTGTCCATGAGTGAAGCAATCTCCCTACAGGGCAGTGAAATGAGAGCTTTGGAACTTCACTGTTGGTGACGGTGTAGAAGGTGTTTCTCAAAGGGGTTGTCACCCCTGGCCTTTGGATGCTTGCCAGATAGCATGGTTTAACCTGCTCAGGATTCACATCCACACCATTCTCATCTCTGAGAGTTTGTTCTGGAGAACACGGAAGACCCAGTCCCTCCTGAATAGAAGCATCGATTCACTGACAGTACGCAAGCCTGTGCACGTAGGGCTCCAGCTGCAAGGACCTGCTCCTGGGGCCCAGCACCTCTAAGTCCTCGCTCTGGCCATACCCTCTGCATGCTTCCCTCTGCCTGCCTCTTCTGGCTTTATAATTGGTCCCCAAAACTGCAGAAGGAAACCGTATGGAACTCTTGCCATTCCTGCTTGGTTGTTAAATGCGTTTCTTATCAGTGTACCTAATTGTTCTTACACTGAGCATTCGTGTCTCCTGATTAAGGGAAATTCCCGTTGCTGGTATGGATGCTGGCCATTGAGGCAATGCCATGTAAATGAATATCAAAATCCAGTTTGCCTAATTCAAGGAGGGTAGAGTTTAGCCTTAGGAAGACACCATGACCAAGCTTTTTATGCCAACAAAGGACCCGAAGGTGAGTCACAAAGTAGGTATCCCTGTTAGGAACCCTTTGGCTAGATGACAGTCAAGATTCCAGTTTGGACCATGAACTTCATGCTTTGGCCATTTCATGGCGAACACACAGTTCTTCACTGCTGTTGTGAAGCCCAGAGCTGGAGTCTTGGGCTAGATTTCAAAAGTTGTGCTTCATGTCAAGTGCTGAGGGGTTTTGTCCTCAGTAAAAGTTTAATAAACGTCATGCCAACCACATTAGCCCACTGATAATACCTTCCTCAAGCAGGGAGGTAAATTACAGGACCCGTGAAAGGGCAATTTTAGTCAGTTTCCATCACGGAGAAGGGAACACTCAAATAATGTCAAAGGATTGGTTAATGTCTGAATGGTGCTCTAGCTCTGATGTCCCTAAATAAACATAATATATTAACAAGGGGATTAATCACTTCTGCAGATGCCCTTCAAAGGTTAGAACTGTGACTCATTCTTTCTGACTCTCTTTCTGTCTTGGTCTCTGTCTGTCTCTGTCTCTCTGTCTCTCTCTGTCCCTCTGTCTCTGTTGTCTCTGTCTCTCTCTCTGTCTTTCTCTCTCTCTTTGTGTGTGTGTGTGTGTGTGTGTGTGTGTGTGTGTGTCCCTCCTTTCTTCCCTCCATCTTTTCTCCCTGCCTCCCGCATCTCAAGAAGATACAGTGTTGCCTCAGTAACTTAGCCAAAGACACATCAGTAATGGGAAGGCAACATCGTCCTCAGTATCCCTAGTAATTGCAAAGACGTTACCCTTTACTGTGTGTGCTTTTCGAAATGTTGTAATGCTCTTTCACTGTATCTCCTGCTGAACATACAGAAGAAACAAAGCAGCAAATGCATGAAGAGGCTGAGAGGCTTTCTTCTGACAATGTGACAAGTTCATGGCAAAGGCCAGGCAGGAGCTGAGTCTCCATAGAGTCTCTTCCTGGTTTATAGCAAGTATTTCTCCATGTACCATGACCAACGTTTCAAAATCGAAGAAAATTCTGTAAATATATCCTGTCACATGCAGGAGTGTGTCCCAGGGTACAATCCCAAAAACAGGAACACTGGCTTTGAGGTCACTGGAATTGTCTTGTGTTCTGTAAACTCTAAGAACCCTACTAAATCGGAAAGTATGGGGGTGAAGCCCAGAATCCTATTTTAGGGAAGCCACCAAGCAACTCTGTGTAGATAAAAGTTGATAACCACTGCCTTAGGACACACAAGGTCACATGATTCCTTCCCTCCATCCTTATACCCATCCACACCGGGCAATGGTGCTGTTACATTTTTTGTGGAACCGGGGATACCCAGGGCTTCTGGGATGCTGGATGCTAGACAAGGGGCTCATTGACTCAGCCCGATGGTTTCAGAGGTGTTGAAACCAAGGACCAGAAAAAAAAAAGTCAACATTTCTAAGATCATGCGATCAGTTTAGGAGACTGAAACCCAACTCTATGTTTGCCTGATTCTAGAGATGCAGTTCCCAAGACTTGGCAAATGTCTCAGAAATGGTTTCTTCTAGAAAAGGCTGACCTAGGGTCTCCATCCCCAGTAAAGTCTTTCTTTTTCTGTACAATGGACCTCTCCGTGGAAGATGATGGCTACCATGCCCTGACCCTCCCCTTCTATGCTTTGGAGAGTGTTAACATATCTGGGGGTTGAACCTGAAAGTGGGAATCTGAGCTTCTGCCGAGTTCATCTGAACAGCTAGTTTCTGTGGGACTCCGTCTTTGTGGCTTGGGCACTTTTACTCCAACGAGTGACACCTGTCCTGTAAGGGATCCTAGTGTAGCTGACCTCGATTTCCAGAATTAGAGGGGAACTAAAGATTCAAAGAGAGCTGTTTACAGTGAAAGGAACATGAATTAAGACAATTGTGAGGGCTTAGATGGCAGGAAAGCTCGTCATAGAAGTGGGCAGCTGTCCTTCCAGTGTCTATAATGGGCTGACCGGTTCTATGGCTTGTCCGGGGACCAGCAGCAACCTTGGGGCAAGCAGTAGCTTATTTCACTGTGGGTCGCCTCCCTATCAGTCTTGCCCTGGGGTTATTGAATTTTCCGGTTGCCATGGGAACGGGACTGATCACAAACTTAGAGAGGGAGCAATTTGCTGTAAGATGCTGTTAAAGGACACTTAGATAGGAATGTTGAAAACTGGAAGTAGGAACACTTCGGGGGCTTTCCCTCATTCTCTCAGCTCACACATCTACAACATGAGCTCAGCCCTAAGACATAATGTCAAAGGGTCAGAACATGAAGCATCTTTCCCCACTCCCCTGCCTTTGCTTCCTACAAGAGAAGCAGCTCAGAGGAGGAACGGGAGAGGAAACACAGAAACCGCTTAAGCTCGAGATCGATCTTGGAACACTTCATGCTGACCGTCCGTTTTGATTATGACTGTATCGTACTTGCACATTTTCTTCTGGAATGAAGATTAACCTCGGATCTATGTGTGAAATAATGTTTGATCCCAAACGGCACCTGCTTCTCCTAGAGGAGATGCTCCCACAGAGGTCAAGTCGTAGCCGTCCTGTTTTTCAGAGGCGTGAAGCCCAGCAGCCTGTTATGGTACATAATTATGTCCTGTGCTCCACGTTGGACTTTCTCAGCCCACACTGGTTTGTAGGGAATAGATGAGAGAGGATCAGCAGACCTAAATGAAGATGTTGCTGCAGAGAGGATAGAGTAGACCGCAGGCAAGCCTATACCCTTGCGGTGACTGATTTAGCCGTAGGAAGAGATTGACACTGAGATTCCATGTGGGTTTAGATCAATCAGATGCCGCCCTAGTATTGCAGAGGCCACAGGAAATCTAGGGGAGGGTCTGGGCCAGGGAGTCTGGAGGTGCGGGAATGCTGCAGCTCCTGAGTAAGGCATGCATGTAGTGATGCAGAGATCTATTTCACCATCAGGAACACTGGTCATTTAAAGCTCATGTCTGCACAGAGGGAAGTCTGTTCAGCCCTGCTTTGCTAATTCAGAATCACCCAGAATCACCCAGACAGCAGAGCCTGAACCCTTGTGGATGTGGCAACACATAGATTCCATCAAATCAATCCTGATGAAAGACCACCAGCTCAGAGTTCTCCTTCCAGGTCTCTCCCCTGCCCATCTCCCTCTCCCTCCCCCTCTGCCTTCCTCTTCCTCTCCCTGCCTCCTCCTCCCCCACTTTCTCTTCTGTACAGCCTTGGGCCATTCTTCCGAGGGGCAGTTACAACACACGAGTCCATCTAAGATGGTGGAAATGATAGGCCACATGAGCATTAAGAAGCTGTCAACAATTTACCCCTTCATTCATCAGTATGCACTCCACCTAAAAGCAGCCAATCAACTAGATTGATAACTTGCTTTTCAACAAAATTAGCCAGTTTCTTGGGTAAGCTATTTTATTTTATTTTTTAACTTTAGATAGTTAATAGGCACTCAGAACCTATTGGGGGTGGTGGTGGTGGTGGTGGTAGTGAATATGCTTGGCCCAGGGAATAGCACTGTTAGAAGGTGTGGCCTCATTGGAGGAAGTGTCTCACCGTGGGGGTGGGCTTGGAGACCCTCCTCCTAGCTGCCTGAAGGCAGTCCTCTCCTGGATCAAATGTAGAACTCTCAGCTCCTCCAACACCATGCCTGCCTGGATGCTGCCATGCTCCCACCGTGATGATAATGGACTGAACCTCTGAACTGTAAGCCAGTCCCAGTTAAATGTTGTCCTTCCTAAGAGTTGCCTTGATCATGGTGTCTCTTCACAGCAATGGAAACCCTAACTAAGACATCTACCACCCAATAAGGTCTATACTGAGGTAGGTACATTCCTGTAATCCCAGCCCCTTAGGAGCCTGAGGCAAGAGGGTCACGAGTTCAAGGCCAGCCCGGAATAAATACTTACTTCAGCTTTGTGTCAAGAAAAACATTGATAGTAACAACACGCAACCAGAAAGTTTGACTGAAAAGGCAAAGTCAAATGGGCAGGAGAGAGAGGTGGTGTCTTTAGCATTTGTTCCCATGGATGACGCACTTATGCTGCCACAGAGACAGCTCCAGCAGTGACAGGAGTGCCCAGCAGGGGGCGCTGCAGTGATCACTTTGGACTGAGTTCTGTCTTGAGCCCTTGAACCCTGCCTCATCTCTTAGCTACTTCTGTATTTCGCTCTGAGGCTCACACTCAGCATTTGAACTTGGACGCCCCATTCTGAACTCGTTATCCAAGCCCTCCCCGTGATACCCCAGGCAAAGGGCTCTGCCCTGGGCTGGGATGAAGGTAGGGCCCCACTTCAGCGAACCAGTCCAAAGTCATGGAGCTGACAATAGCTCGACACAGACCCATGCCCCCTGCTGCCAGGTAAAATGGTATGAAAGAGAAACATCTGGAGATCTAGTGACAAAGAATATGTAGGCTAATAATGGGCTACTTAACTGGATGGGGTGAAGTTATTTGGCCAATAACAATATAATGATGTGGGGCTGGAGAGATGGCTCAGCGGATAAGAGCACTGACTGCTCTTCCAGGGGTCCTGAGTTCAAGTCCCAGCAACCACATGGTGGCTCACAGCCATCTCTAATGGGATCCAATGTCCTCTTCTGGTTGTCTGAAGACAGCTACAGTGTACTCATATACATAAAATAAATAAATCTTTTTAAAAAATGTAATGATACATTGTACTGATGGGAAAGGCTACCAAACGGGCCAGGTACAAAGCCTGAATGCTGGCCGTGAGAGCGAAGGTAAGGTTGGAGCATGTGTGGCTGGTATGTATCGGAGTCGAAGGAGTAAGCCTTCATTACTCACACTGTGCATTTGAAGATTTGTTTGCTTCATAAAGTTGGCTGGTAATCTCCAAATGAATAGTCATAGTGCTTTCTCAGGCATTCACAGTCATGCTCGGGACAATTAAAACTTGAATTACCTGGCATGGGCATCTAGCAAACCTCAGGGACACCGAGACAATCTTCTCTGGGCTTTCTACCAAGTGTCCCTTTCAAGAAGTACTGAGTACCAAGGGGTACTTAGTACCATTCATCCTGTATTGTTTGAGACTCTGTTAATTATTTTGCTGTTTAAAATGGTCTCCAAGCAGTGGTGAGGTATGGCCTCCAGTTCCAAAGGCCAAGAAAGCTGGGGTGCGCCTTACAGAAAAATATGTGCATTAAATCTACATAGTTCTGGCATGATCTGTGTTCACTGCATTACCCCACCCTCTTCCCGTTCAATATCTACGAATCTGCAACACTGGCGTCCCTGGCTTCTGAGTTGGGTCTCAGCTTTTCAGGTCATTACCTGGAAACACAGCACATTTGGTGTCCCCAACCTTCAGAACTCCCAACTTTAGTCATGTAGGGAATGTCCTCTAGTGGGTGCATGGCCAATTGGAGAACTGTAGTTCACTGCCCAGCATCATAGGAGGAGTGTACTTGGTCTCCAGCCTGGGAAATTATCCAATTCAAAATGTGAAATGATATGGTTTCTGCTAAGTGAATCTTCTGCACCAACCACTGTGAGGTCGAAGCATTAAGTTCAGCTATCGTGAATTAAGGACAAGCCTACATTAAATAAGACGCTTGTTAACACTAAAAAGATGACAGAATCATGAGGACCTGAGGTGACAGTTTAACCTGCATTAAACCCAGGTGGAATCTCAGACTCACCACCTCAATTTTCAGTGACGTTGTGGGACTCACATGCTGTGAATAACAAGAGCTTTTCGTAAGTGCACAGGAATGTGCACACACATGTGCCAGCATTTGTATGTCCCTATATCTACACCAATAGTTACACACAAACATATAAGAAAATAACATGTATCAGTACACAGATATACAATCATGTGGGTTTAGGAATGATTTAATTTCCCCCTTTGAATCTCAGAGTGTTTTTATAACATTGTTTCTACCCATAAAAAAACATTTAAGGTGGACAAAAGCCAAGGAAAGCCTGAGGGTTGATAACAATTGGACATGTGTATGGTGTTTTGGAAGCCACGGGCTTTCTTTTTAAGAAGGCTTTCCAGCATGTGTCCTTCGTGGTTATTCCCTAGACAAGTCAGCTGACCTTCCAATGTTTTAGTTGGATGTAAGAAGAAGTTGGAATAACATCAGGCCTTGCATGAATATGTACATTAAAATATTGTATTCCAGGCAGATACTCTAGTCCCTTAGGCTCCTACGACTATGGTCTTTTGGAGTATTGACTTTGAGCTGAGTGGTATTCAGATCCAATTCCTATCTGACACTGTAAGTCCCCGAGTGACTGCATGGCAGATGGCCCATCTAAAGAGGTGACTATGGATGGATGAGGTCATAGGGTTTCAGAATCCTAATCCAATACAACTTTTCCCCAAAGAGATGGCGGCGGGGCTGCTTACTGCGTGGACACACAGTAGGGTGGGCACACAGTAGGGTGGCCGACATCAGTAAGTTGTGAAGATAACCCTTAGCTGTCTTGGCACTCTGACCCTAACCGTCCCATCTGTGACAAAGGGTATTTCTGGAGTTTATGCCATCCAGCCCATGGTATTTTGTTATGGCGATCTGAGCAAATACAGTTGGTTCAGTCCACTTATGGCCTGCTTCTTTCTGGGGTCACTGCCTGTCCTCGTACCTTCAGACCAAGGTGTAGGAGGTCCTGTACCTTGTGCTTTTCCATAAGCTCCTCTACACCCTTCCCTAGCGGGCAGTCTTTCATCCAAATCTGTTTCCATCACTTCCATGCGCTGCCTGTTCCCTACTAAGACAACCACAGGATACAGCAAAATATGAGGGGAAAAAAAGACTATTGTAAAAGCCTGGTAATGGGAGACCTTGTTATACGGACAGAAACACAGGTTCCCAAGGCTCCTAATGGACCGGTTATGACGTCACACTCTGGGAGCCATGAATGGCTGTCCCGTTGCTGCCTGCCTTTGGTTCTCTTGATGCCGTGACCACGTGAGTAAAGTGAAATCCCCTTCCGTCTGCTCAGAACAAAACCTATCAATATTATACTTTCTTCCCGTGTTCCAGGCACCGGCCTCTGCAATGTCTGACTCTACTTTTTTCCCCCCATCTCGGTTCCATTTGCTGAAAAGTCTTTATTGTCGCAGGGGTCAGGAAAAATGGGCGGGGGTGGGGGGGCCTTGTTTAGAAGTAGTTGCCTAGCAACCCATCTTCCTTATTCTAAGGACAAGAGGTGATTTGCATTTTGGGGAAAGGAGGAGGAGCAAAGAAAAGCTTGCCTTCTTCTGAGTGCTGGGCTGGGAGTATTTGGTTGACCACTCCTCAATGGAGCCCGCCATCCTGTGAGAACTCCCCCTGGGTGGCCGTCCTTTGCGGGCAGCCCTGTGTGCTAACTCAGAAGAGCCACCCTCTTCCAAGATGCTCCCAGAGTGCCTCGGGCAGTGAGTGGCTCCGGGCACTGCCAAGACGCAGCCCCAGGCAGCTCAAGGACAGAGCTCAGGACATCCTGGTCTCAATCAAGGGACTGGTTTTTTGTTGTTGTTGTTGTTGTTGTTGCTTTTTTTTTTTTTTTTTTTTTTTTTTCCCACAGTGCTCTCCCCATTTCTAGTGTTCTTTCCTGGACATGTGCCACACCCAGGCCATGCCCAGACCCGCTTCCCTTAACTCCCAAGCTGCTGGTGGATTTCTCGAACCTGCTGGGGAAAGCCCAGCCAGTAGGCATAGGGCAAAGGTGACCAACACAAACCTCTATCTGCATTGGTATTCTTAGTTGGCCTACAAGAGGAGGAGGTGAGGGGGAGGGAGGTTGCTTTCTAAACCCAGTGGGAAGGTCAAGGGGGCGGGTGTCTGGGGAAAAAAAAAAATCACAGTCCCAAATCATTGAACTCAGCCCTCACACATGTCTTCCACTGCCTCAGTTTCCACACTGGAACAACAGAGGGTGCTGAGTTTTAATAAGAGAGTTGTGGAAGGTCGAAAGAGTATAGTCCTGAATGCTTCTAAGTGGTAGAAAGAAAGAGGAAAGAAAGGAAAGAGGAAAAGAGGAAAGAGAAAGAAAGAGGAAAAGGAGATGGTGGAGTGGGAAGAGGAGGAGAAGGGGAGGACGAAGAGGACAAGGAGAAGAGGAAGAAGAGAAGGAGGAGGAGGTAATTCTTGAGCTTTAAGTGGACAAGACACTGAACGAGCTGTAAATTAGGATCTCTAAGACTGAGGCATTTGCAAACCGCACTAGCTCTGTCTAGCTTACTTTAAACACTGCCAAGTAACAGGAAGGCACACACTCTCCTGTCTGTTGTTCAGTGAAGACTTGGGTCTCACCGAGGAGGCCCTGCTGAGCATAGGTAATTCTGATCTGCAGGACCCGACCCGTGTGTGATAGTGCATTTGGCTGTCACTGAGGAGGTGTGGCTTAGACACCTTGTGATTCCTTTGTCATTTCCTATTCTTCCAGGGGAGGGACCCCTAAAACAAAACAATTCCCGAATGTCTGGCTTCCAACTAAATACGTTTCTTTGGCTAATGCAGGGTAGTGTCCTGGTAGGAAAAGGGAAGATAAGGCCATCTCATCCTCTCATGGGTATGGCAGAACGGATCTGGAGGAAACACTCTGAGTCATTCACGGGGCTTGGTCATGCACAGGAGATAAAGAGATGAATATTTAAAAATATTAGTAAGCAGGACTTTGCCTTCTACAGAACACAATTTGAAGCTTCTTCTCTTCTCTCTACCTCATTCTCTCTCCCTGTCCCCTCCTTTCCCCCACCCAACTTTGTAAATTTTCTAAATTCTCTAAGAAATGATCATCACAAAACTCTTCGAAGAAAAGAGTTGGTTTGTTGATGGTGGTGGCTGCTGGTTGGTGGTTCTTTCTTTTTCTTTCTTTCTTTCTTTCTTCCTTCCTTCCTTCCTTTCTTTCTTTCTTTTGCATTTAATTAGTGGAACTGAACATTAGCTTGGAATTGTGGAGCTAAATATTTGGATCCCACAAACACTGTTTGCCTTTTGTCAGTCAGGCCTCTAAAATGGGGACCCGGAGAGGCCCATTTTTCCCCTTGGTCAGCTGGGTGACACTCAGTGTTACTTGAAAGGGTTTGGAGGTGTACGTGTTTGGAAATGAGGAGTCTGGGATGTAATGCCAGGGTTCACAGAGACCACCTGGGTTAGTTTCTTTAGTGTTGCTGGGACAACATGCCTAGTAGAATTCTAAGCTAGGAAGGGTTTATTTTGCTTAGTGGTAATATTTCCAAGGGTCTCTCCCAGTCCATCTTGGCGAGCAGGGAATGGAGCATCGCTCCTGGTGGTGGCTACTCAGGTGCATACAACGGTCTGTGAAGTCTGCAATTGAAAGCAGAGGCCTATGCCATGTGACCTACCATGCCATGTGACCTACCTTGCTGTGAAAACGGCATCATGAGCTGAGACCCAAACCCGCTCATGCCCGTAGAGGATGTTCAGAGCCATCTGTCACTGTGGCAGATTCCCGTTTAGCTCTTATGTATTTCTGAAGGAGAACTGGAGGTCATATGGTCTTCCAGTACCAAGTGGACAACAAGGAAAGACTGCTACAGTCAAATGCACCCTGGGATGAATGGTGGCTCTGTGGTTAAGTTGGTGAGTTTTGCCCTGAGCTTGGAGAATAGAGAGGCGTCAACTGCTGAATCAAGAGTAACCTTGCCTACCATTTTCCCGCCTCCCTCAGCCTATGCACCTCATGGCTCCCAGTCATTTGCATCTCAAGACAGTCCACACGGGAGCATTCCCTTCTCCGGGAGGAGGAGAAACTGTAAGGCATGGTCTTTGGACTACTTAAGCACTCCTGTCACAAACCAGTGAGATGTTAACACTGTGCGGAGTAGCCCAGGTACACATCCCCAATGCTACTAGAGGCTCTGATGGAGTTTGGCAAGGCTGAAAGAAGTGTGCAGTCATGGCTCACTGCAGAGCGAGTTAGAAGCACAGAACTGATCAACCTTCCCTGTGCTCCAAAGACCAGTAGAGGGCACTGCCTTTGGTTTGGGCTAAAGTGAGTTTATAGACATGAGAATATTGTAGCTAATTTTCATTATCAGAAAACTCACAGAACTGTGTAGCTATGAGAGTCTAAAAGTCTTATATTTTTGGTTGTGAGCCTAGCCTTTAACGGCTGAGCCATCTCTCCAGCCCGAGTCTAAAAGTCTTAATCACACAAAACCCCCCAAACTGAAGAAAATAAAAGCGTATTGTAACAACGCGTTAAACATTCACATTGGTAGCCGTTATCTATTATCAAAGGAGACCGTGAAAATGTACCCGTGTTTTCCAGTATTGTGTTATAGATCACACATCTAAGTCTGATGGTTCTCATCATATGGTTCACTTGATATCGGTGGCTACAATGACTGCGGCACACATAAGCAGATGTGACCAGGGCCACCTGTTCACAGCAGCGGTCACTGAGGTCTCTTCACAGTCTCCAGGCTCCGTAGGACGCAGTCCATGGAACACGGAGCCCTTTGTACACCAGCCTGTGAAGCTCACACTCGCCATTCAGTGATGCAGGTCCTCCATCCCTGAGTCAGCCCGCAGGCTCTCACTCTGAGGCGACTCCTCTTTCTAGTGTGTGGAATCTGCCAGGGGAGGACAGCGTAGCAGCTGCAGTCCCAGTCTCTGGAGTCAGTCCCCCACCTCCACCCCACGGGGCAGAAGACGGCCATCCAGTTCACTGGAAAGCTTTTCTTGTATCAGCGCCCATATTCTCCTCAGCCCTCTTGCCCAATGCCTGCTTCTACCCTTCTTGGTCACATTCCTCAGAGTGGAGTGTTCCCTTGCTCTTAAAGACATGTTTGAAACTGCAGGTGGCTTCAAAACCTCCACAACTTTCACTAGTCCACTCCCAGCCCAGCCCAGATCCAGGCCACAGTACGCCGCTGCCCTGTTAGATGGTCAGATCTGTTTCATGCTTCAACATCTTCCTGTTTTGTCTTTTCTAGGCCTAGTCTGCCTTTCAAGTCCTGTGGCTTTGCCTCCTCCAAAGCTCCTACGTCCTTTTTGCCCTGCCTGTCTCTAGGACTCTCATGGCTGTCCCTATCAGCATCTCCCTCCTCGGGTCTGCAAGAACTCTTTCGCCTTCGGCTCACAACCTCTGTATCCGGAAGACATCTTTCTCCAAACTCGCAGGGGAATCCCAGTGCTTCTTGGACAAGCACACTAGTGAGAGGCTGGGACTTGGAGCCTCTTCCCGCCAACAGGGTTTTGCGCATGCTCTGTCCCAGCGGGCTTTCAGCGCTTGATCTGTCCCAGCATGCTTCACTCTCCTTTCCCATCCTTTTCTTCCTTTGCTTCGAGGCAACTTTCTGTGTGTTTTGACTTAGCCCAACATGCAAGCCTCCTCTCAGAGATGCTCTCTGCGGGCTTCCCAGCACTCACACGAGGCCACATCCCCTACCCCTTACCGGTTCTTACGGATTGTATCACACCACTCACCGTAGTATCTGGTGTGCATCTGTGGGTTATTTGTCAATGCAAGCTTCTCTACAAGGCCATGATGCCTTTTGCCCACCTTTTCCTCCCTAACACCCCACATCTAAGGTTAATGGTGCATGGTATTCATCGGATATGTTTCAACAATTCTCTCTGTTCTATCTAGAATGTTTGGCAGTCTAGGAAAGGCAGAAAGAAGTGAAGTCCTCTTTAAATAGGGCCCGTCTTATAAAGAGGTGTGCACCTGGAGTCATCACAGCTCCGTGACAGTCCAGCCCTTACCCCTGAACACCGTTAAGTCTGGTGTTCTTGCATGTAGCAGGAGCAAGGCAGTGGATGACACGAAGGAGAAGGTAGACAGAAAATGGCACAGCTTCCAGAGAGTGCGTTCTCATAACTAGACTGGAGCTTTGCTCCATACTGAATCCTTAACACAGGATGTAGAAAGATGTCCGAGTGCTGCTAGAGAGGGTAGCAATGATGAAGGGTGCAGGGGTCATCCAAAGGAAGCTATGACATCCAAAATGAAGCTATGACAACCGTCTGGATCTTTATAGGTGCCCTAATGGGAGAGAGGCTAAGGGACAGCCTTGGGCAGACAATGTATTGGTTTCAGTTAGCTCTTGGCAAGGGTCCTTGTAGTATGAAGGAGAGGTGGAGAAATATGGCCTGGACTCAGCTAATCAAGCTGAGCGTGGGCGTGCCCTGTTTAACACCAGGCTGTCCAGTGTCGGTCCCCTCTTCTGGTGCTGATTTATGAGATATCCTCTTCCTATGCTCATGTATAATTACAGCAAGGAGAGCTGGCACAATAACTACCTATTGCAAGACGGGCAGTGCCTGAGGGCCATGGATTCACACAGGCCTCCTGGCAAAAGTACCAATGCTACTAACATGTAAAAGATGAAGAAGTTGAGCCTTTAGAACTCTGAGAGTTCGTTCAGTCTCAGCTGCAGAGTCCTCCCAGTCTGACCACTGTGCTACCCCATGTCCTTGCCATCAGGTCTTGGGGGAGGCTCCTAGCTAGTAGAGATTCATGGTGCCTGTGTAACGAGCACTGTTGGGCAATGTTCAAGCACATGGCTTCTGAGCCGGTAACACACAGACCCTAGTGTGTTCTGTGATTTGATTCACAGGGATTCTATGAACAAAGTCAGCGCTTACGCCTGATTCATCTCTGGGTCCCGTGTTTCTTTCAGCCCTTAATACAGGCAACAAACTGTGGTAGTGTCAGTGGAATATCCAAACATAACGCCCATATAGCCTGGTGACTTAATGTCACGCCGTCGCTGCTATATGAATTCCAAAACGTCCTCTATGCCCGTCACTTCATACTCACCCCCAGGTCCCACGTAATGCTTTACTCATACCGCACATCACCGTTTAAGATGGATAGCCCTGCTTCTACTTGATGGCGTTATTTTGTAATCTCGTCTATTTCATTTGTTATGCTGTAGCAGTGCTCTCCGGTCCTTTCCAAAGTACTGAAGACCTGAGCCCTGTCCTTTGTCACCTAAATCTAGCATATTCTACTGTGTGTACAGTTTATCCTGTGACGGCCACATTCCCACCTTGTAGCCCCCATAGTGCCCTCACAGCGGCATTTCTGCTTGGGTGAACTTGGAAATGAGGGTCAGAGAAGTTGATCCAATGAGCCGAAGTCACATCACACTGTGCCCACACAACAGCGGGGCAGACAGATCCGGGCTTCTGTGTGATGGACGGCTCATGTATCAGATTAGAAACGACTCAAAGTCACCTTGTAATGACCTTGAAGGCTACCCCTTTCCACCTCCTGGGGGTGGGGAGTAACCTCAAAAGATGCCAGGACTCCTCAGGAGGTGACCTTGCTGCTCTGAATACTATTTTCTTCATCTGCATCATCAAAACACAGGCGTAGGAGGGGCAACACGTCTGTGATTTTGGATGCGGAGGCAAGAAGATGAGGAACTGGAGGGCTAGCTACATGGTAAGACTGTCTCAAAAAAAAAAAAAAAATTGAAGCATTGAAACGAAACCAGGTGGCTGAGATGGCTCCCTTTCAAGCTGAGATATTAAGGTAGCATGAATACCCTTCCTTCCAAGATCCAGATTCAACTCTCTAAAACAACAAAGGAAGTCTTCTCGGGGCAAAATTGTTCCTTACAAAAAAAGCCTATTGAGTTTTGTAGAGAGAACCTGCTCCGTGCTAGGAGAGAGCTGTGAAGAATTTAGTCATAAGCCGAAAAAGTCCGAAAGGACACCCGCACCAGGCTTAACTGGCCCGGGTTTCTCCTTTGCCCTTCACACGGGGCACCCATCCCTCCGAACCCATTCAAAACAGGAAGGTTCTGGGGGCTGTGCGCAAAGGCAACGCACGAGGCCCCATCCTCCGCAGCCCCCGCGGCTGCATCCCGTCATCAGAAACATGTGAATGAACCAAATTATCTCCAGGGCTCAGGGCGTGGGCCACATAGCCTGGCTCCACCGTCAAAGGATCCAGCGTCATGTTCTCCACCCCCTTATGTGAAGGCTGGTGCTGTCGTAGGGTGTTGAGGGAGGCAGCCAGCCTGGAAGTGCCATGTAGGGAAGAAACTGTTCCGTTTCGGTGTTCGGCTTCTAAAATAACTGCTAATAAAAAGCCTTCGTACTGTGACACTTCAATACAGACACCCACAAGGATACCTTGACAAGCTGTTTCACTCTTCGCGAGCCTCTTTCTCGCGCAAGGCCCCACCAGTCACCCACACAGACACAACCCTGCAGAGACAGAGGCGGCCAGCAGGGGTCTGCCTAGACTGCTGGGCAGAGAGCTCAGGCCCCGCTGCTCTGTCGGATGTCGGAAGAAAGCATCTGCATCCAGCGCAGCTCACAGCTCACTCGCTACTCTGGGGATGTCTAGCACAATACCTAACTAGAGAATGGGCCAGAGTCACCTCGCAGACAAGGACAGGGGTGTGTGTGTGTGTGTGTGTGTTTGTGCATGGAGGGGAGGGGAGACTCAAGCAAGATCCATTCACAAAGTGATGCAAATAGAAGGTTTGGGGCTTCTGGAAAACAGCGGCTGGGTGTGGCTGAATGGTGATGACTAAAATCCAAAGACCTTTCTCATCGGAAGTCCTAAAACTGTATTGTGGCTGGAACATCACCTCCGGCAGGAAAATAAAGGGTCACATTTGAGAGAACTCCTAACAGCACGTGACCTTTCCCCTCTAAGGGTAGTATTGGCTAGTGCAGGCTCCGCTCCGGCTGCCTGAAGCTACAGTCCCAGCTTTCTGGAATTCTTATTTTGAGGCAGGCGCTCATTAAGTGGCATGGCTGGACCTGAGTTCCTCCTGGAGCCTAGGCAGGTCTTGACCTTCCTCTCCTTCCACTTTGATCTTCCAAGTAGTGAGGATCACAAGCCTGTGACAAGGAGCCTGGCTTCGGGGCCAGTTTCGGAAGCTTGGTAATTAAGAGCAGTCGCACAGTTACAATTTAAGTCGAGATGTGGAGGTCCAGGGAGAAGTTTCCAAACTGAGCAAAGAAACAAGCTCCCTGGTATCCACGCCTGTGTCAAGTTCGAAAATTTGTTTGTGGGGAGGAGCGGGTAAGGTCGTATGTTCAAGAGGGATTTTTTTCCCATCAGAGCTCAGAAGGGATTTTGTTTGATAATTCTTTTACTTTGCCCCCTTTCTATATATGTATGCATGCGTGTGTGTGTGTGTGTGTGTGTGTGTGTGTGTGTCTATATTCATGTATTCATTCCTGTGGAGGCCAGGGGTCAATTTTGAGTGTTATGCTTCAAGTACAGCCCGTCTTTGGTTGTTGTGGTTGCTGTTGTTGTTGCTGTTGTCACTGTTGTTGTTGTTGTTGTTTGAATCAAGGTCTCTCAGTGAATAGGTTAAGCTGGCTGGTCAGGGCCCTCCAGCTTCCCAGTGTGAGATTATGAATGTGCGACATGGGCCCAGCTCTTCCCATCTTCCCTCTAATCACAGAATCTGAGGGTCAGACTCCGTTCCTCATGCCTACCAGGCAAGCACATCACTGACTGTGCTGTCCTTCAACCTCAGCTAAATATTTTTCTGGGGCCCAGCGTAAGCCTCACTCTGTCTGGAATGTGAGATTCCTCAGACTCTCTATAAGCTTCTGCTAAGCTGTGTCCACACACCACAGGACCGCCAGCGTGTGACACCCCTGTCACACAGCAGAGGACCAATTCTGCTCCGTTGATGTTATCACCTGCATCTCGTGCTAGGACAGGTTGCTGTGATAACCTCTGTCGACTTCGCAGTGTCTAACGGGCAGACAGACAGAGCAGGGGCAGGTTTGAAGTAACCTCTTGAGGACCGACGCTATGGGAACCTCCTGCAGTGGGCAGCATCCTTGCTTTGGAAGAAGAATAGGGACCGCTCTTTTCTGAAAGCTCCTTTTAGGTGATCAGCAACAGTCTGGTGTGCTTGTGGCACTTGGAGTTTAGTATCAGAACGTGTGTGCTGCCCACAAGAGCCCTTTGGCCTTAGGTGTGGATCACAGATCCAGTCACAGGAAATAGTTTTCGAGGTCACTAACAACCCTACCTGATGCTTCTCTCCCTTCAAAACTCAGCCAATGTCTAATTTATTTCCCCATAGAATTTTAGAGATCTTCCCCCTTGACTCCTCCAAATTCAGTTTTTTTTTTTTCTCTACAGCATGTATCTCCCTGCTTAATATCAGACTGAATCATTCATGTGTCTTCTTCTAGGGAGATTTTCTTTAGGGAACAGAACATGTCTTGAAGAAACACAGTTAAGAAGTGTGTGTGGAATGCTATCTCAAGTTAATCCAGCCATTCATCTGCCCAGAGCTTCCCGGGCATTAGCACAGAAGGAAATCTGAGGAAATTCGAGACTCTAAGATGCAGATATACGGCACATACTGATATTTTCTGCCCACACGGCTTTCCAGTGCCTTCTTGAACTAGTTTACGTTTGAGCCTGAGAAATTTCTCTGAGTAGCAACAAGGTTGAGATAATTCCCTCTCTGTTCACTACTCACTGGAGACAGAGAAAAATCTCTCCTACTTAAGTAATAACCTTGTGTAGGCAGAAAAACTTTAATTGTAGAAGTATTATGTAAATGCAAGTTATTTAATTAAAAAGGAGGTGGGGGGCCTTCACAGGAAGTAACTGTTTTTTTTTTTCTTTCTTTTTTTTTTTTTTAAGAAAAAAGATGAGAGATTTTGTTTCTCTTTCCTGCAGGTTGTAAGTAGATCACTGATGGGCCTTGAGATGACACAGCCATCACAGAGAGGTAGCAGCCGCCTCCTGCCTCGAGGAAAGATGAAGTAACAGATGAGCCCTCCTCCTTCCAAGCAACCTAAATATAAACCTTTTCCACCATACTTAGTGAATGTAAGGATGGTAAGTGGTCATGGGGAGTCCAGAGAGTGCTCGAGTCCAGTTCACTGAAGGTTCCGCAAGATGGCTAAACTTCACTGTCAACCTGCGGGCTGCTGGGACAGTGATAGAGCAAGATACACA
Source organism: Rattus rattus (assembly GCF_011064425.1). Lineage (NCBI taxonomy): Eukaryota > Metazoa > Chordata > Mammalia > Rodentia > Muridae > Rattus > Rattus rattus. The sequence goes on from NC_046167.1 coordinate 79,060,823, forward strand.
CACACACACACACACACACACACACACACACACACACACACACACACTCTCTCTCTCCCCCCTCCCTCTCCCCTCCCCCCCCTCCCTCTTCCCTTCCTCCTTCCCCTTCCCCCCTTGTATATTTCTTTACCTTGCACCATCCTTTCCTTTCTGTTTTTTTCTATCATGCTGTGATCTGACATGGCTCCCACCAAGACGTACCAAACTCAACTGGAGCACCAGGTTGCCCGTGAGAACCTGGTCCTTGGGAAAGGATCTGGAGGCCGAGGCACCAGGTGCTCACACAGAGCGAGGAGACGCGCTGGCCCCCACAGAGCAGAGTGGACGCTTCACGCTTCCAGGAATCCGGGGTAGGCCCTACCTAAAGTTGCCAACACTCTTCTCCTTGCCCTGGAGATTTCAAAAATCGGCACACAAAATATAAAATCATCCTCGGGAAATGTAGCTGCATGCCTGGACAGCGGTCAGAAGTATTCATTGGAAACACAAGACCACTGAGCAGTCAATAAGGAAGAGTCACAGTGTCTGGCTTCCCATCCAAAGTGTCCAGAAAGACGTGCACCCCCATGAAGAGGAATGGAGTTGGCTGAGATGTACACAGAACTCGTTGTCAGTGAAAAACCTGAAGTATCCTGAAATATCCGCTATGACCATTTCATCCCTTGAAGTTCGAGAGACATGGCTGAGATAGGAAAAGCCTCCCGCTGAGCCTATAGAAGTGGAAACCAGGAAGGATGGAGAGACCAGTAGGAACACAGTGAAGCCAGACCCTGCAGAAATGGAAGACACAGCAGCCGACACCTTCCGAAGTAGAAGGATCAGGGGAAGCGGGATACAGACAGCGCGACGGCTTGCTGATCTGTGCGATGGGGAGGGGCGCAAGCGATGTACGAAATCGATAAAGACCCAAAGCGATGAAAACCGCAAGGCTCAAAATCCAAGAATTCAGCGATGAGGGGACCCGGGAGGCACGTCATTGTCAAGCTGTCTGAGAGCAGAATTTTAGATGTCAGAGGAAAAGCCTCTGCAGCCCCTGCCTGTGAAAGACCAAAGACTCCTAGGACTTCTGTCTTAATCTAAGCCTATGAACCACTTTGATGTATTCTCTCCAAACCATTTCCAAGGCGGGAACTCAGGGCAAAGAAGGAACAGAGACTATCGGAACATGGGGTCAGTGCGACAGGTTTCTTAGGCCAAAGTCGTTGACTTTTGCCCTCCCCCTGACCCCCATTTTCAGATCCCAATTTTTCTCTGGGTTTTTGTGAGTGAATTCGCCCCTTCATTCTAACGTACCTTCGGCCGACAGGGCATAAAATGAAAATTTTAAAGTGAGGTGTTTGGGGAAAGATTGTTTCCGGTGGGCACATGCTTGTGCTCTTTCCAAGGGGCCCCCTCCTTCCTCCTCAGACCTCACCTTTGATGTTTGCGGTCACAGCAGCCAACTAAAGGCAGGAGGGCATGACTGGAGGAACTTAGGGTCTGTAGCTCTGAGATCAGAAGGTCTCCGAGTCTTCAGAACTGCCTACCCGTTGGTTCCTGTCACATGACCAGAGCAACCCCTACCTGCTTGGCTGCCATTAGGGACACACCGATGCCTTTGTCAAATACATTTCTAACCAGCATGATCACAGGAAACCAGAGACATGAACCATCGCCTTAGGGCTGCAACACTGACCCTCCTTCCTTTACAGCCTCAAAGGCTCTCCGGTGTCAATTTACAGGAGCATGGGCTGAGTGGTGTCACACAGACTGCACAGAGACTGAGGCCCAATAGCTCCACTTTTGGAGTGTGGGAAGAGAAAGCACCTGATTAGATGACTTCCCAGGACTCAAGTCTTTTCCCCTGTCCAAGAAACTGGGAGAGGCCACCTATTCCTGCATCTCTCCTACTCCTGCCCCTCTCCAAGGGGCATGCATGCAGTACATCTGTGTGCACAATGGATGGGCAGATGGCTTCATGAATAAGAAGCCCAGGAGATAGAATTTTATTCTGCTCCTGCTAACATTCTTCCTTAGCTGGAATGCGGGTGGGACAGAGGGTCCGGCTGCATCTCCCGGCCAGCTCTTGTACTCCAGCTTCTGCAGCACTCCATGATTCTTGTCAAAGGTTACCAGACACAGTAAGAGATGGAAGGCTGTGGGGGCTCCTTCCATAAGGAAAATGACCCATGATTGTGGATCTCTCTCACTGAGCTAGCTCTTTCTCGACTCATAGGCAGAATGTAATGGCTGCCACTTCAGACAGAACAAGTAGAGATAGAGATAAAGATAGATAGATAGATAGATAGATAGATAGATAGATAGATAGATGATAGATAGATAGATTATAGATAGATAGATGATAGATAGATGATAGATAGATAATAGATAATAGATAGATAGATAGATAGATGATAGATGATAGATAGATGATAGATAGATAATAGATGATAGATAGATGATAGATGATAAAGATAGAGATAGTTTAGATAGATATAGATATATGATATATGATATAGACATAGACATAGACAGACATAGACATAGACATAGACATAGACATAGACATAGACATAGACATAGACATAGACATAGACATAGACATAGACATAGACAAAGGGGTGGGCATGTTGACCCTTGCAGGAGACTGTTTCCACAGATCCAAGGGCATATCAGAATACACCTCCTGATGCAGACCCTCCCATTGCTCCTTTTCAGCTCAAAAGTTGAGTCTAAAGCTACAGGGATTCCCAACAGGGCCTATGGAATTTGCTAAGAGCCCAAATCCTGTTGGGTGTACAACAAAGGAGTCTGCTCCCTGGCCATACCCGTGATATCCACCCTGCCGTCTCTCCTTACGTTCTAGTATATGTCTCCCCCATTGTTTTCCTGTTCAGGCCTTCTAGACAGTAGAACTATTTGGGTTTCCATCTTAAATTAATCCCAGGTTGAACACTTCTCTGTGACTTCCAGTCTGATTTTCCATAGCTTCTTCCCTGGGGTTCCCAGTGCACATCTCCAGTGCAGGGCTTGTCTCGTTATGGTGGGATGTCCACGCAGAGCCCACGCACCTTTTCTCAAGACTCCTTTTGTATTCACTATGCTGTATACTATTTGCTTCTTAAATGTGTGCTGAATAAATAATGATTATTAAGTAAATGAATGAATGAATGAATGAATGAATGAATGAGATAACTCTTAGCCCTTACCCTCCTAAAACTTGCAAGTGTAAGTAAAAGTTCTTAGGAAAGCTTGGATACAAACTAAACCAACTTAGAAACTTGAAATAATTTATGCAAATCTTTTCTAATACAGAATTAGCCTGAACTCAATGTTCTGATTCCTCTCTGGCAGACGGTTCCTCTGAACTATGCTCAAGTGTTGAGGGGAGAGCGGAATGAAGACGATTTCAAAGAACAGACAAGATATCACTTTTCCCCCTGAAGCCACTTTAAGCAAAAGAGCCCAACTAGAAAGAGCTATAATTGTTCATGTGAAAGTCAAGAGTCATTGTGTAAGTATTTCATTGTGGCAAAAAAAAAAAAAAAATAGGGAAATGACACATTCAAAGGAGAGCCAAGAGCACCAAGGACGTCTTGCTTTCAGGAAGATATTGGATTTTTCCCTTGAAGTGAACACTGGGTTTAGTTTCAAGTGTTCTAGACATACATCTGCAGAGGAAGCCGTCCCATGACTGTGCTCTTTGGAGGCCATCTTAGTCCTCCTGTCCTTACTGACACTCATCTGAGAGGGAACATCTCACAGCCCGAGTTCCACCTCCCAAGGTCCGCGGCCCTGGCATCTGAGGCACATACGTCTAAGCCAGACAAACAGGGATCTGGCAAATGATGGACAGAGCTAAAGTGACACACCCCTGCCAATGGCTGCCTTCATCAGCAATTCCCTGAACTAGTCTGAACCAGTCTGAACAGGTGCTCAGAGAAGGGAGGCTTGCTGTCTGCCTCTCTCCTGTTAGAAGAGGGAAATGCATAAGAGCTGACTCTGACGGTGTCAGATGCTCTGAGTTTTAATACCTATTTGGGTGAACCAACGAGGGGGTCACAGATTTGTGAGTGTCTGCCCTGTGTGTGGAAATCAAGAAAGGAGGAAAAACTGGTTACCTCATGCTGCCTCTCAGAGAGGAAATAGCATTGGTGCACCGCATAATAAGAAACTAAAATAATTTTTAGAGTGAATTTGTCTACTTACTAATTTTCTATCTAGAAATATTTGTATTTGGTAAAAATGTTCCTTAACAAGGTATGATAGTTAATTTTTGTTTAAACTTTAAAACACTTAAAGACTTATTTAACTTTATTTTATGTGCATGATTATTTTTCCCTGCATGTATGTGTAGGCGCTGTGTGCATTCCTGGAGTCCCCGGAGGGCCAGAAGAAGGCAAGGAGTCTCCTGAAACCAGAGTTAGGGTTGAGAGCTCCTAGGCAAGTGGAACCCACACCAAGGCCTGCTGTGAGAGGAGTAACTGCTCTTCGGTTTAAGGACAACCGTCTCTCTAGCCCATCCTGACTAGTTTTTATCTGCCTGTCTGTTTCTTACATTACCCAAGCTCTTCCTCCACGCTGTGTCAGGTCTAGTTCATCGGCCTGTGTACTCTGTCATGGGCAAACAAGGGAAAGATATGCCAAGCTATGAGATGGTTCAGTGGTTAGCTCTGCGTTGGCTGGCTCCCAGCTGTGTCGGCTGGGATGCTTAGCACAGCACATTGTCTCCTTCTGTTAGGCATAAGCTGGGATTGAGCGTCCAGTGGCGATGTCTTAGTTCATTGTCCGTAACACTGACGTTTCGGATTCTGAACAGGGCCTTGCTTCGATAATTTTCTTTCGTCTGCATCCTTAAATGCTGAACATGGGTCAACTTACTTATTCTTCATGTTTTCCCTCACTCTAACTAAGGGGTGGATTAAAGGATAGGATTCCTTATGGCTTCTACATAACGCTAAAGCACAGGGCAGAACACTGCTTAAAAGCAAGGCTCTCAGATGTTTGGGCCTCTCTAGTCACCAACAGATTATGTTAATTCTACACCCATGTTAGACCTAAACATAGAAAACTATCAAAGTGCAAATTAAGAGAGAGGGGGAGGAGAGAAGAGAGAGAGAGAGAGAGAGAGAGAGAGAGAGAGAGAGAAGTGAGTTTTCAATGAATCCACAGTGGCAAAGTAATGACCAGGCAGAGCGATGTCCTAGCACAATGTGACACAAATCCACTTCCGATCATCCCTGAATGTCGGGTTTTGCCAGTGGAGAGGAGGAACAAAAACAAAATAGAAGGCTGGTGCAGAGAGCTGCTAATTAGAACAATCTAGAAAACAAAAATGCTAGAGTAATTTCGGGCCCGCCATGCCGGGCTGGTTTCAATGCAAACTCAGTGTTCTGATTTCTCTCTTCACTGGGAGGGTGTAATTAACTAAGCTACGATGGGCTTCAGGCTCAGGCCTCCTGGTGCTGCCAGCTCCCCCGTGACCAGAAACAGCTGCCACCAGCTATTCCCCACCAGCACAGAGCTGGCGCCCACCCCATAAGGCTGTACACTGGGCACCCCACAGTGCTATACACTGACCACCCCACAGTGCTGTACACTGACCACCCCACAAGGCTATGCACAGACCACAGCACAATGCTGTACACTGACTACCCCACAATGCTACACACTGACTACCCCACAATGCTATACACTGACCACCCCACAATGCTGTATACTGACCACCCATCCCACAATGTTATACACTGACCACCCACCCCACAGTGCTGTACACTGACCACCCACCCCACAATGCCGTACACTGACCACCCACCCCACAAGGCTATGCACTGACCACCCCACAATGCTGTACACTGACCACCCCACAAGGCTATGCACAAGTCACTATGAAGGTTTAGGCACTTAGTAGAGTTAGGTCTTTCTTATAGGTGAGCAGTCTGCTACTTCCCAAACTAATCAGCCCATTCCTAATTGCCATTTTCCGTGTAAGCTAACCCAGGTGTGGTGGTTTCAATGGGAAACCCCCATAGGCTCATGCACTTGGACATCCCCAGTTGGTGGTGCCAATTGGCGAGGCTATTGGGGACTTTTAGAATGGAGAACATCGCTGGAAGGATTATATCACTGGGGTCAGGCTGTGAGACCACCCCACTTCCGGTTTGCTCTCTCTGCTTCCTGTGTGTGCAGCTGAGATGTGACCGTTTAGATTCCAGCTCCTGCAACGCTCTTGCTGCTCGTGCTTGCTGCCTCCTGCCGTGACTTCCTGCCATCGTGGGTATCTGGTTCTCCAGGACCATGAGGTAAAATAAGCTCTCCCTTCTATTAGTTGATTTTGGTCATGGTATTTTGTCATAGCAACTGAAAAGGAGCTAATAGATTCATTCAACCTTTTTCCTGGTTACTGTGCCTGAAAGGGTCTCTGACATTGGTGGGGGACCTCAAATGTGGTCTGCTATTGGCAGATGGGAAGAAAATGATGAGGGAATATTTGTGGAAGATGCTAGAGAAAGAGAAACATCAAGTGCATAGGGCAGCAGGGCATAAAGGAGGCACTGACGGTGGGCTTAGAATGCAGCTTATAAATGGTGGTACTCTGTGTGTGGGTAAGGGGGTGCAGGGCCTCGAGGGGTGGTATTGAGTTCTGAGAAATCAAGCAGTGATCCCCGCTCATCCATTTGACAGACTCAGCAGTGGGTTACGTGCAGTATTATTTCAGTAAGCAGAAACGCGCCCCAAGCGAGGCCTTTGATGGTGCTTCCGTGAAGCCAGAGGTGAAGCACTGTTTTGAAATTTTAGAACAGGCGGAATCGAGCACCTAACTCATTCCCAGAGCTTCCCACCGTCTGTCCTGTCTCCCATAATTTACCTCTTTCTCCTGGGCTGTTCACTTCCAACTCAGACAAAGGCTGGTGTGAAGCCAGGGCCTCTCCCTCACTGTCAACAATTGAGACAAAAGCACAGAATTTCCTACTACAGCTGGGTGATGGCCATGAGCAAGTGGGATGGAGTTGATAACTTTATAGATTTATCATCATCATCATCATCATCATCATCATCATCATTGTTATTAAAATATATGTGTGTGTGCCTGTGTGAGTTCCTGAGTACCACGTACCTGTAGATGCCCTTGAGAGTAGGAGAAGGCTTAGATCTCCTGCCATTGGAGTTACAGGTGATGGTGAACTCCCAAACCAAAGCTGGGTCCACCACAAGAGCTGCAAGCGTTCTTAGCCACTGAGCCATCTCCCCAGCCTCTCCTCTTACTTGTGAAGCACAGTCGTCACTCGGGAAATGTCACAAAGATATAATACATAAAGAACTGGGAATTCCCAGGTCCTGGAATCAATGTGGCAGGAATACTTCATTATATGTATTATTACTTCTCAGTATATGTACATGTGTTTACGTCTGTGCTACTGCATGTATACCATACGCACATAGGTGTCCTTGAAGGTAGAAGGCTTACATTCCCCAGCATTGGGCCCAATGTCCCAAGTGGAGGGCTGTCTAACTAATGACAGTAAAAGATGGTAGACCACAAATGCCACTGTTTAAATAATGCATAAATGCTAAGGGTTAATTTATATGCATAATAGCAGCTACTATTCTAGTATTTTCTTTTTCAAATTTTTTTGTTAAAAGTGCACAAGGCTGTTGGATTTTGCATCAACTTAGAATGTTGTGCCTCATGCCGCTATCTAATTCTTGAATTACCTCCCCCAGCCCAAACCCTGTTCCCAGCAGAAGTCACCTTCAATGTTCCCTCTCTCAAGCCATTGGAAAACTATTCAACTTCCTGTCCTTAGATTTTCTCATTCTTGGCACTCCTTGTAAGTGGAGTCACATGATACTGGCTTTTTATACCTCACTTTCTTCTCCTAATATCATGTTTTTCTGTTTCTAGATGTTTTTAGATTGATTTAATCCATGCATATGAATGTTTTTATATATATATATATATATATATATATATATATATATATATATACCATGTGTGTGATATGTATGTGCATCCTGTGTGTGATATGTATGTGCACCATGTGGGTGATTGGTGGCAGCAGAGGTCAGAAGAGGACATTAGATGCCCTAGAACTGGAGTTCTAGCAGGATGTGAGACACTAGGTGGGTGCTGAGAACCAAACCCAGGTCCCTAGCAAGAGCAGCCAGTACTCTTAACCATTGAGCCATCTTGCCAGCTCTTTGATTGTGTTTTAACATTTTCTCTGTGCTGTGCTGTGGGACCAGCTTCATTCCTTTGGACTGCTGAAGAACATTCCACTAATTCAACATGTTGTTTTTATCTATTTAACAGTTGGTCCATACTCACCGCCTGTGCCCTGTACCACCCACTGCCTGACCCTACTTGCCCTTGGGGTTCAGAGACGAGGTGCCTCAGAAGCAACAGCACAGACTCTAGGAGCAGGCGAGAAACACTGCAGTAAGCGTGCATGAATCCTGCCACAGGCCCATTTAATAATCCATGGGTGTGCCCTTCATACCCTCCACAGTCTCATTTAATAATCCGTGGGGGTGCCCTTCATACCCTCTACTATTGGTCCTAAATAAGCATTTCTTCAACAGTTCCTGATTGACTGACATTGTCTACGTCATCAATCCTTGGTCTCTCAGCAGTCTTCAATTAGGTCCTCCTGTAGGAGTTGCCTTTGCCATTGAGTGGCCCCCAGCATTTATGTAGAGGTGGTCAGTTGCCTTTTCCCTACAGACACTTATGTTACCTGTACTCTTTAGACATCATAAACAACTCTCCCAGGAGCTTTTGTGTAAACAGAACTTCAATTCTTTTTGGTATATTCATAGGGGTAGAATTGTTAGGTTATATTGCGGCTCTATGTTGAAAGTCTTCAGAGATTGCTAAGCTGTTTTCCCAAGCACCTGCACAGTTTTGCTTTCCCACCAGCAGTGGATGAGAGTTTTAATTTCCCCACATCCTTGACAACATGTACTGTCCGTCCATCTTTACTACAGCATCCCAGTGGTGTGAGGTGATAACCAGTTGTCATTTTCCTTTGCAGTTCCCTAATGACTGGGGCGCTCTATATCTCTCCCTGAGCTTCCTGGTCCTTTCACATCATCTTTGGAACAACGTCTGTTCAAATACGTTGCTTAGGTCTGAACTAAGTGTCTGCTTTTTCATTATTGAGCTTTCAACCTCTGTTCTCCGAATTGTCTTCCTAGAGATGATTCTGAGAAAGCTAGGCTTCCCCTACTTCAGTCCTGGCACTGGGATGAAATACACCCTCACTGATTTGCATAATAATAAAGTCAACATTTATTGAGTTCTTTCTTTGTTCTAAGTCCTTTATTTAAAAATAAAAATTATTGTTTGGACCACATGTTTCTCCTTTACATACTCAGGAAGATCAGCAAAACCTCACCTCAGAGAAGCACCCACCTGTTTCTTCTAAAACTGGGAGATACCTAATCTCCACTTTTCTTTTTTTTTTAATTAATTGGTTGTCTTATTTATTTACATTTCAAATGTTGTCTACCATTCCTGTCTTCCTTCCATAAACCCCCATCCCATCCTCCTCCCCTTTGCCTCTAAAAGGGTGCTCCCCCACCTACCCACCCACTCTGTCATCCCCACTTTTCACCAAGGAAATTAAATTTAATAAAGCAGATGTGTCTATAAAATACCATCTGTACTTCAAATGTCTGGGAAAAGCTAGCCACTTACAGATTCAAGATAGGTGCTGCTTCCAAGTTCTATTTTGTACCCTTGAGATTAAGATTTCCCATGTCTCTCGCAAACACCAAGAAAACTCCCCAACTTGACCTCTATTCACCCTTCACACACCAGAAATGAGCAATGCTCATCTAAGCAACAAAGGAAAAGCCACACAGAAGAGTCTGCTGAAGATCATGGAGCAAGGCCTGGATTCATCTTCTTAAACCAGGTGTAGCAAAGTTACCAGGTGTAGCAAAGTTACCAGGTGTAGCAAAGTTCCCATGTGTAGCAAAGTTACCAGGTGTAGCAAAGTTACCAGGTGTAGCAAAGTTACCACGTGAAGCAAAATTACCACATGTAGCAAAGTTCCCCAGTGTAGCAAAGTTACCACTGTAGCAAAGTTGGTAGCAGGAAAGGACCTAGGATAGGAACTGAGAAAGCTCATTTACCAGCTAAACCATCAGGAGCTGCACCAAGGCCAAGGGTACCTCCATCAGCCCTACCCTGTTCTGGAAGGTGGCAAGTGACGCAGTCAATAAACAAATGAATATTTCAAGACCATGCTAGCTAAACCTTCCTTCTGCTATGGCTTCCGGGTTTCCAGAAGTGTTCCCATTCTTTGCATTCAAGCACCAAGACCTCTCAAGTTGCAAATCTAACATGCTCAGAGTGTGCCAACCCCAAGTAACCAGTGGATTTGAAACACTGTAGCTCTGCCCTTCTGTGATCAGACTCTTCCGGAACAGGCTGCCAGAAGATCTCCCACTGTGCACATGTGTGCACCTATTCTGCTACTATCATTCAGTGTAGTTCTATGAGGGAGCTGCCACGGTCATCTGGACCATGATTTATACAAACAAGTTCATATATGTCTAACTCTCCCAGTGTCTAGTTATCATCTCCCAGCATCACATGGAAGTTCCTGGTTAAATCTGTGACCCCTGTGCCCTCAACCAACACCCTGTTAACACTCATGTGGGTTTTTTTCAATGTGACACAACATTCCAGAAAGCCACCGTGAAGAATGGTTTGCCCTAACAATTACATGCTGGACATATACACACCCTAGAACATGACTGTGTTCCAAGCAGCACCTTAAAGAAGTGAGTTAGGGAAAATGGGACTCATAGGATGGGCTTTGATCCAGTCTGCTGGTATCTGAAGAGGAGGTTTAGAAGTGAGATCTTCCATTAAAGTTCAGTCATGTAAAAATAAATAAAAATAAAGATTGTGGAGAACATGGAAAGATGACAGCCACCTGCATTCTCATAAGAGAGTCTGAGAAGCCCCGCCCACTACCACCATGATCTTGGACGTCTCCAGTACTGTGCAGGGTCCCTTTCCACTAACCAGTGATATCTTCTTATGCCAGCCCAAGCATATAAAGACAGGGGGTGGGGGCTTCCACCAGTCAAGAGGGTCTCCTTGCTGGAGCAGCTACTCACCCGGTAGTAGTCGGTACTGTATACATCCCGGGACATCCCGAAGTCCCCAATTTTCACCAGCAGGTTCTCTCCTACCAAGCAGTTCCGGGTGGCCAGGTCACGGTGCACGAAGTGTTGGGATGCCAGGTAGACCATGCCTGCTGCGATTTGCTGAGCGATGTGCAGCATCTGCGACTGCGTCAGCTCGGTGGGCGGGTTACCCTCTGCCATCAGCACTGCATCCGGCCCGTGTGCCCTGTGGGAGAGCACAAGGGGCTGGAACTTCAGCAGGAAAACTAGAGGGACCCTCAGTCTCCGCTCAGCAGCTGGGACTAGAGGACACTACCTGACCTGGGTGAAGAAGAGACCAGGATGCTCCAACACGCGCGCGCGCATGCGCGCGCGCGCGCGCACACACACACACACTTACTCACACACACACACACACCAACACACACACACCACACACACACACACACACACACACACACACACACACACACACACACACACACACACACACACACACACACACACACACACACACACACTCACACACACACACACATACACTTTTATCTCTATAAACACCAGGAAAGCACCTAGAGGCCTCATTTCTATTGAGTGGGCTGGAATGGTGCCCCACAACACATCAACATGCTAACATTTCAGGAATTCAGAACTCTGCTCTCATCAGACATTGGCCATAGTCTCAAACTCTGAGAAGCAAAGCCCAACTGAGATAAAGAAAAAGCACCCTATGGAGGTTGGCTCTCTTTGAGTCATGATCTTTGGGGCTCCATCCCTCCTCCAAGCACTGATCCACTGGGCTACTTTGCCCCAACTCTGACTGCTCCAAATGTCTCTGGCCAAAATGGGCAGCTTGCCTGATCTATGGCCAAGTGGGGCCTTTAAGTTGTCCTTGACTCTTCCTTAGAGGGAACTATAGACAGTAATAAAAAGTATGCTGCTGCCTTTAGACAAAGCTGGCCACCCAAGGGAAAGGAAGGGGGTGGGTGTCTCCTTTTAGAGCTCGGAAACACTTGCAACAAAGATGGAGAGTTTTTCAATGTGTTTGAAAAGGGGGCGACTTTGTCTATGGGCCCTAGAACTGCATATTGAGTGTTTGAAAGTGAGAAGAGAGCCAGAATTAGCCAACAGTTTTAGCCTGGGTCCCGCCTTCCAGGAAAGGTTCCAGCCTGATGCACCTTTATCCCCCAAGGCTTCAGAGTACAATGACTCTCCCTTTTACATTTCTAAAATGTGTTGTCAATGAGCCTTCTCCCCTCCCCCACCCCACCCCACTCCTGCTTTCCCTGGGAGCTAGCACTGGCAGAGGCATGGGGTGTGTCCCAGTCCACCACTATCTAGCACCCTGATCTAAGGAAGTCTTTGAACTTCACTAATCTGTCATTTCCTCATTAGTCAAAGGCACAGGAGGGATGTTAGCCTGGGTGATCCTTTGGTTCCCTCTTTGTTACTGTGTATCAAGATTTAACAATTCCCTAGGGAGGAACTTCCTGGCTTCTATGAAACAAGTCTGAACAGTTTTTACCCCTCCTTAAACCCCAGCCCCCAGCTGCCTTTGTGCCACCCGGGAACAGCCTGAGGAGGCTTAGAAGACAAGACACAGCGCAGAAGCCAAAGCGCAGGCCGTCAGAATTGAACTTGAATCCAGGCCCAACACTGGAGAGTTACATAACCTCCTGGGTCTGTCTCCTTACTCTATAAACCAGATCCTAGTAGCACTTTCCTAAGAGCATTGGCAGGAGGAAGACTTGAGGCTGCTTCTAAGGTGTGGGAGGGGCGTTTTATAGAACAAGGGGCAGGACTTTGCCAAAACAGCATCTGTAGCAGAGAGGTCCTGAGAATTGGGGGGGGGGGGGGTAAATAGGAGCTTTCTTTTTCTTGAGGATGCCAAAGTTCTTCCCACCTCACAGAGGATTCCTCACCGAGATCTCAACCTCATGAAAAGGACCTAGAAACGTAAATTAAGAGGGAATCCAAAAGACTAAGACAAACTTAGGCATTCAGAGAATGAACAAAATAGGTCATTGTCAGCCACAGCCTGTGCCACCTTCAGAAACGGGACTCCTGTGTCTACAGGAAACACTGGTTCCAAACCCCTCCTGAGAAGGCTCCTCTGCAAAGCTCCTGTACCAGCTTCAGCCTCCACAAGCAAAAGAAAGCTGGTAGCCCTACACCATGGTTCTTCATAGCCTGAGCAAAGGGAGGCTCTCACACCCTTGAGCAGCCATTTCCCTGCCCACTTCTGAGAAGGCAAGAAGGCTTTTCCCTGAGAGACGCCCCTGTATACCTTTGCTTTCTTGCAGTGGATGTCCCTCGGTGAAGGGGAGGACGGGTGAGCCTCCTGGACGAGCTCTTAAGAGGAGCACGGGGTCTAGGTCTTCCTGCAGCTCTTGAAGACTAAAACCTCATGCTGCTTCTTCCAGGAGGAGCTCCTTAACAAGTGGCAAGGCCTCCCCAGGGCCTTGGGTTGGGGAGCCAATACAGGCTTACAGCGTCTACAGGAGGTGCTAACCCTTGTTGGTCTGGTGGTGTCTGGCATGACTGGCAATTTACCACCATGAGCTGGCTGTGTGGCCCACACCTCTTTCCTGCTGTGTGTTTAAATTTGCAGTGAGTGCTAGCGATCAAACTCAGGCTTGTATGGACAGACGGACAGACGAGGCAAGCATCTTACCATCAGGCTGCCTCCCATCCTCCTTCTAGGTCTTTAAAGTGAGTTCATCTGTTAAATTTACTGTAAAAATCGATGGGCATGCGGCAGTTATATACATTTATGGGATAGAATGTGGCGTTTAATGCACGTGTAGAATGTGTAAGGTAAGATTGCAGCAAAGTAACTGATATACATTATCACTTTGATATTTCTCTTCCCCTGCATTCATAACATTGTCTCTACAGCTATTTTAAAATACGCCGTTAATTGTTGCCAACCATTGTTACCCAACCCTGGTCACTAAGACTTGTCCATCTCATACCATGGCTCCCCTGTTCAACCTTAAACCATATCCTCTCTGAGGGTGTTCACAGCCACTTTCTCTGGAAGAGAGGGCCTGGGGGAGTCTAGGCTCTAGCACCTACTGTATGACTCCCCTTCTTTAACTGTGCTACAAGACTGGCTACAATAAGGATGGGCCTATGTACCATTGATTTTTAATTTTTAAAATATTACTTGGTTTTTATAAATTGATACATCTATATGCTTAGAAATTTTGAAGAAAAATTCTATCTGTTACTACTTGAAAGTTACTCATCTCTCCTTCTCCACAGTAGAAGGGAATTTTGGGGAGATTCTAGAGGGAAAAACTGTGAAGCTCCTGAAACAAAATTTTCCTTCTCTTTGGCTACTCTGCTGATGTAAGACCTGGCTACACTGTGCTCCGTGTATGTGTTCTTACATGAACGAGAAGGTAAGAGACATAAGACATCTGGCTTCATCAGGCTCTGCCAAGATGCTTGGAGATCTGTCATGGCGGCCGAAGGCCAGGTCTCCTCCCAGGAAGAGGACAGCCTGTACTTGCAACGCATCGCTGCACCTGAGGTCTGCTCCTTGGCAGCCACCCTGTTCCAGAGTTTAAGAGATTCTGGAATCAAGCTGGCTGAGTTTTAAGCTCTCCACGCCCTGTATAGAAGGCCAAGGAAGGGCTTCAGAAGGCTATGGGGAAGCTGAGGGGTGACTGACAGAGTCAGAAACTCAGAGGATGAGTGGAAACATACAACTCACATGCATAAACTCATACACATGCATACATACACACACACATGTGCATACATTCACACACATAAATGCACACACATGCATATACACTCACACATGCATACACACACTCATACACATCATACACATGCATATACACACTCATACACATGCACACACATGCATACATACACACACATATATACACACACCCATATACATTCACACTCCCCAGATTTTAATACAAACACTTATGCATACACACTTATTGCACTCAAGTCCACATGCATACACATAGGCACATACACTATATCTACACATGGTCACACACACACATACTCACACTTATATATACATAGTTCCACGCATGCTAACACACACATACTCACGAACATATACTCCCACATACCTTTGCATTCATACATAGCAAGTATACACTAATATACACTCACACATATGTACTTACACTTACATATTCATACACACCCACTCATACCCATAATACACACACACACACACACACACCCACACACACACACACTCATTCACAGAGCACACACACACAGACATGCAGATGCACATGACTTCATGCAGATAGTTGCATGTGGGTTTATTTTGGTAAGGTATGTAAGAAGGGCCATTTTTTGGATTAAGGAAGAGCCCGAGGAATGATGAAATCATTTCTCATAGGAGCAATAGCCCTCGACCAAGTTGGTGCTTTTTCTTCTTTTTGCTTTAACTCTGACAACATGAAGTATGGAGTCTGCCGTTACCCCTTCCTTTACCCACAATAAAAACTTTGCTAACACATGTTAGTGGGTTAGGACTGTCTCTTGATACTTTGAAGTTTCTGTGTGCTCCTGATCTCCCCTGGCACCCCCTCCCACACACGTCTGTTGGGAAAACAGAGCTCCAGCCCAGGGAGGAACTGAACAGTGTGTGTGTGTGTGTGTGTGTGTGTGTGTGTGTGCGCACGCGCATCAAAGACAGAGACCATGAAAATGGGCCAGACAACAGCACCCCACACAGCTAGTTCTGAAAGTGCTGTCCCTGTCAGCCATTTATCCTGTGACTTACTGATTACTAAGCCCACACGTGACACTGTCTGGGGATGACTTGTGTGCGATGCCCCGGGCAGCAGCCTGGGACACGAGAGGAGGTCAGGGAGGAGACTATATGTGACCATGACACAAAAGATGCCACTCACCGGGATTTGGGATCCCTGAACCAAAGTAAATAGGAAACTGTGGCAGAACTGTGGGTTATGGGAAACCAAAGTTATGGATAACTTCCGCTCTAAACTCATTCTTGGCATGTATGTTGTGTTGCCTTCTCAGGTCGGAAAAGAAGTCCAGGAAGGGAAGGCAGTCAGTGTGCCACCCTCATATTTTCTTTCTCCCAAGCTTTCATTCCATATACAGAATATGCAGGCTCATACTTCAAAGAGGCCAACCAACGTTTAAAGACATAGAAGCACATAGGAAGAACCGTAAGAGACTTGGGCTGGAGGGTCCTGGGCAAGGTGGGCTGAAGACCCACCTGGGAGCCACATGGTGCCGAAGGGGAAGGAGAAGCCATGTTCTCGTGTCCACGCTGGGAACGGTGTGCCCCACCCTCATGCCTTATGAGTAAGATCCGTTATTTCCTTATCTGCCTGATGCAAATGAAGGCATTATTTGCTTTCTCCCATGTCACCTGGTATTTATGTGACTCCCTATGTGCTTCTCTCTAGACAGTCACAGGATGGGGACATCCACCAGGGGTTCCCCACCAAGGTGATAAACAGCCCGAAGTCATGTTACCCAGCTCATCTCCTCTTGTGATCCTGTTAATGACTGGGTTGGTCGCCAGCAGAATTTTTCTAACAGTTTGCCCGTGGTACACTGTGCCAACCCATGCTAGCTCAGTATAAACAATCGCTCAGAACACTCGACTCACACGTGCCAGAGCTGAGGACCAGCGTCATGTGTGTCTGGAGGGAAGCCACCCTGCAGACACACAGTCTGTAGAAAGGAGAAATGTGCTCTACTTTTCCCTCTACCTTTCTGTGTCATGTGTGGGTACAGCTATCACCAAGGATTCCTCCATGGGATTCCCTTCAGCCTTCATGGGAGCTCCCTATCCTCGCCATGGTTATCTGAGCAGTCCTTCTGCCCTCTCCTCAAGCCCAGGTTGGCTCCTCCCCTGTACTAAGCCCAGGTTGGCTCCTCCCCCTCACTAAGGCCAGGTTGGCTCCTCCCCCTCACTAAGCCCAGGTTGGCTCCTCCCCCTCACCACGCCCAGGTTGGCTCCTCCCCCTCACTAAGCCCAGGTTGGCGGCTCCTCCACACTGTACCTAAGGAACTTGTTGAGGTCCCCGTGCTTCATGTACTCAAAGACCATGATGAGTGGGTCGCCCTCCACACAGACACCGTAGAACTTGACAATGTGCTCGTGCTGGAGGTTGGTCAGCAGCTCGGCTTCGCGATGAAAGTCCTTGCGAGCGTTGTCGCTGGCGTCCTTCAGCGTCTGTCAAAAAGGGGACACCAAAGAGAAGGTCGTTTGGATAAGGAATTGCACCAGTGAGTCCCAAGAATTCTAGAAGGGATGAGCATGTATCTAATTCATCACATAAAATGTCAGGAAGCATCCTGATTCCTGAGGAAGTACTATTTGTGCTTGTGACCTACGGGTACACAAAGGTCCCGAGCTTTCAGAGCAGTCTCTTAACCACATTCTCATCGAGTTACAAGAGAGCTTATCTTGCTGGCTTTACGCTTCTTACCCTTGATCTGGACCCGATGATCACCATGGTGTCTGTCAGTTTGCGTCTGTCACTTAGTGGTGCCGGTTGAGATTACTACGGTGCTATGCACACTTCTCTACTCAGAGAACCCTTGAAAAAGTTTTCTTTTTTAATTGGTAATCTATGTAGATGTGTTAGCATAGAGCAATAAGTGCACACATGTATGCATTCATGCCTACGTGTGTGTGTGTGTATGTGTGTGTGTGTGTGTGTGTGTGTGTGTGTGTGTGTGTGTGCACGTGCGCGCGCACATGCATGCATGAACCCATGGGACTAGAAATGCTGGACTCCATTGGAATCAGAGTTACATGTAGTTGTTAGGCACCTGATGTGGCTTGGGAACTGAACCTGCTGGGAACTGAACCCGGGTCCTCGGCAAGAGCCCTATGCTGCAGTCTTAACCACTGAGCCATCCTCCAGCCCCTGCTCATAGGAACTCTTTAAATAATACATTCTGAAGAGATCTCAGAGAAGAGCACAGTGAGGCTTAGTAGTCCTGGCCTCCAGCTGCAGTCAGGATCATATTCGGTCTTTACTCGACACCCTGAACACTTTCTCCGGCCTGATCCCTGCACACTGAGAAATGTCCCCGCCCCTTCAGCTGCAAGATGATGAGTCAGTCACATTGCCAGGATGCAGGTGATCAGAGACACCTGCAGGGCCTGCGTGAGTACGGGTGAGGTGCACAGAGCCTTGTAGGGCGCTCAGCAGCACGAAGAAGGACCAGATAACCTGGCGCTCATGGGGTGAGAAACATGGCTCGGGTGAGAAACATGGAGTCTTTGAGACGTGCCGAATGGAGTCCTAGTCGGCTGCTTGTAGTCAATGCCATAGATGCATACTCTGTTGTCACATATGTTGCGGTAAATATTAAAAAATAAATAGATCTACCAACCCATGCTAGTGCTAGTTCCGGGGGGCCACATAGCATCTGTGGGGTATTTTCATCTTAATCAGCAAAGTGTCTCAACCTGACTCACCAAGCTCCCAATCACCATCCCAAGCTGCCGCTGGCTACTCTCTGAGCCTGGTGGTAGCTGCCCTCTTGCTGCAGACTCTGTTCACATTCCCAAATCTGCCCCTTACAGTTATAGGGCCTTATAGCTGTAGGGGGGATGCAACAATAGTCACATCCCGTCCTATAGTTATAGCCACAACTCCCATTAGCCCGTTAAAATCTAAACTCAATAAGCTTATAACTTACCAATCAGATTTATACCTTAGATTCTCATTCCACAAACCGTCCGCACAGTGAACTCACAACCGATTGTTAGGGATATAAACTATCCACCAAGATAAGACAATTGTCGTATAAATATCCACCCCCTTATGAAATATTCTGTCCCTAAGCCAGAGCTATGGCAGAAACAAAGACTGGCCTTGGTAGTGCACACAGTTAGGCAGGTGCTGAAGAGAGCGCGCGTTGAGAAGTGCGTGTTACAGCTTGCAGGACGCTCCAGAAACCCTAGACTTATCTCCCAGAATCACAAGAGGAAAAGCAGCCGCTGACCCTCATCTCGACCCAGGTGATTGCGAACCAACCAGTAGAAATAACACTTATATAATTAACTCTAAATGTCACACCCGGAGTGAAGCAGCTTCCCCGTGTCTCTGCCTGTCCAGCCCTTGACATGGCTCCCCCTGAGGCCGACAGTTCCAGGTCCACCACGTGTAATATTCACAGCCGCTCAGGTAACAGTGGATCCTGCCTCCCCCACCCCTGCACAAAGTCTACCCTTTCTGCCGGACTGCTTCTCTCGGGCCTGGTGACCGGCATAGGGAGTTGAACAGTGCTCTACCCCAACCCCGAGGATTTGCAAATGTTACTGTCCACAGTAGAAGGGGATTCTGCAGATGGTTAGAGGAAGGCTCTCCATAGGTGGGGATGAGGCGGATTGCTTGGGTGAGCCCCGTGCCTAACAAAGGCCCTCCTCAGATACAAAGACAGGGAGAAACTAGATGGTATAGAAGATGCTAGAAGGAGGGCTTTGAAAATGGAAGAAAGGATCTTGTGTGACTGGAGACAGCTTAGGGGGCTGGAGTTGGGGGAAAACGGAAATTATCTCTGACTTAGAACATCATGAAGGAACCAGTTCTACTGATACCTTCACTGTAGGTGAGTAAGACTAATTTGGATTGTGGAGAGCAGTGTGTGTGTGACAGCAGGCCTGGGAACTAATGCGCCTCGCCGACACTGACAGTCCTTCACCTCTGTGAGGAGGGTGGCTGACCCTTTCTGCTCAACAGAAGCCTCATTCCGCTACACGGCCAACCTCTACTGTGCTGAGTGAAACCCTGAGTCCATCAGTCACTGGGTGCAAGGCCCCTCCAGAGCAGAGTCACATTGAGTACAATTGCTAATGGCAGAGTCTTTTGTGCTCTCTCAGGCTTGGGGAACAAGACCCTCATTTTTGAGGCAAGGGTCGACCTCAGGCTTGGTTTTCAAGCTGTTTGCATTGAAGGGACACCTTTTACACAAGAGAGTACCACTGAGGAAGCTGGCTTCCCCAGTTCTTCTCTAGGAAGCAGCCTCAGAAGGAGGCGGTGCTGTCAGCCACTGTATCTCCTGACTAACGCTCTTCATCAGCACTTAGCGTTCTCCGTGGAGTTGTGACCCGACTTGAGGAGACAGAAATCACAGGTGTTGCTTCCATTAGACCAGACACAGTGGCATCTTAGGGGAAATTGCGAAGTGGCCCTTCACTGCCCCCTCAAGCACCCTGGGCTCTGCCTGGAAACGGGAGAAGATTTGGATCACAGAGTGCTCAGAGAGGCCGGAAATCTCTGATGCTCGTTGCCATGGAAACAGCACACTTCTTCCATGATAGCAACGAAATGAGCACTAGCCGACAACTAGGGCGTGGGTCTCTACTTCTCTGATTCAGAAGAAACTGAGCCTGCCACATCCCCTCTGCTTCCCAGGTATAGTCTAGTCGGGTCCAGACTAAACATCTTTGTCTTTCTGTCACATAGGCAGGTGCCATCGCAACCCGGCCCTTTCCTTGATCTCAGAGGAAACACACAGGCCCTCACATTCTCTGCCTCTGCCTCACATTTTGGTTTGGGGTATCGTGTCTGTCTACTCACCAGGGGTAAGCAACCAGAGAACCCTGAAATCCAAGGTCTGCACCCGGTAGGGATGGCAGGGTGTGGAACAGAAGGGAAAGGTGAATAGACATCCCGTAAGGTGCCATTGCTGGCCCACATAACAGTCGAAAGGAGAGACCGAGAGGAACCAGCAGGTGATTAGAACCTGCTTGACATTGGCAGGGCTTCCCAAGGCACTCTGTCCTGGAGACTCAGCCCCATAGCTCGCCTCCTTTTAGCCATGCTCTGACGGTGCCCAAGTGGAAGAGGTTCTAGGGTAGAACTGAGAGTCCCAGGTTCAAATCCTGGCCACACCCTGCTCCTCTAGGAACCCTGTTTTACTCTCCTCTTCTTAGAGGTGCTGGAAGGATGCTCCCCAGGATGGAGGCAGGAGAATGACACTTCTCCTGGGGAGGTCGTCACCTGAATGGCTGAGTGCTAGGAATATCAGGCTGTGTGTGCAGGTGTAGTGCTTGGCTCATGCTCTCGAGAGGCTTCATCTTTTTTTTTTTTTTTTTTTTTTCGGAGCTGAGGACCAAACCCAGGGCCTTGCGCTTGCTAGGCAAGCGCTCTACCACTGAGCTAAATCCTCAACCCCAGGCTTTGTCTTTTGACTCTGGACTGCTATAATATATGGGGAAGCTTATGTCCAAAGCCTTGTGCTTATCGTGTGCCTAGAAAAGGGGTTCATCCTTTTACGTCTTTGTCATAGGGCATAGAGAAATCCTGCAGAAAATCTTTCTAAGCAAGCTCTAATTATGTCTTGTTGAATCAAGAATACTAGAGAGAAAGACATAGCCACAGATAGGCACACACATACACCGAGGTGGGGGAAAGGGAGGGGGAAGAGAGAGGAAGAGGGAGGGGGAGAGAGATTCAGAGGAGAGGAGAGAAAAGAGAGGAAAGAAAGAAAAGAGAAGGGGAAGCAGAGAGAGAGGAGGAGGGGAGAGGAGAGGAAAAAGAGGAGAGGAGAGGGGAGGAGAGGGGAGGAGAGGAGAGGGGAGGAGAGGAGAGGAGAGGGGAGGAGAGGAGAGGAGAGGGGAGGAGAGGAGCAGCAAGGTGAAGCAAGAGGACAGAATCTTCTCTGGGAGAGAAACAACCTGAAGATTTTAATAAGCATCCAGTATCTATCTCCATGTGCCCAGTGGGGACTTGGTGCAATGTCAGAAACTGTAGTTCAGTCACATTTTTTGGAACCAAAAGCGATTTTACTATTCATGGACCAAATGCATCCTGCAAACCTGGCACCCTCCCGTGTGCCCATCCATTTTTTTGCATGGTGGCCCACCCCCCCCCTTTTTTTTGAAATTATGATCCAATTCTATTTTAAGAGATTTTTGGAAAATATGGTGGTAACGACTTGGGCAAAATCACGGATTTGGCGGTGAAAGGATAGAATTTTTTGTAGGGATAGAATCGGGGCCAGACAGCAATCAGGAGCTAGAAAATTCTGCGTCGAACCTGTTTATAAATATCACCTCTGTCTCCGTACCATGTCTGATTGTCATTGTGCTCGATTACGGGAGGCTTGGCCGACCGCAGAGCTCCTGTCAACGGGAGAGCAGGAGTGTGCGGCCCAGCTCACCCATTGGCAGCCCTCGGGCCTTCAGCGTCATTTGATGGACTCCTTGCTCAATCCCCACACATCCCTGTTCCCTTCCTCCCGTCTGCCTTGCACTGTTGTTTCTTCTTTTTCCCGGTGGATTCTTTTTTCCTTTTGGCCCGCTAAGACAGGGGTCATCTCTGACTCCGGCAGGAGGCCTCGTTCAGGGCTGAGGCAAGACTCTGCCTGGTATGTGTACGGAGTCAGAGCTGACATGGTGGAGCAGCAGGCAAACTATTTCAGCACAGAAATGTGAAGCCAGTGGAGTGAAACGCAGATGAAGGCTAAAGGGGGGAGACGGGAAGGACGAAGTAGAAACTTCAAACCAACGGGAAGCCAGATCAGGATGACCCGTCTGGAAGGGGGTATGGCAGTGTGACTCGCCAAACGAAAGGGTGATACCGTTCCAGGTCCGAGTGGCTTAAGGAAAGACGTGATTTAAAACAGACCTTTTAAAAGTGCAGATCACAAATTCTTCTCAGAGCTGAGAGATCGCAGACGCACCATGTCTTCCGTAAAGACAGGTGGTAGAAAAGATTATCGTCTCCTATGCCCCCTAACAATGCTTGAAACACAGAGAGAAATAAGACCAATTCTAAGCACGCGTGGTCCTGGGGATGTTTGGTTAATGTGCCATAGGAACTACTGTTCACGGAAAACCTTTACTCTCCCGGTATCTTCTAGCCGTGCCTTATCTAACAGAGTAGACGCCAGTTATGCTGCCAGCTACCATTTTTAATGTTGCTGTTCCAAGTTGTGATGGGCTTTAGTTGAAAAGCAAACACAGAATTTTGGAAACTTGACACAAACAAATAGCTCACTTATATTTCATCTTAATATGTTGGCATGATGTAGTGTGTTGAATGAATAAACTGTACTAATACAGTAAGATTAATATTTTAATTTTGCTTTTTCTAGCGTGCCTATCAGGAAGTTTTTTCTCGTGGCTCAGATGATCCTGCTGGGAACTGCACTGTTCTATAAATCCACCTCTGCAGCCTACTGAGAGGGCAAGCTATGTCTCGGGAACATGGGAAGGCATTTCAAAGGTGTAGAGTTGAGATAAAATTAAGGCAGATGCCTTTCTTACAGGGGTGCCAGAGTCAACAGCCAGCCAAACATGCAAGTCTTAGCCATGATTTTTAAAAAAAAAACAAAAAAAAAAACAATTAAGAGGTTCTTCTCTGAAAAGAAGGGTAAGGGAAGCTGCCATCAATTGCACACATGGTGGACTCTGGAGAGGCATGGTTTAGTAAACTCAGAGAAAGAAAGAACTCAGTACAAATAAAGTCTTAGCCATGACAGAGTGTAGGGGGTAGGTCCCAGACATTCATAGATCGAAAAGCCAAATAATTATACAGAGGTGTTAGCATTCACTATACAGTGTGCTCTCTGTACCAGAAACCAATAATGCGTATGGGAACTCCACTGTCTGTGGACGGCCTTTGACAGAACTTTAATCATGTGCTAAGTGACACGGGAGTCACGGCCAGGTTGTTGATTGCTGCTATCTTTATTTTCTCAGCGACTCTGCCATTGGGGCTCAGATGTAACAAAGGCAGGCACTGAGTTACGTTCTAACACACATGCTTTAAAAGACTCCATGATCTGGGGAATAAAACTGATGCCTGAATATCACAGCAGCTTACATAATAGGGAATATTGACCCATGGAGACAGAAAACAAATTTAGAGACAGTCGTAGGAAAATAAGCCTCAAACGGGAGATGAAGCCAGAAGTTGAGCGCAGTGTGGTCAACTCAAAGTGTGTGCAGGCTCTGTGCACACGGGTGCGTCGCCGGGAGTCAGCTCACTAGACATGAAGGAGCTGGTGGCTCAGCATGGCTCCTGGCTTGACTGTGAGGTAGTCTATCATGCAGCAGTAAATTGAAAGGGTGCCTGGCTATTTCAATTCGTACATCCAAGAGGTACAGAGGCATGAAGTGAATCCTCAAGCTGTGTTTGATGCCAGAGGAGTTCTGGTTGGAGAAACGTAACTGGAGCCCTGGGGTGTGTGTGTGTGTGTGTGTGTGTGTGTGTGTGTGTGTGTGTAGAAGCTGGAATTTGATGTTCTTCAGGCCATGGCCCAAATTTGATTCCCAATTTAGGCTGAACTATCCTGGTTTGATTTTAATGCCTCTGAAAACACGAGTAAATCACCCAGAAAACAGTCACCAAAGTGACCGACAAGACAAAACTATATATATATATCTATCTCCACTCAGGGCTAATAATTAAAGTTACTAAGAGACATATCTGAGTGGAGCTCTTTAGCAATCGAGTGCATAAAGGGTTCTGACAAGAAAGCCCTGTTCTCTGTCTTATGAGTGTACAGGAGCATGTATGTACACACACACACACACACACACACACACACACATACACACGGACACACATGTACACAGATACACACATGTGCACACACAGACACAGACACAGATGTGTATGTACACATATGCATACATGCATATAAATGTATGCCCCACAAACACACACACATGTGCACGCACACATCAAAGAGGAATAGAGAACTATTAAGTAATGTCTGGACAGCAAAGACAACAAAACTTTTAGCAAACCATCATTAAAAGCTCTGTGATTTCTGTCCCAGGAGCACAGTGAAGAAACCCCAAAAGGTGCTTTCCACAGCCTGCGAGTCCCATTAAAACACACAAATGGTCTTTCAGGGAACTATTGACAAATGTCCTTAAGTACAACCATTCTTCGTAAATTTCCATTTTGTGGAGACAAGGATTTCAGTGTAAATGGGAAAAGTAGAAAAGCAGCCCGGAGAGAAGGAAGAGCAGGAGCAGGACCTCTCAGTGTGTCAGGATGTGCAGGAGGATGTGCGGGAGGGCGTGATGACCGTAATGAGAAAGAGAGGAAGGAAGCTGCGATCTGTCTTAGAAGTGAGCTTGCTGGGCAGAGAAGTGGGGTCTAGGAACTCTGTGCGTTCTCTCAGCTATGAATCTACTGCTTCAGGATGGGGGAGGAGCACCTCCACCTCTCGTTCTTCAATGCCTTGCACATATTTGGGGGCGGCAACCTGAGCTGCTTCTTTTCCTGAAAGTGGTATCTTTGGAACCAGTGGCCACCTTAGATGATGAAACTATAGGTGGATGTTGTGGCATGAAGACTAACGGATTCTCTAGATGACGTGGCTGAGAAAACTGACCCCAAAATTCCTCTTCCCAAGAAATCCTAGAGACAGTGTAAGCAGGTATTGGTGTGTTTCCACCAGTCACACGTCAGTGATCAAGGAGGCAAGAGAGTACTGGAAGCCAAGAGGGGTCTTGGTGCCTTCTGATGACAAAGCAAAGAAAGAGAGTCACAAGGACTTCCTCGGATCATGAGAAGCTCAAGGATCCCAAATGGCCCAGTCAGAGTAAAGAATGACTCTGGCTTCATGTTTGAGGTGACCGTCTTTTGTATTTGCCCAACAGATCTCGTTTTAAGACCATACTACAGCACCTCTGACGTTTCCCCAGGCGACCCACGTTTTTCTCCTCTTCAGTCCGTGTGCGTCGTAGGGCTGACTCCGTCGTCCGTTTCCACAGATGAATGTGTGGCTCGTGCCCGGGTAACCAGAATATTTCATTATGACATAACTCAGGACAAGCCAATGGAAAGATCCACCTTTCCCACCGCCTGAAGTGAACCTGTCTGAAGATGAAGTCGGTGTGACGAAGAGCCAGCCAGGAGATGAGACAGAGAGCAGAAGGAGGCACTGGCTGGCTTTCGGAAGCCACTGGTGCCTGAAGCAAGGTTAATAGTGGCAAGGCTTTCTAGCAGTGTGGCATTCTCTAAGAGCACTGTCCCTTCTGGTTAGGTCATTCTGACTTGGGTTTCCAAGGACCTCTGTGTTCTTTCTAGGCAGGTCAATTATGAGGTCTGAGGTTTGCTCGCCTTGCCCTGAAGTCAAAACTCTCCTGGGAATCCAGTTTCCTATCCCTGCTTATTCCCTGACATTAAACTTTTATTTGTATAGATAAGAAAACGCTTCCTGCCCTCGCATACAAAATTCACTCCTTTGTACTTTTTTAAAGAAGTGTGGTCGGTCATATTAAGTTTCCTCAGGCTGGCTTGCCAGAGCACACATGGAACTTAACCAATAAAGACATGGCCATGATGAACGCAGGATGGGCTCAAGTCCCAGCCCTGACATTAAGTGACGTCCACGCAAGCTGTTTGACCTTGGGTGGACCGCCATCAATCTCTGGATCTCTGGGTTTTTCTTTGTTAGTTTGCTTTTTCCTTTCGGGTGCTGGATCCCCGGGCAGTGGAGTTACAAACGATTGTGAGTCACCACGTAGCTGCTGGTGATGGAGCACAGGTCCTCCGCAACAGCAGCCAGGGCTCTGAACCGCTGAGCCTCCTCAAGCCCTCCGGATTTCTGTTTGTTTCTTAAATGTTAGCCAAAGAGCATTCGCAACGGCAGTCTGTACCTACGTCGTAACCACTCATGCAGACTTCCCGTTCCCTTTTGAGACAGGGTCTCATGTCGCCCACTTGCTTTCCAAGTCACTGCATAGCTGAAGGGGGCCTGATCTGGGCCCTTCTACTGCCTGCATCTGCCAAGAGCTAGGATTGCTAAGTCCGTGCCACCAGACGTAGCTTATTCAACCATTTCCAAAATGGTTTCTCATGACGTTAGGTTCTTAATACTGTACGTCACCTTTACAGTTTCCTTCAGCTGTGGCCAGCAGTGTTTCATGCAGACACTTTGTCGTCTAGAGGTAAATGCTGGTGACGGTCAACTCTAGCGCATCAGAATTCTTCTATTCCCATGGTCTGCTCCCTTCCAGTTCCGTACAATACTCTCCTTATTCATTCAATAAGCATTTTCTTTTGGGCATCTTATACTGCTTATTAGGCAACGTACTCAAGTCATGGCTCCCCCATGGACACTATGCAATGTCACTCACTGAGTAAACACACTCATACATAATTTTAAATCCTTGACAGTGCCGTAAAGGCCAACTCAAGATGCCTTGGGCAGCATGCAGCACAGAGGTCTGGTTGGGGGACAAGAAAGGACCAGCCTTCCAAAGGGACAACTTGAGCTGAGACACTGTGAGCTGCAGTTGCCTGCCCTGGGGGGTTCGGTAAGGACTGGGCACTGTGGCCGATGCTGCGCTGGGCCTGGGTGAAAGCAGTTTGTAAGTTAGCGTTTCCTAACTCTCAGTGGGGGAAAATGCCATTACTTCCTCTGTGGGAAGGAAGGGACTGAGATACTCTGAAAGTATAAAATTCAAGTCCGCCCTCAGCACCGTGTCTGCTGAACCCACCCGGCAGCCAAGACTCCTCTACCTGTGCCTGTCTCCAGCTCTTTTAACCAAATACCTTGAGAGACTCGCTTGGCTTCCCCCAGGGTCTTAGATTTCTCATCCATAAAACACGAGGCTAGGGTTTTATGTGTATGAATTTAAAAGTCTCCCTCAGATTCAGCACTCCTTGATTCTAGAAATAAACCGAAGTTAGCCAGGGAGGGGCACAGATCCTACAGAGCAGACTTGCAGCTTTAATTGAACTCCCCCCCCCACCAAAAAAATCATCTTGCATTCATAGTGCCAAAAAAAGGTTATAGGAAGGGTAGTTATTGAAATGTATGTTGGGTGGAGCCAAAAATAGCTGATGCATCCATGGTTAATGCAGGGAGACTGTGATGGAGTGTTTCCTTGGCAACTGAGTAACCCAAAGGTAAGGTAAGTGGATCTGATCAAAGACTGGTTTCTTCACTTCTCTCCTATGTATGTATGTATGTATGTATGTATGTATGTATGTATGTATGTATATTACTATTATTATTCTTCTTCTTATTATTATTATTTGTAAAGAGGAAAATGGTTCACAAATCCAAATAACGCAGAAGAGAGCAATCCAGCTGGATCCAAACAAGCAGATGCTCAGGCAGGAGAGGGAGGTGCTGTCCGCATGTGTGCCCTTGAAGGTCCGCACGTGGCCTGGAACACTGGGTCCTTCAGGCTCCTCAAGTCTTCGGGAGCATCAACACCAGAATTCACCTGAGTCTGACATCTGTCAATCTGCACAGACAGCTTTCGATTGCAAACCAAACTCAGCCCTTTCCAGAGAGAGGAAAAGCACAAAGGCTGCAGTTTCCTAGCATGCATAGTCAATGCTGCAGGGGTTGCTAGGCAACAGCAGAAAGGCTGTCAAGCATCCCTGGGTGCATCCAATGGAATAGGAGTAACCCAAGCTACTCCAGCTATGTGAGAGGCTACGCGGTCCTGGAAGATGTGTTCAGTTTGACATTGCTTTAAAAAAAAAAAAAAAGAAAAAGAAACAAAACACAAAACACAAATCGTTTTGTTACGGTCAGAGAGGAATGATGGACATTTTCCTCCGAGATTAATTTAGTTCTGAATAATTTTCAGTTGGACCAAAGCCCTGGACATGAGTACACCTAGGTTGCTGAGAGCTCTGTGCAAGGTCTGCAAATTATTCCGACCTGATTCACCCCGGAGCTCAGGAGGATACAACCTCTGCATTCCAGAGAGCTGACTGGTCCCCTGACGGAAGCTTGAGTTACAGTAGGGTAAGCTTCTGCTGTAACACTCACTCTTACTCAAGGTCACTGCTATGAAGCTCCTCAGGGCTGTGGTCATGAAGCAAGAGAGGTATTCTAATCTACAGTTCCTTTGTCCTTCTTCTCTGAGATGGCGATCTCAGTTTGACTCCAAGAAGACGGGCAAAGAGAGGTCAGGATCTGACAAAGGGTAAGGTACCCCTTCCCCGCCACACCTCACCCGCGACACTGTCTAATGAGCAAACATTTATCCCAGACCATTAATTCATAGAAACGTACTTGGTAAAGCCTGAAGGTAACATGAGAGAATGGGTGCTAGGTGATTCAAAGAATGTGAGCTCGAGTTGGAGCTTTGGAGGAGGGACCGATGGGCATCGTTAATGAGGTATAGGCAGAAAGCCGGGTGTGCTGGGGACAGAAATGCAGGATGGTATATGGTCATATGGTCTTCTAAAGCCCAGTCAAGGTTGGGCAGGGGCAGGTGAGGCCCTACAGAAGCATCATTACCGTCTGTTCATCCCTAGTCGTTAGTAGACTGGGCCACTTTGGTATTGTGTTTGCTCAAAGGGATGTGAATGTGCAATTTCAAATGTCCCAGATTTGACTACACAGTGCCTTTCGTTAAGGGCATTGCCCAGGGCAGGGATGAGAGGCTACAGTTACGGAGAACTCTCCTGGATGATGGCCACATGCCTGGCCAGGGTCTCTCAGCTATTCCCATGCTGTCCGCTAGAATCCCCTGATCATCCAGCATTCTCACATATGTACCCCACTGTAAAGTGAACTCAGTCTGAGGCCCTGACTAGGCTTCCTGAGTGGCCTCCAAATAGAGTTTAAAACATGGACCCAACTTGGACACAGGTCTCCAATTTTTCTGGTTTGACAGAGATGACCCGGGTGTGTCTTCCAGCCTGAACACGTGTTCATCTGTAAGACTGCAGAAATAACACCACCTTTGGTCTCACTTATCCCTGAAGGTAAAGGAGATTAAAGACAAAAAAGCAGAAACTAGAGATAAGACACTGCTGCATGTCCTGAATATGGGACGCTAAAAAATTAGGGGAACTTTGTCAAGAGATAGAAGGAAGGAGGCAGGAAGAAGGGAATTAATCACCTCCAGCCACCACTGATCAGTCCTTTCTGGGGCAGCTTCCAAACCACCCTCACGGCCCTTTCTAGTAGCTCTCTCCTCACCCTCTCCTTTCTCAAGCCCCCATCCACTTTCCTCTGTTGGAGAGATGATGTGCATTTGTCGGACGGACAATTCCTAGAACCATCGATTCTTTACTCGTGGAAAGCTGTAGCTCTTAAGGGAGTTTATAAGCATCACGGCACGCTGGATAGGGCTTGTTAAAAATGTTCAGATCACAAGGAAAGAAAATGTACCATGTTTCTAGCCGGAATAACTTTATCGAAACTGTCTGGTTTTTTAAAAAATGGATAACTTTGAGAATAATTTTACTCTCTTAGCCATCTCTCCATGGGTGTATAATATAATAAAGCCTCGTATTATAGTGGGGTATGCACCTGATTTCTTAAGGGAATAAAATGTCGTCTAGGTTGTAATGACAAATAAATATGATTCATGCAAATGGTCCCTGCTTGGCAGAAACACAATTCGACAACAACAATAACCCAGCCATCTTTCATTAACCTAAGAGGCTAAGTTTTATTACATTAGCCACATCCACATTCATTTGACACTTAACTCATTTTACAATCGTATGACCTTTCAAATGTTTGGTATCCACAAATCAAAAATACCTTGGCGAGTTTTCAAAAAGAAATTTTATAATGCGTGTTTCAAAGATCTGCCCAAGTCTACTGAGGCATTTTTATTGAGCTCTACGAAGCTCAACGGAAGGTATCCTTTTCAATGTTATCACTTACCTTATTGAAACATGGGGTTTTTAAGTGTATGGGAGCATAATGGTGATGAAGGATTTTCAGATTTGTTTTGCAGAAACCCTATATTATGGTGGTGAAATCTATAGGAGACGCCACCCGACTCTTGGTGAAGCCATGTCTAAGCTGTTAAAAAAGAAACCATCCTGTGCCTTCAGACAATTGGAAGGGACACGTGTGGCTGGTCTGTAGGAAAGATCAGTGCAATGGGATCGACAATCCTTCCTTCTAGAATCTAGAAAATGCGAGAGTCCCAGGTGGGAGAGTCACCAGCTTCCGGAGTCTGGAGAGAGAGGCTTGCACTGTAGCTTGCCTGACTGAATTCTCTTTGATCCCATTGACCTGGATCTAGAATTTTCTAAGTATAGCTTTGAAAGGTAGCCTGGAGCTAATTGTGGCCTGCAAATTGGAGGGCCCCCACCGCGCCTCCCACCAGAAGCACTTCTGATGGACAGTTGGATGTGCCCCCAGTGCCCTTCTGCCCTCTCATTTAAGCCGAAGAATCTAAACACACGTGTCCCTTGACAGACATAATGTGCTCCCAGACCGGTTTCTAAAATAAAACAAAATTAAACCCCACACACACACATTTAGCGGACCATGAACAAGGAGATATTCTGGAATGTTCTCTTACCTTCACGGCCACCAGGATCTTATCCTGCTCGGGGCAGAGGTTATAGCACTCCGCTAGGAAAACTTTCCCAAAGGCTCCTTCTCCAAGCTCCCTCTTCAGAACGATGTTGTGTCTCTTGATGTGCTGAACAACTGTAAAACAGAGACACCCATCACTCAACAGCATCCACAGGATTGTCCGCCGGTGTGGCGGGCCACTTCCCTCACACAGGATTGTCCGCCGGTGTGGCGGCCACTTCCTCACACAGGATTGTTCGCCGGTGTGGCGAGCCACTTCACACAGGATTGTCCCCACAGATTGTCCGGTGTGGCGGGCCACTTTCACACAGGATTGTCACACACAGGATTGTCCGCCGGTGTGGCGGGCCACTTCCCTCACACAGGATTGTCCGCCGGTGTGGCGAGCCACTTCCCTCACACAGGATTGTCCGCCGGTGTGGCGGGCCACTTCCTCACACAGGATTGTCCGCCGTGTGGGCCACTTTCAATATTGCGATTGCCACTTGGCGGGCCACTCCTCACACAGGATTGTTCCGCTGCGTGGATTGGATTGCCGCCGGTGTGGCGAGCCACTTCCTCCCACAGGATTGTCCGCCGGTGGCGAGCCACTTCCTCCCACAGGATTGTCCGCCGGTGGCGGGCCACTTCTCACACAGGATTGTCCGCCGGTGTGGCGGGCCACTTCCCTCACACAGGATTGTCCGCCGGTGTGGCGGGCCACTTCCCTCACACAGGATTGTCCGCCGGTGTGGCGGGCCACTTCCCTCACACAGGATTGTCCGCCGGTGTGGCGGGCCACTTCCCTCACACAGGATTGTCCGCCGGTGTGGCGGGCCACTTCCCTCACACAGGATTGTCCGCCGGTGTGGCGAGCCACTTCCCTCCCTTCTGCTGCTTTGCACTGCTCTGTGGAGGAACAGCAGCATCCGCACCTGTGGTGGACATCGCAGGACCACAGCTCCTCTGTAGACGTGACTTTTCATAAGATCTGAGTGGCGATCAAAGTTGTGATTGGATGGGAATTATCCTCCCTGATAATCCGTGGGATTCTGATCTCCGAACCTCTGAGCAATACTGGTCATGGGTATAAGGATGCCTATTAGCATCCCGTGGGCTAGGAGCACACCGCGTATCAGAGGAGGAGACTGTGCTCAATGGGAGAGTGCTCTGTTAAGCCAAGGAGAATCCACCATTGACTTAGACCTGAGATTTAGCCCCTTGGCTGTCACTTACTGGTTTGAATCTAAGTTGCCACTTGATTCTCTTTATATGCCAGTAAGACTCTAGGAAGCATCTAACTTTTTTATTTTTACGTCCGATTAACACCTTAAATGTTTTTTCCAAGTAGGAGGGAAAGCTGGCAGAAGGGTAGTCAATACCACAACTAGTTTCATTGTCTTCCAAACTACAGTTGAGAATAGTTTTCCCGTGTTGAAACCGAGAGCAGGAGGGAGATCGATCTTTCCCTCAGGGAATGGGCTTCTGGCATTTGTTGACTTCGTTGTGATTTGGGGCATCTGAAAATATCCTTTGCCAATATGTTACCTCCAGATACAGTAAATGTCTCTTTTATACATTGGGTCACAAGGATTTTGTGAATATATTCCTGACCGGGCCTCAGTATATTCTGCATACTGAACTGGTGCTGTATGAATATCAATGGAAGATCTTGTTTCCCAAGTCTGATGACTGCTCAGTTAACTGATGCAAACCCAAGTAGAGAAGCCACAGAGCAGCCCAGTTCTCTGGAAATCAATGAATGAAAATCCAGGAATGGGGGAAAAGAAACAACAACAACAACAACAACAACAACAGAACAAAACAAAAAAAAAACAAAACGCAATCTGAAGTTCCCACTCTATTGGACTAGTAAGAAAGTCTTACATTTTCTTCCGGGTAAAGCATCAGGGATTTTCCTAATGTGCGCTGCTTTCTGTCTCTCTTAGACAAGCCAGGAAGTTCTGCCCATCAAGCCTGTCAGCCCAACAGAGCCTCTCTTCCAGCCATAGCTCAATCCTTTAAATTCCTGTGCGACTCTTGGATCAGTGTCTGCAACTCCACAAAACCCCACAAGCACTCAGGCTTTGTAGCCTTCTCAGGTGAAGGCCACACCCAGCCCTGGCTTCTCCCAGCAGGTTGACGCCCTCACTCGGCTTCATGGTTCTCCAGGTACAGCCACAGCTACTGTAAACCTTCTCTGAGATCCACCAGCCTGCATCCTCTCTGCCCAGTACTTACTGACATCTTGGATTCTATGATCGCCCAACAGAACACCTGCCCCCCAGGATCTCTCTTGGGTCTCCTGACAACTCCCATCTCAGAGCTCCATCAATGGAGAGATCCAGGAACTTGCCTAAACCCCACACATACCCCAGGCTGTTGTGCGTCTGCCCCCAGAGTCCACAGGCATAGAGGAGAGACTTGGCTTGGTTGTTGGTAAGGCTCTAGGCTGAATGTTCCTGGGACAGAGAGAGCCTCTCAGGGAGGAAAGTGCTTCACCTGGGTTTCATTTTCCTTTCAGCTCATTCTCTTACATGGGACAATAACCAATTGCTTCATTTCCCTTAAAATTTCCCAAGTTGGGTGCGCTCAGGGACTCCAGGATGAGTAAGTGCCCATCCTGTAAGCAGGAGAAAGCCTCGCCCCCTCCCTTCCTCTGAAATCAGTTACCCTCAGCGTTTCACTTTGGAGCCTTGGGTAAAATCACTGCAAAGTCAACATTAAGAGAGGGTTGGCGAGATGCCCCCAGAGGCTAAGGACAAGTTGAAGTGGACGCCTGCAACCACGTGATGGAAGGAAAGAACTGACTCCTTAATGTTGTCCTCTGACCTACACACACGCACACACATGCACGCACGCACGCACAAGTAAATTCATAAATAAATGTAAAAATAAAAATGATTAATATTCTCAGTTCCCCCATAAATTGCTTTCTCTCTTTGAAGGAGAACTCAAGTCAATAGTTGGCTTTTCGAAGTTTCATGGAAAAAGTTTCTTTGAAATGTATCCAGTTCCTATGCCCCCACTCCCTGGTCCCCAAGGAGATATCACTGATGGAATTTTCCAGACTGGAAATTCGGTGTCCTTGGTCATTTGCCTCATGGGCAGTAGAAAGGAGCCGATTTTTGGTATTATATTGCAGTCATATTACCGTCGACGAGAATAATGCATCAGGCCACAAAGTGGTTGCCCCAGCTTAGCTTGCCGCCTTCCTCAGAATGCTAAAACTCAATTCTGGCTATAGATTCTCCCGAGAAGTAAAAATATTATGCACTACGAAGGCAATAAAGTATCAATCCATGTCTGTATCCATTATTACTGAATCTAAAACTAATAAAGATATAAATAACTATAGCCCTGTCCACTTAAGGTCTCAAGCAGGAAATGCATCTTTCCCATTTCCAGGATAATGACATTTTATAGAAACCTTGGCCCCATGGACACAGCCTGCACAGAACGTGGGTCTTAAAATGAACACCATTGAGTGCCTTACTTATGCCTGAACTAAGTAACCTGACGTTTCTCTCTGTCTCTGTCTCTGTCTCTGTCTCTCTCTGTCTCTGTCTCTCTGTATCTCTATCTCTGTCTCTGTCTCTCTGTCTCTGTCTGTCTCTGTCTCTCTGTCTGTCTCTGTCTCTCTCTCTATCTCTCTCTGTCTCTCTCTCTTCTCTTTCGCTAACCCTCCTGGTTCCCAGGTCCGAGGTGCTGAGCTGCTGGGCAGCAGAATCTGTAGACTTAGCGTTGAAGCAGGAGGCAGCTGTGTCACTGTCAAGACCACCCCTTGCTGACATAGAAGCAAAGTGGACATTGCACAGTGACTACCCTCTCTACTAGACCTACTTCAGACCTTCACACTGGTTTGTAAGGGTCTGAACATCCCATAATGAACAATTTTATTGTATTAGGAAACTGCCCCAAACAAACATGGAACTACCACAGAGTGAGGTGGGCCCACAGCATATCTATTTTACAGATGATGTCACAGTTAATCGACTCCCGCCTGTGAGGTCACGGAGAACCCACTTGCTTGTGCACTTCCAAGCATAGATCCTACTGACAAGAGGGAAGAGGCGCCCGCCGCGTGCTGACTGCTATCCTGGGCCAGAGGATGGGTGGAGACTTAGGAGAGCCATCACTCTTCGTGACAGTCCTCCAGGGCACTCTTACCTCCACTTTCACATTCAACGGAAAGAAAGGGTCCTGACAAGCTACATAACTCATCCGAGAGTCTAAGGTTCGGAACGGGATGGCCTGCATTCGTTTTCACTATGACACTGTCTGCCTCCAGTCTTCTCATGAGAAACAAACTGAAGGAAAGAGCACAGGTTTTGCTCCGCCAGCTTGCGGAATCACAGACCTACTTTCATCAATCTAATTCAGCAAACTCTTATTACACACCTGCCACTAGGCATTTCCCTGGCACAAGAAAGAGGATGAGTACATTTTCCTTGTCTGTAAGGAGCTCGCAGGCTACAGGTGTGGATGACTATGGTGCTGTTCTGGCTGGCTGTGTGTGTCAACTTGACACAAGCTGGGTTAGCACAGGGAAAGGAGCCTCCCTCAAGGAAATGCCTCCATGAGATCCAGCTGTAAGGCATTTTCCCAATTATTGATCAAGGTGGGAGGACCCAGCCCCTTGTGGGTGATGCCGTCCTTGGGCTAGTGGTCTTGGGTTCTATAAGAGAGCAAGCTGAGCAAGCCGGGGGAAGCAAGCCAGTAAGTAACATCCCTCCACGGCCTCTGCATCAGCTCCTGCTTCCTGACCTGCTTGAGTTCCAGTCCTGACTTCCTTTAGTGATGAACAGCAATGTGGAAGTGTAAGCTGAGTAAACCCTTTCCTCCCCAACTTGCTTCTTGGTCATGAGGTTTGTGCAGGAATAGGAACCCCGACTAAGATGGGTGCCGTCAACCTAGAGCACTGCTTTGTTCACAAAGCACTCTGTGTGCTGAACAGAGCACGAAGAAAGACTAAAACTCAAGGAACGAATCAGGTGAAAGGGGATCAAAAGCTTAGACAAGGTCCTAAGGAGGAGGGAAATGTACAGATTCCGTGGCCCCACGTGGTTAGTAAGCCTAAATCAAAGCCTGACTCTGACTGTCAACGCCAGAGAAACCCAAAGACCAACGCAATTCTAAAAGTTCAGGCTTGATAAAGTAAAAAGCACTGCAACTCCCTTTGTAAAGTAAACCTCTCAGTAGAGTTGATTTTCAAAGGACTCAGACAAGGTGATTTTACAAGGGATGGGCCCAATGACTGATGTCTGCGTCATGGTAAGTAGTGATTTCCCTAAAAAAAAAAAGTCCTTATGGCAGAGATCTGAGAAGGAAGTGAACGAAGGGGAGTGAAGCTCAATGGTTACTGCCCTTCCGGGGGACCTGGTTCAAAACTCAGCCCTCGCATGGCAGCTCGCAACCACCTATAACACTAGTTCCTGGAAACTTAACCCCCTTTTCCGGCCTCCTCAGGCATGCACGTGATGCACCTACATACATGCAGGCAAAACACCCATATATGTCTCACTAAAATAAACATTTTTAAATGAAATATAGAATGGAGAAGCCCCTCTTGGCCTAAGCTTCGTACAGGGAATCCACATGGTCTCCGTAGCATAATCTATGAACGTAAGCCTATGGGTACACATGAAGACACTTTGGGTATGAAGTTAACAAACGTATGTAATTCCCACGACCCCGCTGCTGGGTCTAGTTCACACTAGAGGATCAAAACTCCTACACGGGTGAATAAAAGCGGGAACGTGTAGAAATGGACAGGTTACCCAGAAAGAGGAAATGATGGTGGGAACCGGCATGGAAGTTGGGGAAGGAAGAAGGGTAGGGGAAGGAAGGGGAAGGATGGGAAGGAGGAAGAGGCAAGCTGGGAGTGTTTAACAGATATGATCAGCCATAGTTTCTCCCCAGATAGCAGCAGGTGATACAGTCCGGAGGGCGGAGTGGGACATGGATCCCTTGGATGGCTCCCATGCAGAAGCATTCTCACTCCAAGACACAGGAAGTTGAGGGTAAATGACCCCGCCGTGCTGAGCTTCCATTTCCTCATCTCTAAATGATTGGTTTGGGGATAAATGGCATCTTGGGACTTCTCTAGGACATGCATTCTGTAATCAGCTAATGGTTTATGATAACCTATCCATCTATCAACCCATCAATTAGGTATGTATGTATGTATGTATGTATGTATGTATGTATGTATCTGTCTATCTATCCTCTATCATATATCTATGCCATCTATCTATATCATCTATTTATCTATCCATACATACATCCATCATCTATCTATATTGTCTATCATCTATCTACCATTCATCTATCATCTCTCATCTATCTATCCATTCATCTCTCATCTATCTATATTGTCTATCACCTATCATCTATATCTATCTACCTATCATTCATCTATCATCTATCTATCATCTATATCTATCTATATCATCTATCCATCCATCCATCCATTATCTATCTATCTATCTATCTATCTATCTATCTATCATCTTTCTATCAATCTATCATTTATTTATCTATATCATCTATTTATCCATCCATCCATCCATCATCTACCTACCTACCTACCTACCCACCTACCTATCTATCCATCCATCCACCATGTCACTCACCTACCCAATTATCATCTCATTTCTATGGAGCTAAAGCAGATCTTCGCACACAGGAAAGAAGCAATGTACACACCATTAACAAGGTTGTTCTGGCCGAGGTAAAGCTGAGGCAGGGAAGTGTCTAGGGGCCTCTGCCAAGCTCACTGTCATGAGACTGGAGAAAAGCTGAGGGTGGACTCAATCACCCTTCTTCCCTCCCTAGGTCCTTTGTCTTTCATGGGCATGGAATTCAGCATGACTGGCTGTCATCAGCTCTGTTCTCCACTGGTCCCAAAGGGAACAGAAGATGTCACCAAGGACTAATTCTCAACGAATATGAGGAAGGACAGAGGAGATCCAAGAGTATTCATCAGAGGTGGGAGACAGGGCTGTGGGTGATGCTGGGCAGAGAAGAAGGTGATAACTATGAATGGAGCAGAGAAGAGGATACAGACCACTCTGTGAAGGCGAAGGGAAGGATCAGGGGCAGACAGATCAATCTAGAGATGGCACGGTAATGCCAGGGGTTGGGAGCCAGGAGGGATTTTAAGATTTGGGGGTGTGCACAAATTAAGAGGGGTGATGGAGGGTAAAAATTAAATGGACACAAAAAGAGGAAGGGTGATAGAACAGAAGGGAGGAGGAGAACTGGGTTGTGGAGCTCACAGGAGATTCCCAGGGCGGGTGCAGTGAGTATGGAATGGAAAAACAGCAGAGATTTCCAGTGAGCCTCCTGAACCGATCACCTGAAGGATTTCGCCTTAAGGCCCAATATTGCAACAGGCCGCTGAGCAGAGCTCCCAAAAGCTCATTAAGCACAAGGCCCCTGAGTTCCCAGAGTAAAGCCTTGCACCGGGTGCCGTAAAGGATAAGGCAGACCCTTGCAACGGTTTAACCTTCCTGGGAGGGCATCCGGAATCTGCCTGGACGGTTTGCGCAACCCCCACTAACAGCAGCAAAGCACCTTTCATCATGGAGCCAATTCCAGCACGCTGAACTGCCGCGGCGGTGGAGCCGCGTAACTGAGCGTCGAGCGTCAGTGCAGCGGCCATGGAGCTACGTAACTGAGCGTCGAGCGTCGCAGCAGGTGAAGTGGTGGAGTTCTCTGAAGTTAAATCTGGCTTCTTGGCAGAATTAGGCAAGGGTGGGGGAGAGCCCTAGAAATCTTTCAAGCTGTTAGACTGAAAGGAACGCCACCCTTCAAAATACACAGACGGTACATCCTTCGCTTTGACATCACCGAGCAGCCAAAATTATATCTGTTCCACACACTGGCATGTGGCAGAATTGGATTGATTTGCCCTGACAGCTCTCCCTGCTGGGACAATACTTGTCAGTCAGCCCCGGCAATGTTTGTATTTTCAAAAATCATTATGCAGAATGATCGTACAGGATCCTGGCAGGTAGGCCAGACAGCCTTCTCCGCACACCCCTCCCACTCTGCACCCTTGAACTCTGAAGTTCTCTCTACCCCCAAGGCTCCCAAACTCACTACTCACCCTACTCACTGTCTCCTCCCAGGCTGTGCGCGTAAGCCTCCCTGTGCGGCTCTACCCTGGTGTCTGTTTTGTCCCCTCCTCACCTTTCTTGTGGGCATGATCAATAGTCCCCCAAAGCTTTCTGATTGGCTTAGTAAGATAGCGGACCTTTGCCAAGTACCTACAAGAGGGAGCGTGTGTGGAGAATGTTTGAACTCTGCCACGTGATCAGTTGAAAGCAAGGCAACGAATGATGCTGTGATCTAAACATTTGGGCATCCTTTTCCTGTGCACGCACTGCTGTAAGGGGGAGGAGCTAGGCGAGAAGCCCATTCTTAGAACGGTGTTGTCAGAGCGTGGTGAATGGAGGGGGGAACCGCAGAATGCTGTGTTACTGGGCACTCAGGAAAGACTTAGGTCACCAGAGTCAACTTTGAACCGTCAGGTTGGAACCTTCATGGTGAGAGTTCTAAACACAATAGAAAGGGCAAAAAACAGAGAAACCGTGAGGCTCCCAGGCCTTTCCCAGGCTTCATGAGACAGCAGCTAAATGGTCCTTTATACCCAACGATACATGGCCAACTTCTGAAGCAGGGAAGGTCACGGGTAAGCTACTTGGATGCATCTCAGGTGTTTTCCAGCTCAGCACAGCCAAGGCTCTCTGTGTGGTCAACATGTGTAGCAGCAGAGTCCAGGACAGTTCTTTCACATGCTTGCATGATGACTTATGTTCTGAGATGTAATATCCTGGAGAGAGTTTGACATCACTTCCGGAATCTTGCAACCCAGCATCCCCCTGGCCCTATCATCCACCATTTAAGCATCTGTGTACTTAGGGCAGCGGTGGGTGCTATGGGAGGTTAAAGAGGAAGGGGCTTGGAATGACATTTGTTATGTATAAACTGTGCACTAGACACGGAGCTAAACATTTTTGTCCGCATTACCATATTCAAACCCTCTGAGTGACTGGGGGAGAAACTCAATTTTCCATTAACATGGTGATGAGGGGGGGCTGTCAAGTCACGTGGCTGGAGCCCTGTCTGAGAAGGGAGCAATGATGGTGGTTTTGGCTTCAAAGTCCAAGCAAATACTTCCCACCTCTGGCGGACTATACTTCTTTCCCTCGATGAATGCAGTTAATTGGGAGATGACCCTTACACAAATAACAGCGATAAGAGACAACCAGAGCTGGACAGACAGAAGGTGTACAGGGTTAAGAGTGTGTAGGAGTCTGAATAAAGCCTGTCCATCTGTGGTTAACGGTTGGCCTTGCAACACTCAGGGTCTCCTTTGGAAGCTGTGCTGGACCGAAATGTGCGTAGAAAGGTGACCATTGTTGGGTGTAACAAATTACGGCATTTTCCAAATGTCAGGATGTTCCTGGCTGGATCAGACCCCGGACCTTCATGTGCAGACACATCTGCTCTGAAGCCCAAAGCTGAAAACGATTTAGGTCAAAAACAAATGAAATTTCCATTTGCGTTGGCCAAACCAGACAGACATTTGATCTTCCTCCAGAGAATCTATTGCTGTCTTCTTTTCTAAATGGGATTTCTGGATTTTTAAAGATTCATATAACATCATATAATCATATATGTATAATATAATATAATATATATAATATTATATATAAGTATGTATACATTATACAATACTATAAGATGTATAATATAAGCATATTAAATATATGCATACTATATATAATATTATATATGTAAATCCATATATAATGTATGTGTGTATATATCTATATCTATATCTATATCTATACCTATATCTATATCTATATCTATATCTATATCTATATCTATATCTATATCTATATCTATACCTATATAGATATAGATAGAGAGAGAGAGAGAGAACATCCACAGCCATATGTGTCTATGCACTCATGACAACAAATTACCCAAGGAGCCTAGATGACACCAACTGGACTGTCCACGCTCTTCCCTGTCCTTGATCTCACTGACCTGGGCCGCGGCTAAAAACCCTTCAGATTATTGGCCATCTTCGTGGTTCCCCTCAGTCCCCTTACATTCAGTTTTGTCTCCTCATATCAGGCCCCTCACAGCTCCCTTCTCCCCCAACTCTGAATTGTCCACACACACCCTGCCTCTTCCCAGCGCCCGAGTTCTATTGTTTAGTTCTTCTAAGTGACCATATTGCCTGTCCTGGCCCGGAGGGAGGTGCTTCTTCATAGGATGGAGGTGTCCTGGCCTCAGTCTCCACTGCAGCTGCGGCCACTTCCTGTTTCACCTCCACTGTGTCTTTGTCAGAATGGTTACATGGGCATTCAAATTATAATAGGATACAGTAAGCGTCTTAGGATTCTAAAAGGCGTTTAGATTGGTTATGCCCTCCCTTGGTTCTCTGTTTCAGGAGCCTGTGATCAGGTGATCTCAAGTCCTACTTAAACTTGAGAATTAAAAGCTGGGTGATGGATGTAGCTTTCTGTGCTTTGATGTCAGAGGGAACAGCAGGTCTGGCTAGAATGGAATCCTTGGTAAGTGTGTGGATAGACCCTGCTTTAGAATGAGCAAATTTACTCGTAAGACTAAAGAGAATGATTATCTGAGGCTCCGATGTGCATTAAGCCAGCGTCACTTAGGACAATTTGAGAGGGGGATTTTGGAAGCTGTTTTCTCCCCAAGAATAAATATTGCCTGACACGGCTGTCCCTTCCCTGTGGTTAAGCCACTTCCTGTTGTACTCGCAGGTGTCAATTCAGACTCGATCCAGGTCCTACCAAACATGGCAAGCCCACGTAGACCCCCAGATTCCGAGCCAACCATATCCACACACAGGCATGGTGCTTGGTCCCCAGAAATGTCCAGGGAGTCCATCCACGAGGGGGATACCTGCTCCCGGCGTTACAGCAGACAGACATGCTCTGCTCAGCAACCCAAACCCTCCTTGTCTTCACTCTGCTTCTGAGCTTCTGCTTCTGGAAGCTTCCACAGCAGGTGGAATGTTCTCTGAGAGCTCAGACAGGCTCTGGGCCTGAAGGCCTTAAACAGCCCACTCGTGTGATCAGGGAAGACAGCAGGCACCAAGCGTTAAGCTCCCAGAGCTGACCGCAGAACCGGAACGCATCTGGTTGCCTTTGATCTGCACCCATCGTCTTTATAGTCTGATCCTTCTCACCAGAAAGAAACGCTTACTCAGCAGTGATGCCCAGCGTAGATGTGTGAGAATGGAGGACAGTGGGAGTGGGGGGATGATTCTATAATGTCAGTGGACTCATTCTAGAATCTATTTTTAGCAGGCTAAGAACTGGAGTTACAGGCTACACCATGTGGGCACTGGGAGCCAAACCTCTGTATCCTACAGGAGCAACAAGTGCTTCTAACCAGTGAGCCATCTCTCCAACTCTGAGTATCTTCTGCCATGATTGGGCCGGTCGGATAAATCCTGAAGGATGAGGACAGTTTGCCTCTTCTTATCTTGTTGCTTGAGAATTTGAGAATATGCTTACATGCCGTGTTTTGATAAAGCCCCTCACTCATACCCTGTCCCTTAACTCCTCCCTTAGTCCGACACTGTTATCCTCTTTCATTTACGTTTCCCTGTTGTTTCTTTAAACCTATGGGGTCTGCTTAGCCCCACCAGTGTGTGTTCAGGGTCAGGGACACTGTGTCCGCCAGGCACTGCCAGTGCGTGCACAGGTAGAGATAGCTACTGTTTCTGAGTTGAGTGCGGATCTGTGGTGCGAGTTGTGGCAGCCAGCTGCCTTCGCTCCCTATCTTACGATAAAGGTGTCTGTCATCTGTTATCTGGGAAACCTCCAAACCCTGCAGTCAGTGTTTCAAATCCTACTTGGAAGGACGAAGAGTTAAAAAAAATAATGCTGGGACATCATTATCTAAACACATGGGTTCAGAAAAGAGCAAAACTCTCTCCACAGCGTTCCGCGGTCTTCTTGGGGTTTCGTAAAGAGTCAGACCTATTAGCTATTCCTGGTTCCTTAGTTTGTGGAGGTCTTGTGCAAAAACTGTCTCCTCTCAAGAGTGCTCTTATGAAGGGAGCAGCTCAGCCTGAGGGATCAAAATTGGGTCCATTTTAAAAATATATTAATTTAATTTAATTTAATTTAATTTATGAGTACACTTAGCTGTTTTCAGACACACCAGAAGAGGGCACCAGATCCCATTACAGATGGTTGTGAGCCACCATGTGGTTGCTGGGAACTAAACTCAGGATCTCTGGAAGAGCAACCAGTGCTCTTAACCGCTGAGCCATCTCTCCAGTCCTAAAATTGGGTGCTTTCCCTTCAGTGTGCCCTGAGGACTGATGTGGCTTATCGCACTGGAATTCTATCAATGACGGCAGATGAAGAAGCTCATTCGACTCCAAGCTGCCGGTGAAGTATGTGGATGGCTGAAGCTGAAATCATCAGCTGATGGCTCTGTTTCCCCAGTCCCAGGGCAGCACAGCAGAAGACTCTGGGCTTTCACACTGCTGAGCGAGCGTGTGTGTTTGCCCCCACTCAAAGCTGTGCAGTCAACCAGAGGCGGACGTCCATTCCAAGGGGGGCGAGATGTCTCAGCAGCGTTCTGAGCAAGCTGCCACGGGTTTCCCGTGCTAATGTGTGAAAGCCGGGTGAGACCTGTCCCACTCAGACGTTCCGGGAGGAGACTGTGATGGAGCGTGACTCTCCAGTGCGGTGGGGCCAGCAAGAGCACTGGTGTGGAAAGGGGGAAGGTAAGGAAAGGGATTTGACTGAGGGAGGAGTGGGAGGCATGGTGCTGCTCCTCCCCGGCCCCAATCCAGCAGGGGATCGAATAGCTCATCGCTTAGTCCAGCCCCGTAATGGACCACCTCACCTGCACAGGAAGCACTAATTAGGATGGGAGTAAAAGTGGTGCAGGAAAGCACCCTAAGGGCAGAGCCCCAGGGCCAGTGGTCAAAGTGGACACTGAATGAAATGGAAACCTCACGGCTATTCATTCATAGCCATCGGCTGACTAGGTCCCTTTCGGCCATTCACCTTGTGCTCATCCCTTTTGATTTCTTTTCTGTGCCTGAAATGCTCTAAGCTCATGGGGCGCTACAGAGAACCAACCATATTCTAAATAAAAAGCACTCAGAACGGTGACATGTCCCATAAATATTCTATGGTGTGGCCACCGGTGTCAAGCAATTT
The DNA here is from genome assembly GCF_011064425.1 of Rattus rattus. NCBI lineage: Eukaryota > Metazoa > Chordata > Mammalia > Rodentia > Muridae > Rattus > Rattus rattus. Next base: position 79,105,435 of record NC_046167.1, read on the forward strand.
GGCACTCAAGATCCCATGGTGCCTTACGAATGTATTTTATTGGTTCCCTTTCATGTTAAATATCACGGACAAGCCACCATAATAATGGAGGAGGGGGGCTCCTGTTCACGGAGCGCTTCGAAGCTCATAAAGAACTCTCCCTTGTTATTTTATGTGAGCCCTGAAACAACTCTGTGTGCACACTGTGAAACTCTCCAGAGCTCCGCTTTAAGCTTGAGAGAATGGAAGTTTAAAGAGGTCGCGGGTTTATTTCTGCCATCAGAGCCTGACCCCCCAGTCTGGCTTTGGGATGTTCAATGTTCAGTGAGAGTGGCATGATGGGTATTCTGGAGATGAAGATCAAGATAGTAAAACAAACAAACAAATCTTTCTGGAGACAACATCGGTAGGTAAAACATGGGGAGATACTGGTGTGGAAGTCACACCTTGCATTTGCGCACTGCTCAAGGAAGAAAAAAACGGTATCCGATAATAAATACTGAGTAAGAGCCCCTTAGCTGGGGCATGGGAAAGCATGCGTTTCAATAGGTGGAGGGCGCCAGGTGATGGGGCAAGGTTTAACGAGGGGTGTGGTCCTGTGGCTGAGAAAGAACAATCCCAGAGAGAGACTGTTCGTATTCTGTCTAAGCTCCGCCCCCGCAGCTATCTGGAAACAGCCTGGTAAGCTCCGCCCCACGGTTGCTTGGCAACAGCCAGCTGTGCCTGACTATAAAAGGGGGCCGCTTGCCCCCTCCTCTCTCTCTCTTGCTTGCTCATTGTTCTTCCCTGCTCTCGCCCCCTTCCCTGTCCCTTCTCTCGCCATCCCTACCTTCCCTCCACGTGCTCATGGCCCACCTTTCCTCTCCTCTCCTCTTCTTCTCTCATTAAACCTCTCCACGTGGAACCATGTTGGCTTGGTGTGCTTTATCCTGGCATGAGTCGAGATCTCCACGTGAAACCATGTTGGCTTGGTGTGCTTTATCCTGGCATGAGCCAAGATTTAATGGAACTCTAACGGAGACACTTGCATGAGGAGCAGAGACCACATCACACAAGTGGACGAGAGCCATCAGAGATGACCAGAGGACACTGTTGATAGCAAGGAGCATGGTGTGTTTGATGAAAGCAGAAGGGGAGAGAGTGGCAGAGATGTGGACACATTAGTGAGAGCATAGTTATGGTGTTCTGGGGTTCTAGATTACTGGGGTGGCAAGGAAAACACAAGGCCACTACAAATCCGGTCGTGAAGGCTAGGCTGATTCCATGACAGGTCTGGAAGTGGCAGTTCAGGAGACAAGGCCTAAATCTGTTTCCAAGAACTGGGCAAGTCCAGGCCTCAGAAGCTGCCCCTCCACCTGGCCTCAGGCAAGGACAATGGGTCAGCAGCAGTTTCCAGACCTCCCCAGCAACAGTTTCCAGACTTCCCCAACAGGATCCCAGCCCCCACACCCAGGTAATAGAAAGTCAGTAGAGATGGACCCAACCAATTAACATAGAAGTCACCTATCCTGGAATTCCCTAATGTGCTTTAAATCAGGCCCTGCGTGCTCACTTGGGTGTCTATCTTGGTCATGGGCAGACCCCAGCATGCTGGCCTTCTACAGAATGAAGCAGTCTCTGTCTGCGTTTACATACTATTTGAACCCGGGGTGTCATTGTTTGGTGAATCATGGATCCTTACACTATGAGCCATATTATTTAATAATCAGAACAAAATAATTATCGACTAGGCTATAATAACTCTCAGAAAGAAATCTCATTTAAAACAATATCCTCCCAGCCACACTGACAGATTGAAGGGCGCGGCGTTATCAACGAGCTCACTAAATTTCACATAAGTTGAACATAAAGGATCCCTTATTTCTTCCCTTCATTTTCTATCCAAGAAACTTCTCAAGAGTAAAAGCACAACAGACCCTGAAGGTAATTATGAACCCGTGACAGGTGAGTCTGTGTCCCTGAAATCAGAGGATGTCAGGCAGCCCCTTCACTGGACCTATAGTTGCTTCTTGAGACAGAGGCTGGGATGGAGATGCAGCAGAAGCTCCTCCCCCACTCTCACCCTCCCCCCACTCTCACCTCCCCCATTCTCACCCCCCCCTCTCACCCTCCCCCCACTCACCCCCCCCACTCTCACCCTCCTCCACTCCCACCTCCCCCACCTCCCCGGGAGTGGAGTAGAGGTAGAAGTCTAGGGCAGGTAGGATGGTGCTATGGTGAGAGTGGACTCTGGTGTAGGTTGATGTGCTTGGAAGACAGCCTTGGGAGGTAACACTAGCTGAGATGATGAAGGTGGCCTTCTATGATGGCCTTAGTAAGGCTAAATGGGAGAGAGGTCGAAACTGGCAACACGGCCCATCACACTCTGGAGAGCAGTAGAACTCCCATTGGCATGGGCACAGGCCTGTCAAGGACGGCAATGCCTGAGCCCCATGGGAGGGCACAGCCTACCCCTGGTGATGCTCCCAGGGACGGCAAAGCCTTCTTGTAATTCCTGTGTGATGTTGACAGTGATGGTGAGGGAAAAGCACGCCCATCATAGCCTTCTCCTCATGGATGCTTGCAGCATGAAGCCGGCTCCCGCTCAAACCTGCCTCCTCTCTAGCTGTGTTAATAATCCTGCCTCCTGTTTATCTACACATAATAACCACCTCCTATTCAGCTGTGCATAAACACCCCGTGTCCCTGTTCAACCGTATAGAATACACACACTGAGTTTCTGGGGTGCTCTGACATCTCCATCTGAAGGCTAGCCCACCCAATCCCAGCTTTCCTGTACTTGTCCGTGTGTCTGTGACCTCTTCGTTCCCTCGCAGCCCCTCCAGTAGATTCCTGAAGTGGAGCAGGAATGCGAACCACCTTTGTCTTGTTACAGTGTAGCAGGAGGCCCTCAGCAGCTGACAGGATGTGCTTTTGGACTTCCAGCCTTCACAGCAATAGGTAAGTAAATCCCTGTTCTTGACAGCACGCAACTGCTCTCCAGGCTGGTGTAGCGGCAGCAGAAAATGGACTAAGACTGATGAAAAAAACCCAGGTCCTAGGGCTGGGCTGCACAGCCTTCTCCCAGTCATGCTACCATTCCAGCAGCCATGTTGCCTGCTGTCCCAAAGCAAGGAGGCTAATTCCTGAGCTGGTGGTTTTCTTTAGAGTGGCCTTGAATTTGGGATTACACTGGGATTGTATCCACAGCTTCCGTTTTTGTAACAGTGAATTAACTTGGGGTTTTAATGAAGGCCCATTTCCCCTTTAAATTTCAACAGCTGGTCTGTATTCTCCACTGGCATTTTGGCATGCGGGTTTCACCTTGCACATGGCACTAACGGCTGCTTACCGGTCAGTGAAGTCATATCTCCCAGAGAAAGGGATATGGGAAACGAGCTGCCCGGTAAAGGCCGGCACCTCAGAACCAATGCAAACAGGATTCTCCCTCCCAAGGTTTGCTATTTAGTTGGCTCCTGAAACAGAAGCGAGAAGGAGCTTCCCCGGGGGCAGAACCCTGTGGAGGGAAGAGCCCTGTCTGCTGAGTGCCACTAAATGCGATCACAACCCCACGACGCTGTCACCCTTGGATTTACACTGGTCGGACAAGACTGGCAGACTACCTGCTGCCATCAAAGACTGCTGGAATACCGTCCTTACACTACGGAAATGCCCGTAGCAGTTCCAGAAACGGAACTCCCTGGGCAAAGACACCGGAGTCAGAGCGTTCGGGAGCCGTGAGGACTGAGGACAAGATCAGTCCTCGTCACGGTGTCTGCAGCACATCTGTTTCTCTCAGCCGGTCTGCTCTGGTGTTCCCTGCCAGGTGACCGCTGCAGGAGCCAATGGCTGCCCACCCCACTGGTTCTACCACTGCATGCGTGTACAGCGGTCACTCTGTCAGGACGATGCGTATCCCAGACCCAGGTGATTCAGAAATGGTGACTGATGCCAGGTCCCTAAACACTTGAAATGATATTTCAAGGGGATTCAGAACCTGATGCAATCAAACATGTCTGAAACAGGGGTGCTGGTTTGAGACCAACACATGTGTGCGGTGCCTAACGGTGTATACCGTCTCACATGACATCGCCACACTACCCCGGAGGACTTCTGTGTTCCCCTCATTATGTTTCTGTTCCAAACCAAGCAGAGCAAAACAGTGCACTTGAGTGTTTCAATAAGACATGCTCCTTGTCTATCTGAAGAGCCGTCAGCAATTGACCACTGTGGAGAGAGGCAGGGTCAGCTGGCTGCATGGATGCTGTCCTGGAAGGCTACCCGCGCTCCACTAGATGGTTCTGCATCCACGCATGAGCAGATAGACTGGGCGGGGTTGGGAAGGCAAAGCGATGAGGGAACGGGACAATGATTGGACGAAGGATAATGGGGGTGGAGTTGATCAAACGCATGCGTGAAATTATTAAACAATACAAAAACCAACGAAAATTAAAAAAAAAAAAAAAAAGAGTGTGAAACGGGAGGAACACCAAGTACAGGACACCAAGGCAGCTGGAGACTGGAAGGTAATTAGCTGGATCAGGAGACGCTCCCTGTGATAGACTCCACACGCAAGTGAGCTGGCAGCCCTAACTAATTAGCGACAATTAATTTTATGGTAGGAGCAAGAACACATGTAGTAGGTTCTATAAATGCTTAATAGATGTCAGCGTAAGTCACTCCCATCTCTCCCCAAAACCCAACTTACGAGCAGGATGACTCTGAACCTTCCAGAATTAACAAAATAGATCAGCTGGGACTTGATTTTTTGGTATCAAAGAAATGTCCTCTACTCTACCCCTTCTCTACTTGACCAGGTGCTGTTTTCTGCTGCTCGATTTTGTCAGCCGCACCAGGACACTGGGGCCTTATGTGACAGAGAGAGGTCACACAGGATCTGCTCCAGGTAGAAGAGTCTATTGCAGCACTCTGAATCTGGTATCCTGTGTGTCTGGAATGAGTTCCTAGGCTAAGCCATTCAACCTCCTATCCTATCCTAGAACATCTTAGGAGTTAGTGATGGGAGATTGATTAGTGATGTCTGCAAGGCAGCTAGATGAAGGACCAGGACTGTTCCTTTCTGTTGCTAAGTTTCTCTACAGTTCCTTGGGTAGCATCCTAGTTCTCTTCCGAGTAGAACCCACATGAGGCTTAACTGCATCCTGCTGGCACCATCTTGGAATAGTCCACCTTCCATTATACTTCCGGGGCTTTCGGTGGGAAGCTACTTTGGTGAGGTCAAAGTAACTGTAACTAGGGTTAGCTGTGTACTCAGTTCTACCCAGTGGTGAGACCAGCATTTAAATAAAGATAGACCTGACCACATCACTGACCAAGGTCAATTTCTGAACCTGCTTATTCTTCATCTCCTTCCTTTAGCCTGCGGGCTGTCTAGCCTGCTGCTGTGAATCCAGTCACCTCCTTCACTACAAAGTATGTCCTGGTTAGCAGAACTCGTCTCCGTCGATTTGGGAAAAATACAATCCCAGTTAAAAATAAGGAAAGGAGCTTTGGCTCAGGTGAGCAGAGAATGTTGAGGGAGAGAGCCAGTGATCGGGGCTCAGCTACAATGCCTGGTAGTCAGAGAAGGGCAAGGTGGAGAACTAGGGCTTCTATAGCCCCAGAGAGTAACAAGCACCTGTTGCTTCATAGTGACCTTAGATACAATGCAAGGAGCCTAGACTCACATCTCTGCCCCTTTCCTTCCTGGGACAACGAGGATGCCAAGTGGAGGGTCGTCCTATTTGCCACCACGTCAAGGCAATGAGACGACCTGTTCTTCATCTACATGGCTTCATCAGGGAAATAATAGGGTATTTCTAGTCCTCCCAAAAAGGGGGTATCAGAAGTGACCTGCTGGGGGCCCACAACTTCTACATAAACCCTTCACAATAAAGAGATGCTCATTCCATGAAAACAAGAGCAGAGAGAACAGATCTGAGGTGCTGCCACCTTCCTTCTAGCATGACCACAGCGGAAGCTAGGGGGAAGCTGAGGAGACACTGAGACCCATTCAAAGGCCCCAAATGCCCAGTTTCCAATAAAAGGGAGAAATGAAAAGAACTCTCATACAATGAAGACCCAGAACAACCTCAATCTAAATACTAAAGGACTAGCCAGAAAGGCGGCCATGTCAAGGTAGTGTGACAAGGGTCTGGAGGCAGCCAGAATAAGCCAAGGTGGAGCAAAGCACCACAAAGGTTATGACCGAACTTCTGAAATGTAAACATACGCGTGAGAGCTGAAAAGCAGAGAGATGGTTGGTGGGTAAAAGTACTTGACATGCAAACCGGAGGACCAGTGTTTGAATGCATGGATTCAACATAAAGGCTGGATGCATGGCATGAACATCTGTAGGCTAGGCATTCTGGTGGGAAGACTGGAGGCAGAGTCAGGAGACTTCCCGGAAGCTCATAGATGAGTCGGTGTGGTTCCCACAGTGGTAAAGGACAAAACAAAACCGTGTTTCAAACAACGTAAAAGGCAAAGACCAGCATTTGGAGTTGTCCTCTGACTTACACATGGACATAATAAAATGGACACACACACAAAGAGAGACAGAGAGAGAGAGACAGAGACAGAGAGAGACAGAGAGAGATAGAGAGACAGAGAGAGACAGAGACAGAGAGACAGAGACAGAGAGCGAGAAGAAGGAGAGAGAAATATGATCAAGTAATAAAGGAAAAACCACGTAAATAATACCATCTTTCTCATAAGAAACTACGGAGACCAGAGTAGGGCAAGACAACATTATTTTAACAATGAAAAACTAAGATCTGCTCTGTTTGGCTTATTATTTATGCCTATGAGCATTTGCCTGTGCACACGCATGTGACTGTATGTGCAGCCTCCATGGAGCTGGAAAACAGTATTGAATTCCATGAAACTGGACTCATGTTCGTGCTGAGAACCCAACACAGGTCTTCTGTGAGAGAGAGCAAGGAGCTCTTCACCGCTGAGCCATCCCTCCAGCCCCTGAGAAGCACTGCCAGCCCAGGATCTTCTGTCCAATAGGAGAACCCCTCAGAAACAAGGCAAGAACGGACTAGAGTAGCACAGTCTCCTTCCTAAGCTGTCTGGTCACGCTGGCAGCCCAAGCAGGAAGTATACATTGTTGCATGTAAAATAAATATTTAAGACAATTACGCTGTGGAAAACAACTGAAGTAAAGTTTCCAAATTTCATTTAAACCAGTAACATGTCAAAGCTAGTATTCCATGATGCTGTGCGTGTATTAGATACACAAAGCAAAAATTCAAAGAAAAAAAGCGATTTAAAATACCAACTGAAAATTATCCCCGGTTAATTCTCATAGGCATTTTTTTTTTTAATGTTCTAGAAACCCAGAAGAAGAAGAAAAAAACTAGGGAAACAAAGGCAACAACAAAAGAGAACAAAGGGAAATTAAAGTAACGGGTGGGCTAACACATCGATCGCTGTGTCAAGCAGAATGGTCTAAATACATCACTTACAAGATGGAGACTGACTGTGTAAGGAAATACCTCAACTGCAGGCTAGCTACAAACTAGCCTCAAACCTGGCAGTAAGCTGGAAGGAAAAGGGAAGAAGCTATAACGCAGATACAGTAAGCAGTTGGTAGAGCCGGTAAACAAAGATAGTTATCAGAGAGGGAGGGGGATGTCAGAAGTAAAAAGTGGGTGAGATCACCAAAAGACATAACAAAACTAAATGTGAATAGCAACAGAAGGTCTGATAATGAGTAAAGGAAATGCTAGAAATCGCCAACTCGCAGTTAAAACTGAAGTCTTCCACACTTGCCTTTCAGTCATTGATCAAGAAGTTAAAGAAATGGGAAGTGTGACCGTATGTGTAAGATTCACAGAAGTGTGATTGCCATTTATCAGGGTTCTGCTAACAGGGGACATGTCCTTCTCATGTGCACGCAGAACACATGCAAAGATCATACCCTGAAACACAGACCAAGGGACAACAAATTTACATAAACTGAGAGTACACAGGGTGTTTTCTCTGACAACAGTGGAAACAGAAATAGCAGAACAGTAATGGGAAAGTCTTTACATGCACAAACATTAGAAAACTGCAATCGCTCATAGATCAGAAGACGAGTGTTCACAGGGCTAGCTGAGGAGCTGGGCAATAGCCAGCCACTAGAGGAGAGAATCAGTTTTCTCTGGATATGGTCCTGATAGCACGTCCGTGCTCGGGTGGACGCCCAGGCATTCACTCACATACTGGCAGCACTGATGAACTCAGTGAGTTTTTAAAACGCTATATGATACTGAGAGAGTAAAGGCGGTGGTGGGGGTATAGGAGAACTTGGAGAGAAGAAAGTGGGTTTGGGTTTGATCAAAATATATCGTATCCATGTATAAAATTTTTAAACAATATTTTTTTTTGCTTAACCTTTCCAAAATTGACTTTTTCTCTTGCAGCTTGCAATATCCTTTCTGTATTCTACGCTTTTAGCAATTTAACTATAACATGTCATGGAGAGACAAAAGACATTACAAATGTATTACAGAAAGGCAGAACATTACAGATATATCACAGAGAGTGAAAATGTAAACAACACATTTGTGAGGCACAGGTAAAGCAATATTAAAAAAAAAACTGACAATAGTAAACTATTACACAGAGAAGGAAACCTCTCCTACACTTCTCAATCTGCCTAGCTTCCACTTCCAATGGGTGAAGGACCTCTGGGCCCTGAATATTGAACCCCCCTTGTTCAGCCAGCTCCTAGTGCTGACTTGTAAGGGGTCACTGGCTTCTTAGTCCCTGTACTAACTGGTTCTGTGTGTCAACTTGACACAAACTGGAGTTATCACAGAAAAAGGAGCTTCAGTTGAGGAAATGCCACCATGAGATCCAGCTGTAAGACATTTTCTCTATTAGTGATCAAGGTGGGAGGGCCCAGCCCCTTGTGGGTGGTGCCATCCCTGGACTGGTGGTCTTGGGTTCTATAAGAAAGCAAGCTGAGCAAGCCAGGGGAAGCAAGCCAGTAAGTAACAGCCCTCCATGGCCTCTGCATCAGCTCCTGCTTCCTGACCTGCTTGAGTTCCAGTCCTGACTTCCTTTGGTGATGAATAGCAATGTGGAAGTGTAAGCTGAATAAACCCTTTCCTCGCCAACTTGCTTCTTGGCCATGATGTTTTGTGCAGGAATAGAAACTCTGACTAAGACAGTCCCCTGCAATACTTATGTAGTTTCCCCTGTTCCTGATGCAGACAGGTTAGCAATCCTCAGACAATGTCCCCAGGCACACACTTCAAACATGTCAATACAAAACCACAAATAGCATGAAAGCCCATGGCAACATGTCTCCTCTAATGATTGATAATTCAATAGCAATGAAAATGACCTGAAAGGAAGTCAAGACAACGAATTCAAAATGATTATAACTCAAAGAGGACAAAAAAAAATCAAACAAAGAAATCCCAACCAACAAAACAAAAAACAATAATAAAGATCTGAGTGAAGTAGGAAAGTCGATACTAGATATAAAAATTGTGTTCAATAAAATGATACAGTTGATGAAAAAAACAAACTTGAATGGTGTTGAAAATGAAAAACTCAATAAAAACCTCAGCAGGAAATTTGACAAATAGAAGGAACTGCATAGAAAACAGACAGTGAGGGCTGGAAGACAAAGTATGGGAAATGGATTACACAGCAAAGCTCAAGAGAAATGTATTAAAAATCATGAAGGGAAGAGGGAAGAGGGGAGAGCTTTAGGACACTCCCAAAAGACCTAGATTTCAAATTATGGGCATAGAATTTTGTCATACTAAAGACATAGAATATATTTTCAGTAAAATCATGCAGGAAAAATTCCAACAGCTACAGCAAGAGGTTCTTATCTAGGTAAAAGAAGCCAACAAAGTCTAAAACACACACACACACACACACACACACACACACACACACACACACACACACACTCACTCACTCTCCAAACCAAAACCAAAACCAAACCAAAACAAAACAAAACCTTTCCATGGCATACTATAGTTAAAACATCAAAAGTGTAGAATAAAGAAAGGGTATTGTAATCTGCAGGAGTAAAAGGTCAAATCACTTAGAAAGACAGGCCTATTTGACAGAGACTCTTGAAGTCATTAGAAAAATGTATTCCAAGTTCTATAAGATTATAACTATCTGCTGAGTCTATTATACCCAGCAAAAGTATCCATTTTACCCAAACATTAAAGAATATGAATTCTTCTCATCAGTCCATAGAACTTTCTCCAAAACTGATCACATTTTAGGACATGAAGAAAGTCACAATAGATATAAATTGGTGTAAACAATGTATTCTATTGGTCACAAAGGAATAAATCTAGATATGAAAAGCAATAGAAACTCTAAAAATTACAAAAATCATTGACAACTAGACAAGCATTTCCAGCAAAATCAGGAACAAGACAAGGGGGTGTACTATCCCCACTCCAGTTCAGGACAGTGCTTAAAGTCTTAGCTAGAGAAAAACATGAAAACAAGATAAAGGGGACACAGATAAGAAAGGAAGAAGTCAAAGTATCTTTATTTGCAGATGATGTGATTCTATGTATAAAAGGCTTTAAAGATCCCACCAGAAGGGGCTGGGGAGATAGCTCAGTGGTTAAGAGTACCAACTGCTCTTCCAGAGGTCTTGAGTTCAAATCCCATCAACCACATGGTGGCTCACAACCATCTGTAATGGGATCCAATGCCCTCTTCTGGTGTGTCTGAAGACAGTGACAGTGTACTTATATACAATAAATAAATAAATCTTTAAAATAAAAAATATCCCACCAGAAAACTACAGCTGATAAACACATTCAGCAATGTAGCAGCATAGAAAATTAACATAGTTGATTAAATAAAGTAAATATATTAACAAAAACATCAGTAAAACAATCTCATTTACATTTATCTCAAAATAAATCTTGGAATAAATTTAACCAAGAAAATAAAAAAATCATACAATGTAAATTATAAGAAACTACAGAAAGAGACTGAAGATGACAGAAAATCCTCCCATGTTCATGGACTTGTACGATTAATCTATCTTACCAAATATAATCTATGTATTCAATACAATCCTCACCAAAATTCCTATGCAACAAAATTGAAAAAAAAAAAAATTCCTAAATACAGAACTACAAAAGCCCTAGTGTAGCAAAAATAATCCAGAAAAATAAAAACACTGCAAAGGGCATTGCCATCTCTGATTTGAAGCTAAACTCTAAGACAGTAGTAGTAAAAACAGTGTGGTACTGGTATAAAAGGAGACACATTAGTCAGTCCGTGGATTAGAGCTGAAGACATTGATGTAACCCAAAACTCTAAGCTACCACAATAAAAGAAAGAAAGAAAGGAAGAAAGAAAGAAAGGAAGGAAGGAAGGAAGGAGGAAGGAAGGAAGGAAGGAAGGAAGGAATGAAGGAAGGAAGGAAAGAAAGAGGAAAAGAAAAAGAGAAAAGAAAATGAACTATGTAGACTCCTCGGACTGCAAAAGAAAGAGGGCTTTTTAAGGAGAACAGAAGTCAGTAATATTGAAAAGAAAATTTCTTGAAAGAAAATCAAGATTAGTAAGTTCCTGGCAAGATGGAAGGCAAATTACTTATAGTAGTAAGGAGACTGCAGTGGCAGAAGGGTGGTCCGGGTTGCAAGGGACGCTTGAAAGATCTACACACACACATACGCACATGCACACACACGTGCTTGTGACAAGCACAAACTCCTGCGTACAGCACACCTAATATAAAATACATACTCTAAATAGTTCTATAAGGAATTAGTGATTAACAACCACAAAAGAAAATTCTGACTTGCAGATGGTTTTACTAGAAAGTTCTAGTAAAAACCTTAGTACTTAAGACAGTTCCTCACAATCTCCCAGAGAATATAAGAGCAGAAGGAGTGATCCGTTGCCATTCTTCAGATAGTCACAGCTTTTAGCCTTTCAATCTGCCCACATTTGCTCAGGTATGCACCCAAACTCTTTGCTTTGGGGGAGAAATTTCTGGCGGTATTGTGTTTTTCGTCTGGGTGTTGCTGTGTGTTAGCTCAGGGAAACACCACACACTTCAAACTTGTTTGTAGCCTACAGTTCTGCTGGGTACTCTTATATCAGGAGCTTTGGTGATAGATTTTTTTCAGGAGTCCGTATGTAGATGTTTCAAGTCTCTTTGACTACAGATGTGTTTTTATCTCTTTCTTTTCTGTCTACATGGCTGTCGCTTCTATGTACTGCAAAGGCCAAGAGCTGACAGGACTCCTTCGTGAATAGTCTTAGAGGGGCCATCAAAAGCAACCACTGGGTTGGCCATTATAGGTGGGATGCTAACTGGAGGCTGGCTGTAAGGCTGCCCTGCCAAGCTTAGGACATGACTTCCAATACCTAGTTCTGTGCTTTCTTGCGAGTGAGAACTAGTTAGCTGCTGATAATTGTCAAATGTTTCATCTGTGATAGTTGGTAAGATTAGGTGGGTTTTCTCATTGAGCCCTTAAACTCAGTGGTTGTGATTGATAAAGTTTTGAATACTGCACTAGTCTTATATCTCTGGGGTAAATCTCACTTGGTCACAATGTTTTTTGTATATTGCTATCCAGTTTTGCTACTGGTGGTGAAGACATTTTGCAGCTATATTCAGAGGTGTGTTTATGGTTTCCCTTTCTTCCTTTCTTTCTTTCTTTCTTCCTTCCTTTCTTTCTTTCTTTCTTTCTTTCTTTCGCAGTCTTCATCAGGTTATGGGTTCTTCCCCTGAAGACATGGCGGGTGCAACCTCAGAGAGTGCTCCTGTTGGCAGCAGAGGCTTTGTCAAGTTCGGCACATGTGAGATAAAATTATTACAAATTAGAGTAGGCATTGACTGTAATAACGATTGTCTTTATAAAAGACAGGGAAAAGAAGGGGGAAGGGAGGGAGGGAGAGAGAGAAGGGGAGAGAAAGAGAGACTACGTGAAATGAAGAAGACATTGGTGCGATGGTCAATGAGCCAAGCAGCACTGGGATCCAGAGTAGATATAGTAAGCTAGAAGATTTTCCCCATGGAGTTGCGGCAAGAAAGGCGTCCTGATAAAATCAACTTCTGCCTCTTGGCTTCTGAAACTGTGGGATTAGACATGTATTCTCTCTCAAGTACTCAGTCCATCGTAATTTATTACCGAAGTCCCAGGGCAGGAGTGATGTGGGGCTTCAGCCATGGTACCAGGACAATTAGATGCATATGCCTGAAGACTTAAACTGTGCTCTAAGTGTTATGTCTTATGCTAAAATGTCAAAAAAGTATACCTTAAATATGAGGTAAAAATAATAAGACTTTAGCAGAAAGCACCCACAGAGATAATCTAAACAGCCTTGGACTAGATACTTGGGGCTAGATACATAATTTCTAGTCACTAGGTATGATACATAAAAGGAAAAACAACAGGGTGTCAGCATGATTAAAAAGTCTTTATTCTACAAAGTATTCTATAGGGGGTGAAAAGATGACCTACATATCTACACTACACAGGGGAGGAAATATTTGTAATCTACACCCAACAAAGAACTAAGGCACAGAATACAAAAAGAATTCTCAAAAGACAGAGCTTGAAAACAGCAAGCCAAGTAAGCGGACAGAGGCAGAATTAGATCAGAGGGGACAACACCAAGAGCTGACAATAACCATGGTGTACTTCTGCTATAAGTGTTGGATCTACAGCTGCTCCAGAGGCTGACCTGGAAATTTCTCAGTCCAACAACAATCAGCAGAGCCCACCCAGCTCCCTTACCACGCAACAGTGGCAACGCTCTGGATACAATGAAACTTCAGCACCTATAACACATATGAATATCATGATCTTTATCCAGAACGGTTCTGTGATCAGAAACCTTCACTGTCACCTCAAGTTCATATAGCATCACCTAGGACGTACATTCTTGGTGTTTCCAGGAAGGTTTGAGATGGGGAGGCCCATCTGGATTGTGGGCAACCCTCTCCTAGGATGTGGTAGAGTCCTGGACTAAAAGAGAAGAAAAAAGATCTGAACTTCTCTCTGTTTCCTGTATACAGATGCAATGTGACCTGCTACTGAGCGCCCTGACTTTCCTGGGCATTTGAAGATTGACCCTTCAAACTCTGAGCCAAGCAACCCCTTTCTTCCTTGGGTTGCTTTTCTCAGGTATTCTCACAGAACTGTGAGAGAAGTGTCTAAAGTAAGCCCCAAAGAAGAAACAATCTAACAGTTTCCAATAGCTGAAAACTGAAACAAGCTCTCCATAAACAGAAAACAGAAACAACTTGACGTACAACTTCCACTGACAGTCCACTAAGGGATTCTTTAAAAGTTAAGCTACATCCTGCAAGAGTCTGTAACATTCTTGAAATACCAAAGTTGTGGAAATAGGACAGAGATTAGTGACCACTGAGGGGCCATGGGCATATTGGCTGAGCCCAGGCATGAAAGTGCTTGAGGTTGTGAGAGAGTCGGAACCTCTCTATACCTTGGCATCTTGGTGTGAATATTCTCGTGTGATATCATGCTGTAGCTATGTAAGCTGCTGCCAATGAGGGACACTGGCTGAAGAGCCAAGGCATCCTGCTTTTTGTTACTTGCAACCACATGTAAATCTACAATTATTTCCAATAAATACATAACTTTAAGAACATGTTTAAAGGGTTGGGGATTTAGCTCAGTGGTAGAGCGCTTGCCTAGGAAGCACAAGGCCCTGGGTTCGGTCCCCAGCTCCGCGAAAAAAAAAAAAAAAAAAAAAAAAAAAAAAAAAAAAAAAAGAACATGTTTATTCTACCAGCACTGGGAGACTGAGACAGGAGGATCATACGTTCAACAGAGCCTTCCTTTAGCAAAATAAAATGTAAGGTATAAGTTACGTGAGCATGCTACCAGGAATGTTTGTAATGCAGACAAGACATGATTCACTTGTGAGAAGGGGCTCGGCACAGCACACTGTCACTCATTGACAGTTATGGATCTGGTCCCACCAGTCCCACGGGCATCCTAAGTGAGCTCCCCTGGGGCTTGGCTCGTGTATTATTTATCTATAAGTCTCCCACAGTGCCTAGCAGGTACCCCGCTATATAATGAGTGCTGGATGGATGTTTGTTGGCATAACGTTTTATCAGTGAGACATGGGTATGTGTGTCACACTTTGTTAAAACAATGTTTGCTGCAAACAAGGAAAACATTAAAGAAACGAGTCATTGACTGAATTAATGCCATTCTTTAAAAAGCAATTAAAGTCCTTTATTTTTAAACTAGCATTCTGCGTATTTGCTTTGTCCTTCTCGCCTTCTCTGTTACTTTGTGATTGCCAGGGTAATAGATGTCCACTGTAGGAAAGTTTGGAGAGGGCATGGAGGACATTGTTTACTTCCTCCCTGCAGGGGTCATTTCTCT
Source organism: Rattus rattus (assembly GCF_011064425.1). Classification (NCBI taxonomy): domain Eukaryota; kingdom Metazoa; phylum Chordata; class Mammalia; order Rodentia; family Muridae; genus Rattus; species Rattus rattus. The sequence goes on from NC_046167.1 coordinate 79,120,761, forward strand.
GTGAGTCCTGATTTCAAAACACTTGGCCTTAGTTTCTCCTACTCATAGAACCCCTGGTTCATCCAGTACAACTTGAGACTCAGGGCAGAGGCAGGAGGTTTCCCTTCTTCCCACATAACCCCTAGAGTGAAAGGGATTCTTATATTTGAAGGCACTCGCCCTTCAAATAAATGGAACCCACTACTTACTTCTCTTTCCCAATGGCCAATGATAAAGAGCTTCAGCTTTCTGTGCATCTTAAAGGGGCTTTTGTTTCCCCAGCATCTGTAAGTACAGCTTAGCATCTCCCTGACAGGAAAGGTACCTGAGGACATATCCCGGATGCAAACCCCTCTCCTGCTGCACAAGCCTTAGAGGAGGGAGGACCAGCATCCAGAGGGTGTGGGTGAGCTTTTGAAAGACACTGGGAATTCAGGAGCCATAAATGTGGGGGAAGACTAGACCTATCGAAAACAGAGCAACGTAGTGGGTGGCATGGGGTGATACTCAGGCCACAACTATCTCGCGCTCAAGTCAAATCTACAGTATTGGAAAGCCAGAAGAGGAAAGCCAAGACGGTTCTACAAAACAAAACAAAACAAAACAAAACAAAACATGCCATTTCTCCAAAGATACCCAGACACTCTGTTCCTTCATCGACAGCCCAGGAGTCTCTCTCTTCTTTTGTATTGGTTGTAATTTTTAGCCACCGATGTATGCAGGATGCGAGGAGGCTTCTAGGGTTCCTGTGAGGTAGCTACAGAAGCACTCATCCTATTTTCTATTTTGCGTTTTGAAAGAAAGCAACCCCACCTCTGCTTCCCCATTGTTATGGTCAATGTCAAGGAACTGAAGAATTCGGCTTTCAGCCAAACTCGAAGTGCGATTTCACAGGCAGCGTCTTTTCTGGTTCACCCTCTGAAAGTGTCCCACTGCTCTGAAGTGGGCTACAGAGCCCATCAAAAGTGTCTCACGGGTCTCGAACCGGGCTCGCAGGCCCCGATTTACATGCAGTAGCCTGGCTTCATCTTTGCATCCTGACTGGAAGAGACTTTCTTCCTGTGGCATTTAGAGTAACCGCACGGCTTCATTAAGAGGTGTAGCCAAAGTGGCCAATGTCAAAGGAAGATGAGGAAGCAGAGGAGGAAGAAGAGGGAGGAAGAGGGGAGAAGGGTGGAGGGAGGAAAAGAAAGAGAAATATATGATATGATTGGTTTCCTAAAGATCTCATCTGAAGAAAATAATTGACATGCATGCCCAGAAAGGAGAGAGAGGGGAGAAGGGAAATGAGACCAGGACGCGTGTTTATGGGGTGGTAGGGTAGGGGGATACAAGGAGGAGACTTACTAAAGACAGAGGAGACAGTCTCAAATGAGGGCACCCTAATAATCACCTTAGAAAAAAAATGTTATTCAGAAACTAAGACTTTGTTAAAGAACAGACACATTTATTCATCTCATGACCTTGGGTCACAGTTCCTCCAACACCCTCTACCCACCAACCGAAGCCCTCTATTGCAATCAGGAGGAAGGAGCAGGCCCTAGGAATACAGGCCTGGGGAACCTTGTTCCTCCCCTGCAGAACTCCCCAAAGATCCAAGGCATCTTATAACCCTGACTATCATTGAGTACCATTTGGGGTTTGAGAGGCTTCTCTCCCTCACATTCGAAGAGCCAACAAGCATCAGTTTAAGAGACAAACTACTAAGAAGGCTCCATAGAGGGGCCCAACCTCTCTGACTACTTTTTTTTTTTTTTTTGTCTTGTGGCTTCAGGAAAATGTGGAGAAATCTCCTGACCATTCTCTCGAGATTGGATTCTCTACAACCAGAACAAACTGGAGGAGGATGGGGGAAGCTGATTGGGGCCGGATCCTTGCAGGGAAAAGCAGTTTGAAAAGCCTTCAGTCAAAGTCTGCTGCTCTAAGATGGGTCGTGATAACAGAGCTTCCAGAGCTTCTCTTTTCCGAGCTGGTCCAGGCAGCTCCCCGGAGCCAGACAGGGGAAGTCTGTATCCAAACCGAGGCTTTAGAACTCCCGCCCTACTACAAACACATTGAGCAAGGACACCTCCCAACCTCCTGGCCTTTGGTTTGCTTTGCTGTCAATACCCTGCTGCCTCCTGGCCCTTCACTTCTCTCTCTCTGTCCTGAGCATGGCGTCTTTGTAGGTCACGGTCTCAGGTTGCCCTGTTATCTCAGGGTTGGATTTTACCCCACCCACCCGTTATGACTTGGATAAGTTTGAATCATAAACATCTATATTTTCCTGTGGTTTTATTTCAGCAGATCCGAATTGCTCATGTCGTATGATCTCCGATGCCTGTATGATTCCACTCCCCGCCCTAACCGCTCCCCTCTATTTAGTCTGGTCTGGAGCTAATTAGAGGGAAAGCCCTATGAACTGTATCCCTGGTTCTGTGTGGCCTTTTAGAATAGTCATAGACAATGTTGCACATGATCGATGGTTGTCTGCTGTCTGGAGATACATATGGCCACTTATTAATTTGATGTCTGCCACCCTCATGTTTAAATATATTTCGGGGTTTAGTTTCTTTCACAGGGAGATTAATGTAGATGAACTGCTGCTTGGATGATCATTTTTACACGACTTCAAGATTCCCATATGTGAAATTCTTATCTCTTATTCTTCGCCAGCTGTGAGTACCAGAAAGTGTAGGCCGGATACTTCTGGGGAGATTGGACGCTGCATAAGGGAATCTGCCCATTATCGGCCAAATGGAGTCTAACTGGGCCACGCACTGAGCCAGAGCGGAAAACTAGAGGAGCTGAAAGGCAATAAACGAAGGGAAGTGCTCCGCCTTGTCTTACAGGAGCAGCTGCTGTCCCACTAACACGCAAAGCTCAGTAAAGTGATCTGCTGGGGGGCTGAGCATGAACGCCCCGGTCTGGTTACCCAAACTGTGTCCCAGTAAATGAAGCACCCAAGGATGTGAAGCAGAACCCTCTCAGCTGGAGGGCTCTCTGCTCTCGAGGCTCTGAGCTTCAGAATGGCAGCTTTCCTGGGTCACGTGTCAGGATGCTGTCTGGCTACCAAACCCTTTGGGGGTGGAGCCGGACCACTGCACGTGCAGGGCTGGCTCCCGCGAGACTTCTGCTTATCTGAATTCTACCAAGCTGCCCAGACTCAGGCGACCACGTGACGATGTCTCTGCAGGGAGCTCGGGGTGAGAGTCCTTGCATGTAAAGCAGCTATCTTGTAAACTTAAGTGTGTATTTCCCATTGTCCAAGGAGCTTTGTGGGTTTGGGAAAAAGAAAACTAAACCTCCTGTTGGAGTCAGAAGGGCAGTGTCTGCCTGCTTGGCTGAGACTGTTCACCCTGCCCCTGCTTCGCGCACGTCTCTCTCTCCTCCGGGTCACACACTGCTTTGAAAGGAACAGTTTCATCCTTTGTCTCAAGGAACAATCAGAATAAAATCAATAATACAGAGTCCGACTTGCAGACACAAAGACAGGCTTGGCTGTAAACACCACGTCTGCATCTGTGGTGTCTTCACGGGCGGGCCGCCCTAGCCAGCTGTGTCGTGCGCTGACCTGCACGTCCGCAGTCACATTGCCAGCGAGAAAGCTTTGGCAGGCCAATGGAGACACTAAAATAAGGACGCAGCATCGACAGCTTCCAAACTGCTGAGCGGTCGGGGATGGCTGCTGCAGCGACGGCTCTTGTGCAGGAATTCACACAAAGAAAAGCATTCTGGGCTCTGATTTGTCAGTTGTCACACCCAATATATCATACGCACCGCAGGGTTCCATGCATACGATGCTCGCCCGGCTGTCAGAATGACTCTACCGTTTACAGAGCTTAAGACCATGGCTGCCTTTCACGCGGGGTGAACAGAGAGATTGGGAGGATGGCCACAGAAGAGATGAGACCTCTCTCGAAAGGGAAGGGTCCTCTGGTTCTTAATGGGGGTGGGGGGGTTGTTTGGGTTATACGGGACGATATCCTGGACAAAGCTCCCGGAATAGTCTATTTAAGGCTGGTGCATTTCCTAGCATGTAAATAAATCTAATCTCTGCAGAGGAAAGGGACACACACACACACACACACACACACACACACACACACACACGGTGGGGGGCGGTGTTGGGGGAGGATGTAGATGGAACAGATGAACAAAGAAAATAGAGGGAACTAGATGAAGGAAAGGAAAAAGAGGGAAGGAGGGAGGGGAGGAAGGAAGAGGGAAGGAGGGAGGGGAGGAAGGCTAGCAGTTATTCAAGTCTACTTGTCTCAGGCTCATTTGGAAATGGTGCTAGAAGCAGCTAGACTGGGGCCACCAGGCAGTGCTTAGCAGTAAACTCCAGGTGAAGGGACAGACGCTCACAGCTCGATCCCAGCTCCTCCAGGTTCCCCATGTTCAAACTGGAGGTCGCGCCCGGGGGGACCTGACGCTGCTCTGAGAAGCCAAGTGAAGGGGAGGACTCCTCTCTGCCTACCTTGGCTCTCTCCCAGAAAGCCAAGCCTGCCCCCACAGCAGGGCCCGGGGAACTTTAAGCAAGAGAACTGTCCTGTGGATAATTTGCAGACTTTGACCCCCAAACAAGGGCAAATAGATTCAGATATGTGATTTGTTTTCTGGCTGCTGCATGATTTCAAAGTAGCCTTAACTTCTTACGGTGGAAGCCTCCTCCACCATCCGGGAAGTGAACCAGACTGGGTTACAAACCATCTCTGCGGCTCCCAGCTGATATCCATCTCCCATCACGATGGCCAAAGGGTGCCTCTTTAAAAATAGTTTTAATGTGGCACACGGGAGTAAAGATTTATTTTTTTTTTATTTTTGAATATGACATATTGTCTGGGCCAAACAAATTAAGTTACAGCCCTGGACATCTTAAGAAAATAGTGTCGTTTTGTGTTTCTGCTAATTTATAACATTCAATTCTGTAGCCTAATGGATGGAAACCCAGACGCGGACATCAATAAAAATAGCTTTGGAATTCGGTCACTGGTATCCACTGAGTGAGATAAATACATAGGCTGGCAGGCCCTCAAAGTTGTATGTAACTCCCCTCCTCAGCCCTGGAGTCCCAAGATACAATCTGACAGCCGAGAGAGGAAAATCCTGGAACTGACTTCCCAAGCGATGCTCACGGAAGGGTTCATTTTATTTTACTGCTGCAAGGCGTCCATACAGTTTTAGGTTAAAATAAAACAGATGGACTCTTGGATAATGCACAGACCCTCCCTACAATAACTGCCTATTGCTTGGGTGACATCTCTGTTACTGTGCCTTTGCGTATCTCCTCACTTGAAATCTGCCTTGAGTCTTCTGTGATGCCTGTGTACACGACAAGTTCTCATGGAGGAGATCAAGGCCCTCTGCTCTCACAGCTGAATTCTGAGCCAGAGGTCCCGAGAAGCAGGAGGATGTTTTAGCTTTTCCTAGTGCTCAGATGAGTAGAGTGTGTGTAAAGTTTGCGGGCCAATCCACAGCACTGTGAGAACCAACAGATTGTTCTTTGGGCTGGTTTGTTATGCAGAGTTGAGTGTAGGTAACATATGTTAATAGATTCTATGAGTTCAGGAACATTTACCAGAGAAGACTTCATCTTGGAGCTGCCCTCTGACCTCTGTCCTATTCTGAGGATTTCCCCCATGACTTAGAAGCCCCTGCTTGGGAGCATAACTCAAAAGAACCATCTCTGTGAATGTGTTTCCGGGTCGTTATATGATCAAGAGGAATTCTGTGTCGGCTCTATGCATCTTTTAATCCTGGCTATCGGTACCAAGGGATTGCTAGTGGGACCCTGTGAAGACATGATGGAAGCTAGACTTTCATTTACATCTGACCTCTATATCTGCCTCATCTTACTGCGGTCACAAGGATGGGCACCCCGATGGTTACCCTCCATTGCCAACTTGACTGGATTTATGATCACATGGGTACTACATCTCTGAGAACGTTTGTGGGTGTCTTTTTTTAGAAAGGATCAGCAGAGGAGGGAAGACCCACCTTAGATGTGGCTGGCTCAACCATGGGTGGAGGGACAGATTGGATAGAAAGGAGAAAGAGAAAATCAGATGAGTCCAGTACACCAAGTTCACTGAGACACCTCACAATACCGACAACAAAGCCTTGAGTTTCTACCAGGCCTGCCCCCACCATGATAGACTGTGTCCCCTAGAACTGTGAGCCAAAAGAAATGCTCCCCAAAGCTGCTTCCTGTAATGAGTTTGATCAGAGCCACACATTCTCGGACAGCAAGACAAACGCAGCAGTGGTCAGCACAGCAGCTGGCTGTCAGCAAAACCCCCAAGAGCAGAATGTAGAGGCCAGGATCAAAACCCACATCATCTGAGACGCCTGTCTCTATCCTAGCAATGGCGGTATGTGCAGTTGTCCCCTACGTCTGACTCCCGCTTGCTGTCATTCCAATATGTTCAATTCTACCCTGTGCTGAAATGGAGTCCCCGTTGTGAGTGAATGGAACTCAATCTGATCATGTTTAGAGGTGGGGACTGGGGAGCTAATCAGGATAAGGTTTGACGCCCCGTGCCAGAACCCCAGTAGTAGGATATGGAAGAACAAGGCCGGCCAGCAAGCACGTGAGCACCAGGAGCTCTCACTGCTCATCCCTGCATCCCCTTAGGAGAGAGATAGCAGGAAGTCCACAACACTGAAGAGAGGCCTGAACCGACAGTCATGCACCAGATAAAGCTTTCTCCTCCACTCCCTGAGTCTGTGGTATTATGTCATGAACAATCTCAGAATGGACGAAGGGTCAGATCCGGCAGTGCTCACATTTAATCCCAACACTCGAGAGGCAGGGGTAGGAGAGTCTGTGAGTTAGGGGCCATCCTGGTCTACACAGTGAGTTTCAGGCCAGCTGAAACTATATGATGAGACTCTGTCTTTTTAAATAATGTTTATTATGGGATGGAGGTAGAGCTCATGAGTGAAGAGTGGTTGAAGACTCTTGTAGAAGTCCCACAGTCAGATCCCGGCTCTTCAGTCAGGCAGCCCACAACCACCTGTTACTACAGCCTAAAAAAGTTTCGGCACCTCCGGCCTCTGCGGGCATCCACACTCATGTGCACATACGCAAACATAATTAACATAAAGAAAGGAAATATTTTTTTTCTTTTCTTTTTTTCCCGGAGCTGGGGACCAGGGCCTTGTGCTTGCTAGGCAAGCGCTCTACCACTGAGCTAAATCCCCAACCCCGAAAGGAAATATTTTTAAATTGGCTGATATTCTGATGATGAGTAAGAAAACTGTGATGTTGGACAGATCACCAATAACGCATGAAAGTTCTGTTCAGATTTACAGTAGAAACACATATGTATAATTTGAGAATTATAGAAGGCGGGATGTTTCGTTTGCCTGTTCATCTTCTTGTGGTGACGTGGGGAAGGAAACCCAGAGCCTTCGACATTCTGGGCAAGGTGTGCTGTCGTTCGGCTGGGCACCTGCTACATCCTGAAAGGGTTTTTGTTTTGTTTTGTTGTTTTGAATAGATGTTTTGACTCCCTGTATGTCTGCAGCCCACACGCATGCAGTCCCCATGGAGGTCCAGAGTGGGCATCAGATCCTCTGGGACTGGAGTCACAGATGGTTGTGAACAGATATGTGAGTGCTGGGGACTGACACTGTTTCCTCTGCAGGAGCAGCAGGTGCTTTAAACTGCTGAGCCACCTCTCCAGCCCCCCACCCCTACCCTCCTCCCCCTACAGGGTTTTGCAACTGTTACAAAAGAGACGGAGGAGTTATTGTTAGGGCTAGGACTTGGTTGACAGCTCAAGGGCAGAGCACTTGCTGGTCCAGTGCAATGTTCCCGGCACCATCATCCCACACCGCAAACAACTAACAGGAAAGCAAACAACAACAGTGATGGGGCAGGGATGCCGAACCGGGCAGTGAATGAGGAGAGTTCATCAAAGCGGTGGTCGGACCAAGGAGGAAGGCAGTGAAGTAAAGAGGGTTTCTCGTAACTTTACTATGAGGCCAGAAGCTGGAGAAGTTGGTCTGAGTCTTGTCTTTGTCATTTTCTGCTTGTTTGCGGGTCTGTTCCATGACCTTTGCTTGTGACACAGTTTCATAAGAAGCTACTGAAGGTACAGTTTAGCTGGATAGTGTGCCTTGGGGTAGCATGTTTAAGTCTGGAGGTGGATGAAGTGAGACATTAGAAGACCGTTCTCCATCTTTCTCTAGAACGGTTGCAGTCTGGTAACCGTGTTCTTAACACACAAACCCAAGACCGGCATTTTCTTCTGCATCCTTCCTGTTTGTGTCATTCGTGACTTGAAAAGTCACAACTCTGTGTGTATATGTACACGTGTGTGTGTGTGTGCGCGCGTGTGTATATGTGCACATGTGTGTGTGTGTGCATGTGTGTTTTTAAATCTTTTGTCATCCCTTCCAGCATTTACTTGCATTTTAATCAAAATAAGATAGAGAACGAGCTTGTGTGTCTCCATTGACCCTCTAACACTGAGAAAATCATTTGAAAACTCCCTGATGCTAACAAGTAAGCTTTCTTTTATGTGGGGGAAAAATGTAAGCCCAGGTCTTCCATGGTTCCACATTTTAAGAACATGTCTTCGCTAAGGTCTGAGGGAGCAAGCAGACACCTTAATAGCCAAACAGAGAAGACATGGCGAGTTGTTGGGAATGGCTCTGTGGTTTGGGTCATCGACCCTTTCCAAGTCTGCTGTGCTGAAGGCTTGGCCATGCATGGATGACATCACTGAGATGCTGGCTTTAACAGCTGGGCCCTAGCGAGCAGGAATTGAGTGAACAGAAGTGTTGAGAATGTATTGGTCCTATGCCCCCTCCTCTTGTCAAGAGGCCTCTCTTCCCTCTTGTCTTCAGTGAGATGAGCATTTCGGCTCTATCCTGTGCTTCTAGCCACAGAGCCTTGTCTCTCCACAGACCTACCTTTAATAGCACTACCGCAGGCTGAAACCTGCAGAGAAGTGAGCTGTTCCTCTTTTGAAGTTGGTTATCTCGGGTATTTTGTCCTCCTAGCAGAAAGCTACGGGAGAGCAGAGTAGCCAAGTAGCAAGCCCTTGGAGGCAGTGACGTTCAAGGGAACCAACAGTGTCTTGGCCACTCTCTGGACTTGAACCTACTGCGGCAAGAAGGAGTCAGCACAGCTTCCTTCTAACTTCCAGCGAGAACTCACGTCCATGTGTGTGGCGGTAAGATTAAAAAGAAATGTTTTCCATCAGTTTCTTCGAGCCGGATCTGCTCACTCTGGCTGCTACTTTGCCACATGGTCCACAAGCCACCTTCTCCCTTTTAGTCACCCTCTCCGTGTGGTCACCTAAGCCGTATTTACCACACCACACACCTTGTTCTGCAGGCCCTTGTGTGTTCTCACTCCGTGCCCGGCAACAGAAGCAGCCCTCATGCTCATGTTCCAACAGCCTCTCAGCCATTCCTTTCACACCCTGTCCTCGTTAGCCCGGTAAATCAAAGTTCCAGAAACTTGTAATTTAGCAATTAGGTTTACATGTTAAATTCCCAATCCACAATACATTCACACAGCAAATTCACCGCCAATTAATAAAGATTTAAACCGCCCACCTAGACAAGACAAAAATCAACCAAGTCCACCTGGGTCTGGATCATCCTGATCTGTTGTCTCCATCTTGATTTTCGTCGTTCCTCTTCCTCCTCTCTCCTTCCTAGACTTTTCCCCGCCTACCCTTCCTTCTTGTCCAATGATAGGCTACGCCTTATCCTGGACCCGCCTTGCTGCATAATGACATCATCCTACCCACGTGTTTTGGATGTGAGACCATCTTCTTGGAGTACATAACCTTTAGACCTCGGGTCTTAACGAGCTGTCATAAATGCGGCTAGAATATTGGTGTTTTCAATTCTTTGTGTTATGCAGGAAAGAGCTTTCCTGGGGGCGGGGGGTGGGGGGAGCTGCTTATGTCCTTGCTGTTTTCTTAGAGGTGAGTAAAGTCTCAAGGCCTTGGACCCAGCTCACATTGCCAAGGGAGGGTGCTGGCTGATGAGAGATAACCTTAAGACAACCCCTAAACATTCCTTGGCCCTGAGGGCTGACCTATGCTAAGTGCCTGGCTTGAGGGGCTGAGGGGCAAAGGAGCAATATGCTACAGTTGATTAGAAGATACCAGCTTAGGCCTTTGCTGAGTCCCCTGCGCTCCCTGATCGACAGCCTGTGAAACAAAATACGGAGAGAGCAACAAAGCGCCGCCTTTCCTCTTCGCTGTTTCTTTGTTTTGCTTTGGTTCTGCGCCACATACCTTCCACCCAAGCAAAGCTTATTCTTGGAAACGGAGTTCAAGCCCACGCTGAATCTTACCTTTTGTTCCAACCCACTCTTGTTTTACCTTCTGTGTGTTTCGGTGGAAACCGATAGCTATTGCTTCTCATTAAAGCCAGTCAAGGGAAAAAAAAAATCCGTAACCAGGTCCCACTGATTCATCGGCCTAATTATACCCATTCACCGCTCCTTTCACGAGGAGATGCGAATTCCGTCTCTTGAAGACACACGCTACCCCAGATACATCTGCTTCCTGGCTCCTTTTTATCTTAGTCAGTGAAGAGTGGCCCTCGGGGAAGCGCAACCTCAGCAAAATCCAGAGAGAAGAGCTCTGTGGAGCTAGTGAGAAGGGGGGGTGGGGCCGAGGAGAGAAGCATACAGAGCCAGGTGATAGGAGACAGTGGGGGTGAACGGACAGGAAAAGATCTTATCCTTCAAGATATCTAGAGAAAGCATTTGGCGCACGCAACCTAAGGACGGCCCTTGTGTGAGATTGGCGTGGACTGAGCCTAAGAAGAGAATGTGAACTCACTGAGAGCGACAGCATCAGGCATGGCGAGGGCTCTCAGATTATGATGGTTAATGGGTGGATTTAATGCGCAGGTTAGGCCGTGGCTGGGTCACAGTTACAATCTCCAAACCACGAAACTTTGGGCACTAAGGGGGCGGGCTGACTCCTTTCCTGGATTGTGGAAGCAAATTCTCCTGAGTCCGCTCTCTGACTTAGCTGTAAACTCTGCTCTCAAAGGAAAGCAGAGGAACACAGCTCCTGACCGGAATGGCGGCTGCCTTGCTTCTATCTGAAGCAATTGAGGGAGCAGTGGTTTTTCACTGAGTTCACAGGAAATTCTTTGCCACGGTCACCTGTATCTCTGGGAACATGCAGTCCACCTAAAGTGCCAAACCCTCATTTAAGGCACAGGTGTGAGTTCTCCAGAGTTCTTTCTACTCTTCGGTGTGCCAGAGGAAGTTGACAAGGAGGGCCACGGTTATTTAAGACCGAGGTTGGGAAATTAGTTTGAATACCGATGTCAATAAATCTCACAGGAAAGCATTTCTCCTGATGGCCCCCTCTGCCAATGTTTCCTGAGCCATTCTGCTTACAGTTTCACTTTAGTGCTTTCTTACAGGCTTCCCGTGATGTAAAAAAAAAAAAAAGGGGGGGGATCTCTTCTATCCCGCCTCAAGTTCATTTCACACAGGCTCGATTTACTTCATGATGAAGAACGCCAGATGTAGTTCACAGTTAAATCATCTTTCATGCAAAGACTCAGGGCTCCTGAAATCACAGTGATTCTGCCAAACTCTGTTCTGACAGCTAGAGACCATGTCTCAAGATCTAGAAACATGTGGCTTTCCCCAAGTCTTCCTAAGGGGAGTCATTCGAACTCAATTTTAAGGGATTATCGGGGGGGGGGAGTGATTTCTGCTCTATGGAATTGTGAAATAGCAAGTAACTAAAGATGATAAAACTTCAGGCATAAAGTACAGGGCAAAGTCGTCGGAATGGTACAGTGGCCATCTCTGCTCTGGAGAATCATAAAGTACTTGTTTACCTAGAAGAAATACTACATTGTCTTTTTCCCTGAGAGCCCTAGGCTAATTTGAGAATAAAGAGATAGACTTTGCCAACCAGCCCTTTGTTCTCGAACATGTCCAGCTCATAACTTACATGTGCTATATTTAGCTTGGTGGCTTTATGACCACATTCAGAAAACAAGCGAGGATTCCAAGAAACACAAATAAACAATAAGGGGTTGCAAAATAGCTCAACCGTCACAGTAGATATTAAATAAAGGACGAGTCTAAACTCAGTCTTCCCGGCACTGGTGTGTGGTGTGCTCAGTGCTGGGGTCTGTGGCAAACAGTGCTGTATTTCCCCCTGGCTGCGGGGGTAAGACAATGAACTCTACAAGTGGCTTCGGAGATGCAAATTCAATATTTCACAAGACTCACTAACACAGCTATGCATTATGCTAGTGGAGACAGACCCTTCGTCTAGACAAAATGCAAAAATCTCATGTTCGGTAAATGTGTATAATTAGGGAAATATGAAGAACAGCTAATCATTAGCATTGCATGCACGCCTGCATCAAAAATCTCCTTGTCATTGTCGTTATCATTGTTGTTGTTGTTGTTATTATTGTTTTAATCTTTAGTTGAAAGTTGGGGCTCACTCCCCTGGTTTTCAAATTTCACCTCTTCAATATTCAAAAGTAGCGTTGCCATTTCTGTAATGACGAATACCAAAACGTTCCCTTGAAGTTTTTCTTTCTGCAGAATAACATGCGAGGCTGGTAATTGATAAGAGCAGGTCTTATTATACAAAGAAGCAGACACTGTCTGGGGACAAAATTGAAAGGACTCTGTTGCTTTTATTAATTTATTTGATTTACTTCTTGTTTCTCTTACCCAATCTTATTTATGTCAAAGTAAGTCGAACCAGAATTCATTATGTAGTGAAATGCAATTTGGACACTTTTTATTGGCACACAGTGATTCAATCATTTCTGTCCATAAGCCCTATTATCTCCTCTTACAGCAATTCCTCACAGATCAAACCACAGTGGGGGAAATTTCCAAAGAAAGTGAGAATTCGTCGGGAGGGAGGAATGATGATGTTGGTAAGTTTTTACCCTACAGTGGAGGCACATGACAATGGCCATTTCTTGTTGAGAGGGAGAGAGGAAGGATCAATAATATCGGTAAGGTTTTACCCTATGATGAAGCCACGCAACAATGGCCATTTTGACTGTGACCATCTACTGTCACCAACTAGCATATTTCCTTCCTCCTTCATGGGAAATCTGCTGTGTCAGTGAACTTTGCTTCTTTCTTCCTTTTTAAAGATGTGGCTGCAAATTTTAATTGTCTTGATTTAGAAACAGGTGACACAGTCAACTATCTCTGCCTTTTGTCCAGGGTGTGTGCATCATGGGGTCTTCCTAACTATCTCAGATTCTTCTCCCCTTGAAGACTGGTTTCAGAAATTACTGCACTTCAGAAATGACATAAAGTGTTACATGGAAAAAAATTAGATATGGATCTTCATCTCAGGTTGTTTCTGAACCCTTTCCTCAAATCAATTGTATTGTTGGTGCATAGCAGACCCTGGACTCATCAATGGATGGAGTAACCTGAGTCCTTTTTCAAGATTGTTTAGAAGTGAGAGTCATTTCTTCATGAAAGTACTAGAGTTGTGCCTACAGTGACAGCCGTCTCCCACATCCTATTCCTAAATATCATGCCTTCCTGATCATATTTCCTATGTGCCGAGCACCACCAGTGAAACGTTTTCATATTTGGAGACCCAAAGAAGAATGCAGACCAAAGAGGACAGTAAAATATCAGCAAAGGGGAAGTCAGTCCGGTTAAAACATATCTGCTAACAGAAGTGTGAGCTCATCTCAGGGAGTCTTCTGTACGTCTGTGGTCCAGAACAGATATCCCCTATCTCTGACAAACATCTGGGTCATCAGAAGGTTGCAACAATGTAGATAATTTATAAACATTGGCTCAAATGCAAGGACTTCATTGTTAGAAAGAATCTCTAATCTTTCTCTCTCTCTCAATTGGATACATTTATTGTGTTTTGTCTTGGTTTTTTTATTTTTAAAGGAATTAGGTGGGTGAAACCTCAATCAAAACAGAGCAGTGTTGCTCTGCTGTTACCTCCCAATGTCCTAGAGTTGCTATCAGGCCTCTCTCCATCAAAGTGATGTCCCAAGACACCAGCCTTTTGGCCACTTCCCACCATAATTTCATATAGTCAATTCTGTTTAGAATGCAATGACCTTTTATGGTAGGGAGAAACACTGGCAATTTAAACTATAGGTAGGACCAGTTTTTAGGGAGATTATCCTACAAAGTTTTTTTTTTTTAATACACACTGCCTCAAATCTATGATTTGCGTCCACGAAGGAAGCCTGTTTGGTGGTTGGTTGTGATGGTGGTGGTCCTGGTCTAGAATTGCATTAGGAATAGATTCTACAGTCACAATGACAAGGTTCAAATCATGGGCCTTCAGCCTGCTAGCCGAATACCTTTGGGTAGCTTTTTAAAATTCTCTGTGACTTATATTTCTTTTCTGCAGCTAAAGTAGAATAGCTGTTAAGAGTAAATCAAATGAGAAAAAAAATATGAAGCACACTGTAGAAATGCTGGCATGTTTTGTAGATGTGTACATGTCTGCATATGTGCTGTATATTTACATGCATATGTGGTACACATAGGTGCACATGTATCTATGTTTGTGTGGAAGACAGAGGTCAATGCTAGGTATCTTCTTCAACCCCCTCCACCTTTCTTGGAGACAAGAGCTCTCACTGAACCAATAGCTCACCAATCTGTCTGGTCTGACTGGCCAGCAAGCCTAGGGATCCTCCAGTCTCAGTCCCCACCCCACCCCACCCCCCCACCCCCCGTGCTGGGATCTTGAGTGCATATTGCAGCCATACGTGGCCATTTCTGTGGTGCTGGGGATCCAAGCTCAGGTTCTCATGATTGAGTGGCATTTAACTGCCCACCTCCCCGCCTCCCTGATGCTGGGGTGCTAAAACTATAGTAATAAGTAGTAGTTATTAATGTCCAGCTGGCAAAATTAAATATCCGCTGACATTTAAGACTTGTAACGCTATCATGGCACAAATCAAGAAGGTATAGACCCTGAGTCGTTCCGATTTTTACCAGTTCCTAGAAAGGAACCACCTGACAAACACTAGGGGTTTTGACTGTTACTTGGAAACTTCTGAGTTTCTGCCTTGTGGCAGGATCCCACAGCCCCTCCTGCAGTCCTCTCCTGTGCTCTGAGACCAAGTCCTCTCAGTGATCATTGCTTCGAGGTCGCTCTTCTTCACATCCTGATCTATTTGAATTTCCTTTTAGAATCGTCTATGTATGCCCCACCTCCATTCTCGGTATTCTCCAGATGAAAGTCACACTTGGAACTTCAGCACGAAGCATCTGAGAAATGGTTCCCTCTTATACAGAACATACTTGAAGACCAGTTCACAGCAGTAGACGGAAGAACTGTCAGAACGCCATCGGCTTCGGAGGTGTAGTAGGGAAAAATAGCTCTTTAAACTCTCCGTGAACAGGTGTGGCTGCAGCAGCCATTAATACGCAATTAAGAAGGTCTAGCCTCTGCTGCTGCTGCAACCATAGGCTACCCGAGGCCTGAAGCCCAGGGGGGTAGAGGCAGCGCACGCGCCCGACCCCCAACACTCCAGCATGGTGAAAAGCATAGACAGATCTCCGATGTATCACCCACCAGCTGTACGCCAGCTAACTAGGTGCTGCCCTTCCGGCGGAAGTTGTCAAAGGCTTCATCTGCTCATTGGACAGCCCACGATTGTGGACTAACAAAACTGTCAATAAGTGTTTATTTCGATCTATATTCTCAGTATCGCCCAGTGAACACAACCGCTGAGTTACTGGCGAGACACAACTTCCTGACTACACAGCCATCACCCAGCAGGCGTACGATTGGATTGCACACACTGAGCCTGATTGGAACGTCCATCCTCACCGCCTCCTGGCCCTCCCCATCCCGCGGTTTCCTCCAGAAGGGTCCCACAGAGTCTTATTAGTCAGCGATGTGTTTTGTTCCATCGGATGAGAAAAAAAAAAAAAAAATCCCGCACTGGCAAAAGTATCTAGATACATAGGAACACAACGCAGCCCTCAGCCCTTCCGGGGTAGGGGCAGAACTCTTCAGTCTCTCTTTGGAATCTTTGAGAGCTTTTCCTCCGAAGCCTCATTTTAATTAGTCTCTGCCAGCTGCTTTGCTCTCAGGGCTGCACCTCCACAACCCCAGGGGCAGTACCAACTCTGCAGCCTTGGGCTATAGATGAGCAGAGGTCCAGGGCTCTGGGATTCTCCGGTAAACACTATTCCTATTGTGCTTGCATTTGTCCCACTGAGCTTTGAGCTGGAATTGAGTGACTCAGATCGGAACTCTGGCATTTCTAAGTTAGCGATAGAAATAAAAGAGTATGCTCTGGGTCAGAAAATAATTATTCATTTTGGCTAGCCTTGGAACCATGACTCATCTGCTACTTCCCAAGCCCCAGAACCACTGCTAGATGGTTGTTTTGGAGAAAACACGTTGCTCCAACTGTCCAAAGGCAAATATGAAGTAGAAGTCCCATGTGGGAGTCTGTAAACATGTGTCACGGTACAGGTGAGCAGACTCGTAACCCCGTGATGTCCCCTGGCTTTATGGAGTCCCTAGTTACGCTCAGGAAATAATGCCATTTATCAATGACAACGCAAGCTCTCAAAGAGTTTCCCTAAAGACTTAGAAAACAGTGGGTGCCTTTCAGTGAGCCGGCTGGGGATGTGACAGGATTGAGGCATCAAGGCTCACCCAAGGCACTCAGAAGCGCTGGCTCTCAAGCTGACCTAGGAGTGCAGCATGAGAGCTGCAAGGGCCTAAAGTCAGTTGGGAAAGCGTTTTCTAAACTTTTTTTTTAAAGAAGGAAAAAAATGGCAAAATTTTCAGAATGGGTTTTGCACCAAAGTAAAAAAAAAAAAAAAAAAAGAAGGGGAAATTATATGATTTTGATCAGCAAAGCACAGAACTAAGCAAGGACTTACTATTTGTGATCCTTTAGGACTTCTGGTAAAGACTCTAGAGCAGCTGTTCTCAACCTGTGGGTTGGTAAGAGTTCCCCTCTCACAGGGGACACCTAAGGCCATCAAAAATTATAGGTATTTGTACTAGGATTCACAAAAGTAGTAAAATTACAGTTACGAAGTAGCAATGGAAACAATGTTATGGTTGTGGTCACCATCACATGAGGAACTGTACTGAAGGGTTGCAGCAGTAGGAAGCTTGGGAACCATTGCTCTAGGGGGAGAAACCCTAGAGCAGAAACCGTCCCTGCTCGGCAGGAAGACTGTGGCCACCCTTTCACAACAGGTCCTCAGGCCTGCCTACTAACTGGGCCCTTTCCTCCTGTGCCAAGTTGAGTACCTGCCGAGACCTCAGGTGAAGGTCTTGTTTGGGGGTGAGTGTCTTCCAGTCTATCTCTATAAGCTAATGCGCTGTGGTTCCTTTGGTGGAGTTAGAAACTTCTAGGATTGAATTTTGCACAGGACGGGCAAAGCCAGGAGTCTGACTTCCTGGAGACCCGGACAGAAACACTCCTGTATATGAGGGACGTTACTTGAGACCTTTCCCACCCACTCATCTGTCTGAGCTTTAGTAGTCTCATGTGCTATACAGAAGAAAAGATCTATCCAGAGGCACGGAGTAATTTTTAAAAAAATGTGAAAATATGACCTACTGGGCCTAGGAGAGGAAAGGTAGGTATGAGGTATGTGTTAGATGCAGGAGGTTTAAAAATAGCAAAGACAGACATTACAGAAGAGCTCTTAGGCTGAAGGGGCTGCAGGGTGGGTGTAGAATAACCTAGAACTTCACACTGCATCCTTGACCTGGCAAATGTAACACTGAATGAGTCTCCAGGGCTGAGGCAACAGGACAAGGGGTGGTTGTTCCTAGAGATCCCATGCCTGTCTTATCTGATCCCTTACACAAATTATCCCCAAATTTAGTGAAATTAGTTTTCCTGACTGACCTATCTTCCCTGTTTTTTTATCCTTTGCAAAAGCCTCTCTCCCCCACCCCCCTCTCTCTCTGTCTCTCTCTGTCTCTCTCTCTGTCTCTCTCTCTCTGTCTCTCTCTTCCTCCCTCTTTCCCTCCATCTCCCCTTTCTCCTGCCCCCACATATGCGTTTGTCCCTGTCTCTCTCACTGTGGAGGGTCACATTTTTGAAATACAGTGCATAAGCTCACGTCCGCAAACATCAGAGGACGGGTCATGCGGCAGATGCTAGCACTGGCAGAGCAAAGGCACGTTAGGGAATCTGCTCCGAGGGCTGCGCAAAGGAAGTGCGGTGAACGTGGAGGAACAATTAGACCAGGGACACAGGAAGGGAGAGAAGACTGAGGGACAATCGGCTGAGCTGCTTCTGTATACAACACGGAGCTTAGCAGCTGAGAGAGGTTTACATAAGATCCAGGCCACAGCAGGAAGTGAGGTTCTCACATACAAAACTCAAGAACACCGAAACGTCCCCAGTCGTAGTGAGTGACTGCTCAGTGCAGGATAAAAGTACCAGGGAAAGCAAACAGTCAGATGTTGCCAGGAAGACAGGGTCTGACCCTGCTCCATATGAACACATCTCCCTCCTGTCCCCAGCCCCGTGGATGCCCTCAGCTAAGATTCTGATGTTCGTATCCCAGACTTTTTCTTTTACAGTCTGTCTTCTAAATCTGGAGTGGGAATATTATTCCTTGAGTGCAGAGGTTTGTGGCATCCCTCTAAACTCCGTGCTTCAGGTGGTGGTCTCCCTGGTGACCCCAGGGCTGGCTCTATCTAAAGAAAGGCGGGAAAACTACAAGACATCTAGAGGGGCTTTGTGGGACAACTGTCACCCATGGAGACAACTCTTAGGGGACTTTATGGGGTGTTTCCAGAGATCCCAACACTAAATTATACCCTCAAGTCTACGTAAGAAACGTGACAAAACCAGAGCTGGAGGCCAGACATCCGACACACTTGTCTTTATTAGAATGTGTTTGGCTCTGAATGATCAATGTTACAAGTCCAGTAAAGCAGTTCTCATTTGCATAAACACATCAATACAGGAAAATACTCTGAGTCCCACTGACCACCCATCCATGTGGACCAGCTCATGTGGAGTACACGTTGTGTTTTGAGTGCCCTCTGTTGCTTGAGCTGTGGCCACTGAAAGGAAGCCACGCAACATTCAGCCGTGTCATCGCCCTAGCCATACCTAATCCGTACCCCCATCTCAAAAGAACCTGTGTAGCCCCAGAGCCTGGACCTACAGAGCGGCAGGTTAGCTCAGGAAGTGTGGGGCTTCTTGCCTATGGTGAGGAGGCAGCATTACCCAGAGTCAGTCTTATGGACGTGAGGGTTTCTTGAAGTACCAACCCGTACTCACCCCAAATAGGAGGATGACGTGGGAAATAGCTTAACTGAACCTGGAAACCGGCCCCAAAGCTCCTTCTCATGCTAGGGTGAAAACTGTTGCAAAGACCTCCTAGGCTGCAATGTGGATTCTGCCAGTGTGAGTAAAAGCAGCTCACGTGGGGATTGAATGTGAATGACAGTCCCAGTTTATCAACTACTAGACCCAAGGGTAGTTAAGATCCACTGACACACACTGGGTAGTATAAATTGCAGACCATACACAAACCTGGAGGAGGGGAATTCAGCAAGTTGGGGATAACCTGTTCCCGTTGCCACTTGCCTATTGTCTCCCTTCCCAAAGTTCAGGGGTTCAGAGAGCTAAGACTCAGCTAGCTAGACATCATGAGCATCTGCATAACACACTTTCCTACTTCAGCGCCAGCACCTCTGTGAAGGTCGATGTAAGCTGTTACGAAACAAAAGCCTTACATGTAAGGAGGGGGGTTTGCTCTTCACTTACGACAAATTTCTTTTAAAAAGAAACGCTCTGAACATATAACCCCTGATTGCCCATGGAGACAAGGAAAAAGCCATTTAAGCAACAGCTCTTCACGGTTATTTCTACAAATATAAGGCAATGACATTGATGGAATTGGGAACCAGGAAGAAATAAAACCATTAGCTTCATTAACCCCAAGGCAGGAAAAGAGGGGAGGGTGGAAAAGGGTTTGTATTCAAGGAAGTAAACTCTTGGGGTGGGGAAATCTGAGACCTGTCAGCTCAGCTGACCTAGGTACCTGGGAGAAAGCAAGATTTCCAGTCCTGCCCTGGGCACGCCACTTCTTCCTTTGCAAGTAGACTGGAGGCCAATCTATGCCAAAAGTGAAACATTATGGTGAGTGAAGCATTATGGTGAGTGAAGCATTACGGTGAGAGGAGTATAAATTGAATAAACACCCATTACTCTATAGGAAAACTTTCTAGGTAGCATCCCTGTAGACATCTTGTAATCTCCTCTCATGAAAATATTCCCTAATTTGAAGGCTTGGGACATTGAGAATATCTGGTACTCAGTTGAAATGCCAGCATCATCTAGTAATGGCCTTGGGTTCTGTTTCAGTGCATAGGGAAAGTTACTGGCATAGCCAAGTGTTACATGAGAGCAACAGAGTAACAAGGGGATTGACTTCTACCCACAGTAACTGGTAATCCAGGAACTAGGTTAGGTCATTGGGTTTCACCTAGGTTAGGTCATTGGGTTTAAAAAAACCTCTTTTTGAAAACCACACAGATCCAGTCTCTCACATATCATGAGAACATGTATATTCTGAACATATGGGTCCTGACAACCTTAATGCCATTGGGGAAGTATCAATAGCAAAATGCCTTTGTACACCTCATTACTGAGCACAGGTCTTGCCACTGGGACTCCAACTTGAGGCAGACACCCAGAGAATCATAGAGGAAGGCTTTAGTGATGGAAACGAATCTAGAAATCCAAGCAGCCAGCTCTGTTACATTTAGGGAAGTCTGAATGGATACCCCTGCCTGTTAGAGGTCCTTTCCCAACTCGGGAGTCCCAAGGAGAAGAAAATAGGTGCCCAGATACTAGAAAAGCAGCCATCCTGGCCATTTAAAATCTTGTAGACTCCTGGAACGGGCCAGCTAGGTTCTTGGAGAGTTCGACGGGGAACAGGAGACCATGGTGCTCCTGAGTTATAGCTGAGGGACAAATAGAACTGGGGTCAGAAATCACCTTGTGTTGACCTGAACATGGGGCTCCTTGTCTGCCTTGTCAGAACAAGAGAGCTTCTTGTTTCTAGGGATTCCCCAGCCCACAACACACGGGCCATATCTTCTTGACACTCCGCAATGAGAGAGTGCCCTTCCCTGAACTTTAGGACCCCTCTCCACCAGACCGGATATGTCTACTGTGCTCAGCTCCCAGCTCTACACCAACCTCTCTGCACTGCGAGCGCGTTAGAGGTAGTAGGCTGGAGGTATTACACACAGATCCTTCTTCCAACCTTGCTGTCAACCCACTCCACAGACGTGTTAACAATGCCCTCACTGAATGAAGGGTAGGACAGTAAGCTGGACAGCGACAGATCGCTCACAAACTTGAACATGTCAGCAGCTGTATCTGATAGGATTACAGGTAGCTAAAATGTCGCCTTTGTTCCTTGTGTCTTTCAAGTTTTCTACTAATATTACTTATGCTATACTTTTCATTTTTAATTCAAATTATCTTATTTTAGGGGACTTAATGGCCATTGGAGTGATCTTAATTCTGTCTTACTAAAAAAAAAAAAAAAAAAAAAAATCAGGTTTATACTATCTAGGGTGACCATCTCACCGTGGCTTGCCTGAGACTGTCCTGATTTAAAATTGAACTTTGTCACACTGAGGGAACTGCAATAGCCCCGAGACAGTCAGGACAGGCCGTCACCCTAATACTTAGATTCCTCTTTGCTTTCCTTTGTGTGCCATCTCCTAATCCTTCTTTCCACAGGGGAAGCTAAACGCTTCCAACCAACAGAACATAGAGCCGCCCCTGGTTCCCAGCAATAGATGCAGCCACAGAGAACAGGTCACACTAAACATCGCTCTGGGCTGCTGCCTCGACCTCAGGAGGAAGTTCTCCAAATTAAAGACTAAACCTGCATGGTAAAACTGCCTGGGTACTCACAGTGACCTGAGAGAAAAGAGAAGTCCTGTCTTCCCTCACTCTTCCTGTCTACGGAACACTGCAAAGTTTTTGTTTTTGTTTTATCTTATATAGGAAAGAAGTTATGGTTGCCAAAAGCAAAGCCAAAGGAATCAACAAAAGCAGTACTGCAGCCTTACTGAGCAGGAAGGTTTGACAGTTCACCTCCCAGGAATTGGGGCGGAGTCCTAGTTTAACAAGTGATCCTCGAAGCAGCCCACTCGTGGGACCACCTCCTAAGCTGGAAGAATCTCGGTAAGGCAGAGACTATTGTGTTTCGCCAGGAGAAAGCTTAGGCTTTTATGACAGTTCGTAAAGCATCAAGCCTTGCGACCTTCAGCTGTGTTGCCATCTACTTGAGGAGCACTCAATTGTCCAGAGATTCTGGGCAACGAGTGCTCCTTAGCAATACAAGGCAGGCTGCTGCTTTACATTTGTGTCTGCTGGCACACGCGAGAAATGAAGCTCAACGAGGCGCATGTTGCTAATGCAACTGGGGTGAACCAATTGCATCAGTACCGTCCATATATTGGGACACCTCAGATCATCACTGGTGATTTGGAAGCTTCAGACTGACTCGGCTCATGTGCTCGGGGCTCATGGGATCACTTTGGCAGGCCGATGATGCTGGACTAGAAGCAAGGCCTCTCAACCTATATCCATAATCACCACTGGTTTTGTTTCTCAGCTCTCAAGTACAGCATAGGGCGTTTTCTGCAGAAGGCTTACGTATCCTCAAATGGGTGCTATTACTTTCTCTCTCACTTTTTTTTTTAATAACAGTATCACCCAGTGAAAAGGCAAGAATATGATGTTACTTAGCTATGCGTGTGCTTCAAAGTGCTTTGCTAAGAAATCTTCGCCTAGTGAAGTTTGTTATATGGCTTACACTGTATATGGAATGTCGCAGCCTGTATTCATTTTCCCGTTCTTCTGGGGGATGCGGGCTGCTTTTTAAAGCATTATTCCATAGCTTCTCACCATCTTGTCTGGACTTGAGATTGAATATGATACCGGATTGTTGTACTTAGCAATGGGGGTCCATGGCACCAAGAATCGTATTGGGACTTATAGAATGCAGCAGTGTACCATGGTGGCCCCCACAGGATGAGTTGTCAACACGATGTGCAATAAACGAAACAACTTCTAAGCATCCTGAAGTAACTATTCTTTCTACCCTAGCCTTGTGCTGGGTAGAATAGACTTAGCTACTGTTTAAAGTGCAAGCTATAGCCTTCCAAGGCACACCACCCATTCCCAAAGCAGTTTTTATCTGGCCAATTGAGTGCTTTAAAAGAATGTATTTTTTATAGTTAAAAAAAACCAAGGTAAAAGATAGTCAAGATCTCTAAATCAAGTCTCTACTGCTGTCCCCTGGCCCTGACTACAGAGAGAGACCTCAGTCATGTGACTACACTGGAGTCTGACATGGCCTGGTGCAGCTCTCTGATGTCCTGAGCTTGTAGAGTCCTGAATAGAATTCAGAACTTCTGCCCATGTGTTCTCAAAGCAGCTTTTCAAATGTTGGAAACCTCTGTCCTTCTGGGAAAGCGCTCACTTGCCTTTGTTGGGAGTAGAAAGGCAGAGTGGACATTGTGGTTAAGAGAAACAGACACGGAGTCTGTGACATTTTGAACTACTGCTCAAATGCCCTCTCTCTTTAGAACACCCACTTTCCTGCACCCTGGCTGGCCCGTGAGCCTGAGCCTACCTATGCAATTGTCTAATAAGCACAGGAGGAGTGGGGAAACACACAGCTATACCTGAAGAGACATGGGACCCGGACTGCAGGGAGCCAATAAATGTCCATTTCTTTGACCATAAAGTCAACCTTCAAAGTCAATTTTTAAGAGACCTTGTAAAATCCTTGCTATGTATCTGCCTCTAAGAGTGGCTAGCCCTAAGTGTGTGCAGAGGACATGCTCTTCAAGACAAATAAGAGGGTGTGTCTTAGAAACAACCCCACTTAAGTTTAGGCACATGGCTTAGGACCCAAGAAAAATCACAAGGCTGCTGTGGAAGGAAACACGACTTTGGGAACAACAGTAAGTCTATAGATAAAACACATCCCCATCCACCAACTCAAGACACAGTTTGGGGGTTTTGCTGGTTAGTGGGCTTTGTTTCTGTTTGTCAGCTCAGAAGATGTGCACCCATCACACCCTGCCAAAATCTCTCTCAAGAGTTCAAGAGTCGAGGCAAGTAGAAGAGAACAACAGAGCTGCCCTTGGACCGAGTCTGTAAGTCCTACTGGTCGACCACCCCGTGCTGTAAGACGCTGTGATTTTCAGACACATCTACACAGACTAGTTGAGTAAAACCAACTCCAGACTTGATGCTGCTGAGCTCCTCAGCTCCCCCTCGCCATCCTGATCGATCGAGGAGGTGATCTATAGTTTAAGTGACACAGCACTTTGAGGGGTTAGTCATTAAAGTACTCTGCTTTGTCCTGGGAAGGCCACTTCTTGCTTGGCTAGTTATGGAAGCTAGGGAGTGACTTCAAGATGCTGTCTGGCCAGAATTTGCAGATAACCATACAACTCTTCTCCTCCGGCAGGCTCGGGTTTAGCCTCCTTTGCTTCCTGCAGTGACGCAGGAGCCTCCAAATACCAAATTATTATCAGGCGGTCTTGGGGGAAGCTCTGGGCCCTGCAATAAAGTAGACAGACTTTCTATTGGAAAGTGCTCGGGAGCAATTCAGCTCTGTTCACAGTGCTCTAAGAATCTTGCAAACCATCTCTGGACTTGGTAAACGAAAATTACCACACGGCTCCTGATAGCACAAAAATATGTCAAAGGGCGTGGTTGCTCATGACTCCTCATGGTAGCGACCCTGTGACTTATTTAAAGAACTCCAACTAATGATGGTTGTTTGTTGTTGTTCGTTGTTTAAAGCAAAGCTGCATGAGGACTGAAGCTCTCTCACTTTGGCAGAGCCATTTCCAAGAGTTGTCTAACAACTGAGGTGTTTACAGCAGGGGGCCTTAAGGCCCAACTCAGAGGGGTGCTAGCAGTCCACGAGCCTCATCTCATTCATACTAAGGCATTCTTACTTGCCCTGCTTAGCCTTTGATATCTTGAGCCATTCAAATACATACATACATACATACATACATACATACATACATACATACATACATACATAAACAAATGCCTACCTCTAGGAAATTTGGAGCACTTGGCCACACCAGACCCATGTCCTGATACATTCTTTATTAATTCATATTATTTTTCCATTAATACCCTGTTCCTATTAACTTGCCAGATTCCTGAAAATTGGACACAAGACCTTACTGTGGCACAGCCTAGCTCAGTGCTCATCACGCTGCATTGATCATGTGATACTCCAATTCAGCCTCCCTAGTGAGTCTCATGGCGGTCAGGGAGCAAGCCATCACTCCCACCAACCCTCTAGTTCCTACGCCATAGAAGTACTGCACAAAACCAGTGGATACCTAACATACTGGAATGCTCTGTCTAGAATGTACACTTACACTTCAGTGAACAGAAACAGATTTCTCTCAGTAGTATAAAACGTGGAATCTATACTCAACATCTTTGACTATAGCATTCCATTTCAGGAAAGACCAGTCATCATACTAGTGCTTGGTCCAAGCCTGTGATAGATTCAGACCATGGTGGTGATACATGGTCTAGTGAGGTTTGCTTTAAGAGCATGAGGGGAAAAGCTAAGCTATCTTCAGAAGCTTCATAATAATTCTTTTGTCATTATCAAAGCATCTTTTGGGAAGAGTCCTTCTTGAAGGGTTATAAGAAGTTGGTTTATTTAGGACAGTAGATAAAAATCACCTATCTGAAACTAGCCTCTCAGAATCTCATGGACCTAAAGCGAGATAGACCTCTGTATGTCCGGTCTCTTGAGTGAGCTTTGAAATGGGTCAGTTGGGATGACTGTAGCTTGTTTAGTCGAAGGCGACTTTGTAAATCCTGTTTTACTAAAATTGTCAAAATCCAGTTAAGTTACCTACTACTTTGTTAAAAGTATATCTAATGAAAAGAACATGTACACAAGTTCAGTAGAAATGAAACAAGTGAAAAGGGACTGTGAAGAAATTTTGTTACAAATCCATTGGTAACTAATACCTCAGGAATAGATAGCCACATCTTGTCAACATCGGTTGATGTCACAGACCCACTATGTCCTGTGCTAGGTTATGGGTAGCAGGTAAAGTGGCTGCTTTCCCAGAGCTAAAGTTGAACTTAAGCAGGACCTCGGAGACACAGTCAAATGTCGCCATACCCCGACACAGCCCAGGACAACATAGGCAGTGAACAGACTGGAATGAAGCCATGTTGTGTACACAGGGCGGGGGAGGTAAATCCCCCTTTGTCTGGGTTCCTTTGACAAAGTATCCATGGAAGATCTGTAACTTTTTAAAACTGTTTCCAAAAATCATCAAAGACAAAGTCTGGAGGGGAAAAAAGGCTAGTTTCAGATTGTGTAAGATAAGACGTGTCTGATAGCACCAAGACTGAAAGGATGGAGGGCTCAGTGAGACTTTGTACAGAAGGAGAAGCCAGAGAGACTTGATGCTCTGGGGCCCAGGCCAGGAGCTGGAAGCTGAGGACAACTATTTCTTCCATGTGTGGGTGGCACATCAGAGCTAAGCCACAAAACCGAAAGCCTCCAGAAATAACCAAAACATCTTCTGAAATCCCCATGGATTCTCGATTTGAGGAGAGATGACTTTTGCAAACTTCCTCTTGGGACTCTGAGGGAGACTTTCAGTGGGGACACAAACTCTGCGGCCATCCACCCACTTCTTATGCATAGTCAACTTCCCCGTGAAGAAAGGAAGTTTTCTTTTTAAAAATTATTTCTTTTATCTTTCTAGTTATAACATAATTTACAATTCCCCCCTTTCCTTTTCTCCCTAGAAACTGTCCCAAATACCCACCCCTTGCTCTCTTTCATATTCATGGCCTCTTTTTTCATTAATTGTTTTTATATATAATTTGTTACATATATATCATATATAATGTCTATATCAGTCTGTCCATAAATAGAAAGGTAATAGATAGACAGACAGATAGATACATAGATAGAAACATGGATAGATATAGACAGACAGGCAGATAGATAGATGATAGATAGATAGATAGATAGATAAACAGACAGATAGATAGATAGAAGATAGAGATATATTCCTAAATATATACAACAAGCTCAATCTGTATATTGCTTGTATGTATGTTTTCAGGGTTGATCATTTGATGTTGGATAATCAATTGATGTGCTCTTCCCCAGTGAAGATGATTTCTTCCACTTTCAGCATTCCTTGGTTGCCTGTGGTTCTTGGTGTAATGGTGAGGCCTTTGTTCTTGCCTCCATCCACATTAGTGTGTCTACTCTTTTTGCTCATTTGTTCTTTTTGGACACTTTGGAGCAATGGTCTCTGCTTGATAACTCAGCCTTACCTCTCCACTGAGAAGGAAAGCCAACTTCACATTCGTTTTAGTCAACTCCACTATCCAGCCTTGGGTTGCTGGAAGTACCACACAGCCTACTCTTCATGGAGGAGGTGGTGTTAAAATATATATTCCTAAAGGAAAGACCCCAAATTCTCTTACTCTCTCTCTCAGATTCTCTTCAGTATCTTGCTTTTTCTTCATATTTGACTGCCATTTGCTGTGTCTGCTGGGCAGACATCTCAAGTAACCCTGGCAATGCCAGATTCCACCAAGAATGCCTAATTCTAAACAATATCTCCTCCTCCCTTGACCATACCATAGTTATTAGAATAAGAACACCAGGAATTTGAACCACACTGAATGTTCAAGGAGTTTACTAATCTTTAAGCATCCTTGTGTACTATATCATGTATCATGTTACCATAACAAACTCAGCTAAAATGGTTGGTGGGGCCCATTCTCACACATCACAAACTTACAATACTGTTACCTCTGATACCTAGTTCCAACTTCAATCTTAAACATGCCTTGAGATTAAAAGTAAATGAATAGAAAGAAAAGACACATGTTTCTTGTATGCAGAGAGATGTTACTGCTAAGCCCTCTCATCCAATGGGTTTTCAACAAAGTATCAGTCTTCAAACCCAACTTTACAATTGTCCTTCTTAACCTCCGAGAGAGTGAAGTGAAGCAGAACATAGGCAGGCTGTGGAGGGGTATCTGCCAGAGGACAGCCACCTCAGCATCGCCAGAGAGCCCTGGATGAAGACCACCTAATGTTCTAGCCCCCAAGGCCTCTTATGCATGCATGAGAGAAGGCCTGTATTCCAATGGAGAAAGTGCGTGTGCTCATTTTGCTTTGAATTTTCGACTGCTCTTAAGGTCTTGCTCCGTGTTTTATATCTGTTCAGTGGCTCGGAAGACAGGAGAATAGCCCAACCTTGCTAGTAAAGGCTGCAAGGTTAACATAATTATTAAAAGTAAAAGTCACTCTCCTTCTTAGACCCATACTTCTTGATGTGACTGTTGTGACATCACAAGGCCCCGTGGTGCTAGAAATTAGGGCTGAGAAAAGAACGCAGAACTACCCCCAAATCAATACCACCTGTACGACACATGGAGCCTTCCTGGCTGCCTAGAATGAGTGCTTTAATTGCTTCCAATAAGCCAGATTTGAGTTACATCCATTGCCCGTCAACTGTAAGTGATGTGCATTCTAACAGCACTTCTGCTTTTCGTCTCCATCCTTCTCCAGATATGCGTGCTTTGATTGCAACTCCATGTTGACAAATGATCGTGGAAAATGGATTCCAAGAGAAGTTCACTTCTACCCCAGTTCCCAGCCCAGCAGGAGACAAACCCTGAGAATTCCCCTAAGTGACAAGTTAAAGAATCTAGCCTAGAGGCCAAAGAGTGTACGGATCCTCAAAGATTCCACTGCCCTCGGCCCCCAGCCAGCCTTGTGAGAGGCTCTGATAAACACAGTCACTGGGACAGCTAGGCAGCAAGTGGGTCAGTAAGTATGAACGGCTGTACTTACATGTGTCCGGCTTGAGCTGGCTGTTGGTGATTCCGAAGTACTGGGGGTTTTCAATGACAGGGATCTTGGTCATCCCAATGATGACAGCATCGGGCCCGCCCTCCGAAGAAGACGGAGTGTTGCTCCCGTTGGAGATGTGGTGGAGAGGGCTGGCAGAGTCATCATCGTTGCTGATGACGGAAGCTGGGCCTAGAGTTGGAAGGAGCACAGGCATTCTGTCACTTAGTGGCTTCGGCTGAACTTTAGTCCATATACGCTCCAAATGCGCGATTTCAGCGGGCTTTGGTATGTTCACAGTGTCTCGATTATTACTACAATCTAATTTTAAGATATTTCCCAGGCCCTGGTTAGTATTTATCTCCCACTCCCCTCGCTCCCAGTCCCAGACATCCACAAATTTACTTTCCTACTCTGAGTTAACAAGGGTTGGCATTCCACACAAGTGCAGCCAATGTAACTCGTGACTTTCACTTGGCATCATGTTTTAAAGGTTAACTCACTTTCTCTCTCTCTCTCTCTCTCTCTCTCTCTCTCTCTCTCTCTCTCTCTCTCTGCCACATGTCAATACTTCCTTTTCATTGCTGAATGATCGTAAACTATACAGACATGGCATGGACCATTTACCTAACCCTCTGTCCTTGACTTGGGACTCTTTGACTTATAAGAATACTGCAGCTCTGAACACACATGTGCACATTTTTGTGGGGACACACATGCTCCCAGTGATCTTGTACGAGATTGGTGAATCCTAGGGAAGACATTTTGAGGGTCTACCCAACTGGTTCACAAAGTGGCCGCACAATGTTGTTAATCACCAGCAGCATGTGAGGGTTCCAACTCCTTCATTTCCTCTGTACCCGCAGCTCCCAGGACCTGAGGTTACACGCACACCTTAGGAGCGCCCTGCCACTGAACTCCTGGCACAAACTCAGGACACCTGTTTCTCTGGGGAATGAAAGTGGTGTTGCAGACGTGGAGATCTGAGTTTCCTAACCTCATACTTCACTCACCTTCTTTGTGGCTCTGCATTTGCTCACAGTGGGGACTGGACTGTGCTAGAGAGTACCCAGTTGTTATTATATGGGACTGGAATGAGGTGAGGTACGAAAATGCGTTACAAACCCAAAAGTGCTTCACGTATAGTAGTGGATAGGGTCCCTGACATTATTGAGTTCCCTTTATACTATAGAAATAGCTCAGTATTTTTAATATGAGAGTTAATTTTTTAATCCAGTGCCTCAGGATCCATGCCCCTGTATTCACCCCACTACCTTTTGCCCAACCAACATATCAACTGACAACTCAAGTCAGCCCAAGGGGGTCCACAAAGATCAAAACATAGGAGAAGAGTCCTCCAGAACGCTGAATATCGAGTGATTAGTCACTTCACATGTGGGAGCCGAGTCTTTTAGACACAGATCATGTGCTTGCATGTGAAGTATACAAAATGATCATGCTGTCCCCCAGAGAAGACAGGAAGGAAAAAGAGCAAGGGTGGAATCAGGCAGAGTGAGAGGGAAGAATCGAACACCCAGACAAGGCAAACACTTGCTAAGGAAGAGAAGTCTGTGTTGCTCTTCCGGCCAAGGGCGTGGGTTTACAACCCCGGCCCCAGCATGCATCAGTACCTCTGTGTCTTCTCTACTTTCTCCTCAGCCTTAATTACTTCCATGCAAAGCAATTACAAAAGCAAAGGTTGTTTTGCCAGAGTCTGATACAGTCTGACTCCCTATTCAATATAATAATAATCCGCCCACCCAACTCCAAGATCCATTTTCCTCCCCGTGGGGATTATTAGCGGTTGTACTGATAACCATTGGACAATCCCCAGTTAGTCTGCGTCTTAAACAAAGTATGCAAGGGGCGGGGGCAGGAGGGGAACCTTCTGCTATTATCAGTGATTTTTTTTAAGCGGCCTCTCAATGGGAATACATTTAAGCTGTGTTTAGTAAGACGCTCCGGCTTGATGCTGCAAACATGTCCTCACACAGCCAACTTAGAAGCCATGCAACCGTCAAAGCCAAGGCAAGCCTGCCGGTTGGCTCTGCTTGTCTTGTGTCTTGCTCATCTGTGTTCGCAAACGATGGGAGTGCTGCCAAGAATAGCTGTAAGGACAAGTTCTTACTAATGTCCCCAGCCATCCCTGTTTTGTGATCTGCTTTCTGACAAGCCTCGCTCACTCAGCTCCGAGCCAGTGATGGGAATGGAGATGTGTTATGCTTGCATTTCTGTGCATTGTCAGTAAAGCTGCTTTTTCCTTTTTTGCTGCCGAATCTCTTGCTAGGTCCCCAGAGCAGCTGTTCCCTTCCTGAAGGCTACCAGCTACCAAGCTTGCAACCCTCGTAACTCCCATGGGAGGTGCAGTCAAGGCCATGTATTTCTCAAAAGATTCCAGGCTCCACCTGGACCCCCAGAGATGGAGAAGTTGTCATCGTCAAATACTCCACGTGTTGTGACAAAGCTCCTCCTGAGCCTCAACTGTAATTAGAAACACGTTGACTTCGGTTATTCTCTGACCCCAGTTTGACGGCGAGAAAGAGAGCAATGCTCTGTGTTTTGAGTAGAAGACAATGGAGACTTCTCCGAGAACCTAGCACGCTGATCAAAGCATGCTCCTTATTCCCAGATGCACTAGCTAACAGTCGCCCCTCATATAACTCAGTGCAAAGGGATGAGAACCGAGGACAGGATGCTCACACCGAAGCTCCTGAACTCTGCTGCTAAAGAATGATACAATGTTTCAAAAGCCTTTTCACTTTACAGAAAGTCACCATTGACAAATGGAGTATCACAAACCACAGCAATCCATCAGAGGAATATTAATACAACTGCTGTTCCCTTCATTAGTGACTTTTCCAAAGCCTGGAAGATTGATATGGCTGCCAAGGTTGTGGGAATGAAGACCGTTTTTCTACGAACATTTTAATATAACGGAACGCAGAGCACAGCAAAGTTGGGAGGGGTGAAGAGCTCCCGATGGGGACAATGACTGTCTATATAATTTGACAGCAGCCTGTGCGTGTCTTATGATTTGTGTCTTTGTGTGTCTGTGCACGTGGCTGAGCAGACATCACAAAGAAGGAGACAGAAGTCAGAGGCACATCATAGCTTGTTAAGAGAAACTCAGGAGAACTTGAAAACTGTATTATAATATTAACGCAGAGTTTCAGATTGCTAGGCGTGTCGCAGCTGGTGAATTTTGGGGTAGTTAGGTCTAATTACAAGGCTGATAAACAGGAGGTGGAATACATGGAAACATTTTAGCTAATTTTTATTTCAAGATGAAACAGTTTAAATAGAGGTACGGAGAGACAACTTTGTCTCTTCAGAGCTACGGGATAACATATCATATATATTTGATTTTTTAGATGTCTCTAAGTCTAACTGAACATATTTTTCCAGTGATTAAAATGGCCATCTGGGAAATAAGTTTCCTTCTCAATTCCAACCATGCCTTCAGAGGGAGGGAGGGATTTCTTCTCTTCAGCAACTGAATGCATTGCCTGTGGTCTCTGCTTTCTGTGGCCTGGTGCTTTGGACCCTGGGGGCTGCTGCTCAGTCTCTAGATAGAGCACATGCCTGGCCACCAGTTCATCTTCCACACACAGACCAACATAGGCCACATCCCCAGTCACCTCCCCGTGTGTCTTCACCTTTCAGTCACTATCCAATTGTCTTGTCACTCAAAGACCAGAGAATTCGAGAAAGCATAGACATCTGGAGCCTGTAGGTTTACTGCAATCAGCCAGCCCTAGAACTGCCTCCTCTGTCTCCCTGGTTCTTCTCATAGAAGCAATAAGAAAGGCTCTTCCTCTCGTCTCCTTGCTACGTCCACCTCCTGGCTGACTGTGGGCAGGGTGGGGCACTTGCCCTGCACAGCCACACACCACATCTCATGTTTTCTTTTGGAAACTGTCAAAAGCTCTCTTCATGGTGGTCCTGTCTCCTAAACTGTTGGCCTCAGCAAACCTGATGGGTAAACAAAAGCCTCTGTGGGCTATACCTGGGACATTCTGAAGAGCAATGCACACTCCGAAGATGAAACACACTTGACTCTCTCTGAGCATCCTTCTGTAGTTAAAGGGGTCTTGAAAACGTTGAGGGGGTGTACAGTGATTAGCTGCTTACGGGAAGGAAGATGGCATCATCCAGTAGAGACAGAATGGCTCACCTTCCTCTGTACACATATCTCTGTAGTAGGAGGAGCCCTGTGGACCCCACCAGGAGGAAAAACTGTAACGCATCTTGCTATTTCTGAAATGTCCTGTTGGGAGCTTCCTAGAGCCCCATGATCCTGGAGTTCCGACTGGTGCTCCAACGAGGGCTCGAGTCTATGTCTACTCTCCTTCCATTTGGTAGATGTTTTTGCATTAGAATATTTGAGGTTAGTGAAGGATGACCTTTTCCTCCCTGCAGGATTTTTCTGGATGGTCTGTCTCCATCTGAGCTCATTCCTGGGGTCATATGTGGATCTCTGGACAGACACTGCTAGAGAATGTCCGACTGCACAAAGTCCAATGTCAAACAATAAAGGGATCAGGCTTCCTTAAATGGCTGGGTTAAGCACACGCAGGGCGGATGGCTCACTAACGGTGGCTTCCTTACGTATAGCCACAACTTAGAAGTTTTACCTAAAGCCACCATTGCTAGGAAAAGAGCAGCAACCAAGAGAGTCTGCCCACGACAGCCAAACCTTAGAAATCCAGAAGAATGATAGAAAACTATCTTTTCAAGCTGCCCACCCAACTTCCACTCTCTGTCTTTGTAGCCACAGAAAATAGGAAGCAGAGTAGAAGTCCTGAGCGATCACACCTGACTTGGGTCCTAATGAGCGACGCCATCTGCATTCACTCCACGAAATACTCGCTCCGCTTCTCAATTGTCTGCACTTGGTTTGAATGCAGGGAACAGAAAGCAATCAAGCACAAATCACAGTGTCTGGATGTGGAAGTCTGTTTCTGAGGGGGAAAAATCATCATAAATGAACAGCTAATTCACCAGCTCAGAATTCTACTGCACCATAGCCAACAGAACGAAGTTAAGAGCCAAACCTGCCCAAGCTTGCCTGTTCGGTGGTGCACTGCACGGGTGTACTTCTAGTCTGTGTCTTAAACCTTCAAATCCCTAGACCAGAGACAGCCATTGACACGCCCACTGGATTAAAATCGAGTCAGTTTCAATCGGGCAAAACCTACTTACTAAACAGTTTGCAAAAGGAATACCTTTTGTAGAAGAAAAGAAGAAAAAGCTGGGTCTTTTCCTTCAACCAATCAGAAACAGGGAAGACAAACGAAGTAGAAGACCAATGAGAATAGAGGGAACCAATGAGAATAGTTGGTGGGTTCTGCGAGCCAACCAACTGAGCCCAGTAAAGCCAGAGGAGTGACTACTTACCCACACCTTGTCTTGACTTTACTTTCCCAATTCCAAACCATGAGACATCTGAAAACCACAACAAACCATAAAATAAACTTCGAAAGAGAAGCGGAAACACCCGGGAGACAGTCCGCTGCCCTTAGTCATCTAACTCAGGGATGCCCCTCCCCCCACCACCACCAACACAAAAACAAACAAACAAAAAGAACCGTTTCAAAACTAAAAACCACTGAAGACCAAGATTTCCTCTCAGACACCTAGAAGCTAGGTTTCAGATGTTTGTGCAAACATTTGTCTTTCATCCAGAGAGCATGGACACTTGAATCAGATAAGAGGCAACAACCTGTCTTCCAAGGAAGCTCTGCCCAAACCCAGGGTTAACAGCTTGGAGCTGTTGGCTCCGCTTTCTCAGTTCTTCCTTTAGGCAAGGGGAGAAATCATTCCCTCCTATTGAATCACCTACCAAGACAGCCGATGGGGCGAAGACACACAATGCATTTGAAGAATGGGCCACAGCTCTAGAGCCATGAGAGGAAACAGATCGTATCTGAAGCCGAGAGACAACAAAGAGCAAAGAAAAGAATAACACAAAATTTCAGGGGTCTGGGGAGGTGCCGACGATGTAGCTCATGTGCCTTAGGGAACCACTAAGTTCCAAGCGAGCGTTTACTGTACAACAGAAACAATCTACGGCTGTGAGGCCAGTAAGGGAGCAGAGACTCCCTAAGCCATCTGCCTCTTTGCCTGGGCCCTGAGGTGATCTTCAGGTAAGGTTAAAACTAGGTCCGAGAACTCAGTTAAGAGAAATGTTGCGGGTAAAGCCTCCATACACGCTCCAGGATGCTTCTCGAAGTTGCCGCCCTGACCGATTCAGACTCAGGCTTAGGTTTTGCTTTCCCAGTACCCTGCATGCTGGGCTTGCAACCCAAGCTGATATTTATTTATTCAGCGACTTAGTTATCGAGATGCAGGAAAGTAACCCCGAGGGCCTTAAGCAAGTGCTGAGCTAAGGCCTCAGCACAGAGCTGGCTTCTGAAAAGGGGTGATGACCTTCATCTAAATACTTCCTTGCAGGTTTTACAAACCTGAATGAAAGCTTGGCCTCGGTGTAAAACCCAATAAAGATCCTTTGCCTAGAACCTAGTGTGCTTCACTCATTACAGCGAGTCCTGCTCAACAGTGTCCTGCTTTGTGGAGTTACTGCCAGCATTCCATCTAAGCTCCGCCCCCACAGTCACCTGGCAACAGCCAGGTATGCTCCACCCCCACAGTTTCCTGGCAACAGCCAGGTATGCTCCACCCCCACAGTTTCCTGGCAACAGCCAGGTATGCTCCGCCCCACAGTTTCCTGGTAACAGCCAAATATGCCTGACTCACTATAAAAGGGGCTGCTTGCCCCCTCCTCAATCTCTTGCTCTCTTGCCTCTTGCCTCTTGCCCTCTTCCCCTTTATCCTTCTCTTCCCATTCCCCTACATCTTCCCTCTACGTGCCCATGGCCGGCCCTTATTCCTCTCCTCTCTTCTTCTATTCTTCTCTCATTAAACCTTTCCACGTGGAACCATGTTGGTTTGGCGTGGTTTGTCCGGACAAGAGCCGAGATTTCCACTCCAACCGTTATCATGCATCTGTTTCTTTGACAGTTCTGAGGATCGGACCCAGGGCTTCGCACATGCTAGACGAGTGCTCCACCACCAAACTACCTTCTCTCCCTCTAGGTATTTTTTTGACTTAACTTTTTGAAAAAAATAATAGCAGATTGCATTTTTCAAGACTTTTCATTTGTGTATTTCTTCCTTTACCTTTCTTTTGCTCAGCAAACCCATTAAAGGTCAGCATTCATTCCTCCCTGACTGTTCATTTCAGATTATTTCTTTCATTAATTTACAATCAACATGGGCGGCACTGGCTGTTTTATACTCCTGAGGTGCTCTTCTCCTCACAAACACCCTTGCAGTAGGGTAAATCCTGTGACTAGACTTGCTCCTGAGAGCACAGGCTTGAGCAGAACCACTTTGAGAAGTATCAACTCTCACTTTTAGCAACAATGTATGGTGGAGCTCCAGTCCAATGCAAACAAGCGAAGTGAGTCGCCTCTGCGTCCTCTCTGCCCTTGGCGCAGCTCCGCCTTACTAGCAGAGCCTTGGCAATCTGTGTCCTCCTACCTGCGCCCCTGAAATCATCACCATGCTGCTTCTTGGACCCTGCTGCCTTGTGTGAGTGCATCGAAGACGCTGTAGATAAGAAAAGTGTGGGAATGTCTCCTGTGCAGCTCGCACAATAGTCCTGGTGCCCACTTGCTCTCCAGACATATCTTTCCTGGATTACAAATTCCCCCTGAAAGTTACTCACAGGGCTTCAGACTCTAAGCGGTCACCCCACACTGTAGTGACAGACAGGATTGTTCTGAGAATCTGGCTTTCTTTTGTCTTTTAAAGTTGCCTTTTCCGTGTAAGACATGCCACATTTTGGAACATTATAATTACTTGGGTTTTCTATACAGTCAAATATTTATTAGTGGTTGTTAATCCAACTGTCAGAGCAGAGGCTTCAAAGAGTAATCACTTCAGGATTTGCCACAAGGGGCTTTTGGCAGGAGGAGAGCCAGACATCCTAGAAGTACTTCAGTGTGGGTGGAACTCAGGAGGAGAAGCCACTCCATCCTAGAGGGGAGATGAGGTTTCAGGAAACACAGTTCTGAATTCTACAGTGCAGGCTAGAATAAGCCAAGCTCAGAGTGGAACATAGATTCTCCCAACTTCTGACGTCCACTTAAGACGTTTCTGAATCGACAATCGGGTTAAGGCCGTTTGCATTTGGTAGATGCCATGCTTCAGACTTTGAACTTGGCATCTCTTCTCCAGGTCCTTAGTCACTGGAGACTTCAATGCAGGAGAAGACACTGCTCCTAGAATTAGGTGACCATGAACACCATGAGCGTCCCATAGAGCCCTGCACTTCAACATATTTGGACATTAGATTTGAAACAAGACCAAAGTGCCAGCAATCTCAGACCAGGAAGAGACTGGATCAGTTAATCTCAGACAGAATGTCTTGGCTGCAGGATGGAATCAGAATTATGGGATAGAAAGACCAAGAGCAAAAGAGACTGGCCTAGAGGTTTAAAGAGAAATGAAGGCTTGAGGCACCATAGCCTGATGAGGAGATGGCAGAGTTAGGGAACCAGAGATCACAGGTTGAGGGTGTTAGGGTTTAGATCTGGGCTCTCGCCCAGACAAAGCACACCAAGCCAACACGGTTCCACGTGGAGAGGTTTAATAGGAGAACGAGGCAAGGGGAAGGGACGAGAGAAAGAAGAGAAAGAGAGGGGAGGCAGAAAATGCCTGCCTTTTATTTGGAATATGACTATGACATAACTGCTCCCAGGTGAAGTTGGGAACTAAGCCAGAGGTATGCTGGGAAATGTATGGCCGTTGCCATGGCAACAGTGACCAGGCAGTGTCCCTGCTGGAGGTGAAAGAAATTCCTGATACCAACAGAGGGGTCTAGGGAGGGAATTACACAGCTTCCTGTTGAAGAAGGTGAGGGATTTGCTGGCACTGCCCGTGTGGTCCTGAAGAAACTTAGAACAGAAACAACCTTACAGCTCTAAGAGGGAGCTTCTTAGACACAAATCCCAGATAAGAATTGGGGCAAAAATCCCTACTTCAGTGCTTAGGAGGATATAAGAGGTTTCTCTGCTTTAATTTTTTTTAGATTCAAAGGTTTGTGTGTGTGTGTGTCCATAGGGTCCTTGTGTGTCCAAAGGCTTGATCATTGGAGTAAGGCTACTGAAGGGTAGCGATAGCATTAAGATATGGAGCCTAACGCTAGATGGGGTTCCAGGATTTTCACTCGCTACCAAGCGTGAGCAGTTTTGTTCAGACATGATCTCTTGCTACCCAATGCCCACCCACAGACCACTGAAGACGAGTCATGGGGAGGTGACTGGAGAAAGTCGTGGGCATAAGCTATGAGTCATGGTCAACCTGTTCTAAACGGAAGGCTCAGGGACTTTGTTCTGGAGACAGAAAGGTGATGGCAGGATGCTCTGGAGCCCAGAGTGGTCAAATGCTCACATCCTGACCCTTAGGGTACTGGAGAAGGGAGGTGGGGCCGGGTGGAACTTACACACTGCTCAGTGTTTTATTCACGAGCACAAGCAAGACTCCCTAACTGCTGCTAAATCCCGGTAAGCTTACTCCCAACTTGCTGATGTCTTCGCTCCCTTCAGAAGGAGTCACAGTCATGATGACCGCTGCCCCCCTCCCCGTTCCCCCTCTCACAATCCCTCCCCATGAGAATATAAGCGTTGGGGCCTCTGAGGCCAGAGAGGTGAGAGCTTCAGAGAGATGGAATGAAGCTCTGACCATCCAACTCCTCCTCCTTGATGGATTGAAGCAGTGATCTTAAGACCAAAGCAATGTTCGCCCTTTCTTGTGGTGGCTCACCCTTGGGGACTGGGGCCTTTCCAGCTTCCTTTTATTTTCTGTTTCCTGAGACATTTTATTCACAGCAGAAGGAAGGGCTCCCTCAAAAAATAAATGTGGGTACAGTCACCATAAAGGCTTTGTCCCTTTTGGATTCCATTAAGAAATCAACCAGTTAAACCCTAATGATCTTGGAAAAAGCTGACCAGAGAGTGGAAAAATGACACATCAATACATCAGCAACTCCGGGACAGAGCAGAAATGAAAGAGCAGGAAGGATTCGTTTTCCAAGCATCTCTCTGAGGAAACAGTTAGGATTCAGTGAGTTGAAAGGGGAGTATTCATAACCTAAGTGCAAGTCAGAGAAAGGAGCCAGAAACAGGCAAATGGATGAAACCTGACCATCCCTGCAGATCCCAGCCACACAAGGCCTCAGCATCAGCTTACCAATGGCTCTGACCTCAAGACACCCCAGTTTCTGGACTTCCTTTTATATTTCAGGGGGAAAAAAAACACATTTGTATGTGGAGAGAAAAATCGCTAGTCTCCAGATCTTATAACTCCACAGAAATTAAAACTTGTAAATGCTGTTATCGCCCCATCCTTCAGCCCCAAGAAGAACACACCCACCACTGTGGGGGTGAGGGGTGGGGGGGGGGGGGGGGGGGTGGGGTGGGGGGGGGGGGGGGGGGGGGGGGGTGGGGTGGTGGGGTGGGGGTGTGGGGGGTGGGGTGGGGTGGGGGTGAGGGTGGGGTGGGGGGTGATGGTGGGGTAGGGTGGGGTGGGGTGGGGAGGATGAATCCACTACTCTGCAGCAGAACTGTTCTGGTCTCTACTCCCTGAGGCAGCACCTTCTCCCAGAGGGTGCGTGGAGGAGGCAGCTCCAGGTGGCTTTGCCCCCGGGGAGGGTTCTAAATACAGGGCTTGCATCCCAAGGAGCATGAGCTGACTCCTTCCAAATGCAGGAGGGCTGCTGGCCACCAGTGTGGAGGAGAAGCAGAGTAAAGGGTCACCGTGTTGACGGTTTCCTTTCTGGCTGAAATCAACTAACTCGTAGCTGGTTTCAAGGTCATTCCAGTTCCTCCCATTCTCAGAAGAATGCAGCTCAGGGCTAGGTTTCCACTTCAGCTCCACTTTGTCGTGTACTTGTGGGCTTAAGCGCTGTAAACAAGTCCTGTCACAGACTAGGGTGACAGCTTGGGTTGTGTTGAGCTGATTCTGAATGTCATGGAGAGGACGTCCTCCCCCATCAACCTTCGCGTGCACTCTCTTCCCCTAAACTTCCAGCTTCCTTATTCCCACTGCTCTCTAAGGAAACTATCAGTAAACCGTTCCCAGGCTGGAAGACAAGGCTCGGGGGCCGAGAGCACTGGCTGCTCTCGCTGAGGACCTAGGTTTAATTCCCAGCACCACATGACAGCTCACAAACTTGAATGTCGGGGGATCTGACATCTTCTTCTGGACACTTGCATACAGGCAGGCGAAATCTCTGTGCACATAAAATACTTTTTAAGACTTCTCTGTGACAAAGACAAGGCGTTAATGGTTGAAACCCTTGAAGTCAATAGTTTTTCTTTTATTCCTACCCCTTAGACTATGTTTCCCCAATGCCTTTGCAGTTAGTTGCTGCTCTAGAATCCATTTCTAGCCAGTGCAAGGCTCAGCCACACAAAGTCCCCACACTTCCCATCTACCCTATTTGCCCTTCAACCTGGCCAGAATGCAGAAGACACGGACAAGCTAGGTTCTTACCACCTGAAGATCACAACGGGCTGTTGCTAGGAAGAACTGCATGTGAATGTGGACAAACAGGAAACAGTTCACACACACACACACACACACACACACACACACACACACACACACACCTACACACACACTTTGTATCCCTGTGCAAGAATCAGACTATCATGTTTGATCCATTTTTAGCTCTGAAGATCTTTTACAGTGCTGACCCTAACTGATGTACATAGACCAAGAGAGATGCACATGTATGAGCAGAGACACATGTGTGCACATGTATCAGTTCCGTGCCTCCTCAAGAGTACCAAAGAACCTAAGCCTCACGTTCAAACTTTTATGTCTGTTCACATCTGCGCTGTTCTGGAAATGAAGCTCATAGGTTTCCCCGTGTTTCAAGTGACTTCTCACTCCAACACACTGACAGCCAACGCTAGCACACAGAAAAGTGCTAGTGAGCCAGAGATAACCAGGCAGGTCTTCTGTGTTTGTACTTGATTTAAATCCATCCTCTGCCAGCAGCTGGGCCGAGCGCTGAGAACGGTCACCTTTGTCTTTATTTTCCCGCTTGCTCACTCTTCCACAGACCTTCTGATTCAGCCTCCCTGCTCCCTCTGGCCACCTGCAGTCTCCTTCCCACAGTGCTTCTGGAATGACTGTTTTTCAAGTATAAAATCACTTATTTCAACCCTTTGACAGCTACTTGCAATTTTATAAGCGTCTGGTTGTCATTCCAAGACGATGTCATTTGCCTACCTGCCGTCCCTTTCCAGATTTCCGATGAGTGAACCGCTAGGGGCCGCTCCCTGCTGTTTGCACCCTATTCTTATCTCTGTGTATTCAGTTGTTGGGCCACACATCATACCCCACCCCTTCACTTCAGTCCCTCTGAGCCCGGCTCCACTCACTCACCCTCTCTTGTCTTGTCCCTGTTTGCAGACTTGAATACTGATGTGGCCGGAACCTCAGAGTCACCTGGACTCAAAGTTACAGAAGCTAAGATGTTCCCCCAGCTGCCAGCTGCTATTGCTGGGGGCTTCTGCCAAGGAGGACGTCTCTGTGCAGAGAGGCTTTGAGGATGTGAGGACAGGTGAGTCTGTCACATCCCCAAGCATGGCATTTGAAATGCACTCAAGTCAGCGTCATTGACTTTGAGCACTGGCCGCACAGCGGGGAAGAACTGCAGAGGCAATGTCAGGTTCAGGCTGAATAATAGCCCAAATTCAGGCACACTAAAAACAATGAATCAAATTGCCCACGGGCGATGCGTATGCAATGTTATGTGACGGAAAAATAAATTCTGTGTTTGGAGTTGGGTTCCTTCTTCAAGATGTCTCATTATGTGCCTACAAATTGAAAAACTGGGGAAATAATCCAACATATAAAACAGTGAGCATTCTGGAACATGATGCTCAACTTGTGCAGGGAAGGTGACACCAGAAAGGATGACTGGGACCCTGAGAATCTACACCACACCACACCATACCATACCATAGCATTCTATACCATACCACACCATACCATTCCATACCATAGCATACCATACCATAGCATTCCATACCATACAACAGCATACCATACCATAGCATTCTGGAACATGATGCTCAACTTGTGCAGGGAAGGTGACACCAGAAAGGATGACTGGGACCCTGAGAATCTACACTACACCACACCACACCACACCATTCCATACCATAGCATACAATACCATAGCATTCTATACCATACCACACCATACCATACCATAGCATTCTATACCATACCACACCATACCATACCATAGCATTCCACACCATACCATAGCATTCTATACCATGCCATACCATAGTATTCTATACCATAGCATTCTATACCATGCAATACCATAGTATTCTATACCATAGCATTCTATACCATACCATACCACAGCATTCTATACAATACCATACCATACCATAGTATTCTATACAATACCATACCATACCATAGTATTCTATACAATACCATACCATAGTATTCTATACCATAGCATTCTATACCATACCATAACATTCTATACTATACTATACCATACTATTCTATGCCATGCCATACCATACCATAGCATAGCATACTACACCATATCATAACATTCTATACCATACCACACCATTCTATGCCATACCATACCATAGTATTCTATACCATATCATACCATACCATTCTATACCGTACTATACTATAGCATTCTATACTATACTATACCATACCATTTTATACCATACTATACCATACAACACCATAGCATTCTATACAATACCATACCACACCATTCTATACCATAGCATAGCATACCAGACCAGACCATACTTCTCTATACCATACCATAGTACAGGCAGCCTGCTTGTGTAGTTCACCACTCTCTCCAGAGCTGCCATGCTCTTGGCAGTGATGAGTACAACAATGATTTTTTAATACACAACAGTATCAATTATTAAAAGTGTAAGGAAATGCCAATGCGTAAATTACACACCCAAATTAAACCCACTGTGCTTTGCTAATACAGTGACTTCCTGATTCACTGTGGACCTGTGAAGGGACTTGAGCACAGCACAGCCTGTCGTCTGAATCTGTAGGTCCTGCGCCTGAGGATTCAACCAATCACCAGCTGAAGATATATATATATATATATATATATATATATATATATATATATATATATATGTTTGTGTATCTATACAAATGTATATGTATATGTGTGTGTGTGTATGTTCTTAATATATTTTGGACATGAGGAGGAGCGAGCGGACTCAAGATGGAGACAACGGAGAAGGATAATCCAGATCCAGGTGGTCTAGGTCAATTTTATCTTGTCTAGGTGGGCGATTTCTATCTTTATTAATTGGCAGTGAATTTATTGTGTGAATGTATTGTGTATTGAGTACTTAACATATAAATCTAACTGTTAAATTATATATATTTACATATATATAATACTATATATATGTATATATGTATATGTATACATATATATATGTGTTGGTCATTATTTCCTAACACTATAGTATGACATTTATACAGAATTTACACAATATTAGACATTATAAATAATCTAGAGAGATGATTTAAAGTATGTGGAGGGAGGTACTCAGGCATGAAAGAGACGTGAGCTCTGAGGACCTTGGTATCCATGCGGCCCCGAGTACACCCCCATGTGTCCTGGGAGGCTTCCCTGAGGGTGAGAGATATACAGAAGCCATCACTCCAGGCAGTGATGTGGAATGGAGGCATTGGGCTAGATGCCAAGGAGGACTGACTCTCTCCAGATACCGTGAGAAGTATCCAGCGTGGTCCTGAGTGAGCCTCGGCCCCATCTTAGACTGGTTCTTCCCCCACAGAGAAAGGTGTTGGGGAGGGAGTCCAACAAGCTACGGTGTCCTATAAACATTAGGGACACACACATCAGGGACATGCACCAAGAGCACTCAGGCAACTGGCCTAGATTTTTCTCTGGAAAAATAATCTTTGGATTCTTTTAGGTCTCATCTTGAGGAGAGCCTGTGTTCCGCAGAAGCAATCTTTAAAACCGTGCTTATTAATACTTGCTATGTGACAGGAGCCTACTAGAGATTAGATACTACTTTAATTAGGGGAACTTGATCAGCATTTATTGCCACGTTTAAGAAAAAAAAAAGCTGAAACAAAAGCCTAGGAGATTTAAAGTCCAGAAGCCTCAAGCGGGAATGGATGAAATTAGTCTTGTGTGAAACACAGCAGGGTCTCCCAATCCTATATTTTAAACAACTAATCTTGAAGAAAAAAACGGTTGGCACTCACTTTTCTCTTTCATTCTGAACACGCAGACTATTTCAAAGGATATTCAGCAGGGTTTACCTCTCAAATCGCCCACAATTAACTGCTGGGTTCTTCAAATAAACTGCAAATTCCAGAAAGATCCACAACAAAGGCCATAAGCTTCCACCCTGGTGAGTGAAAGGTG
The DNA here is from genome assembly GCF_011064425.1 of Rattus rattus. Taxonomy (NCBI): domain Eukaryota; kingdom Metazoa; phylum Chordata; class Mammalia; order Rodentia; family Muridae; genus Rattus; species Rattus rattus. Next base: position 79,165,133 of record NC_046167.1, read on the forward strand.
GGACCCTCCTTATACTCCAGGCTTGGGCTTGGATCGAAGCAGGATCTGCCTGGCCTAATAATAAGGCTTTGACAGACATGAGAGAGTAAACTCAAAGCTTTGCCTCTTTCCCGTACCCCAGTGAGAGCTCAGAGTGCTCTGAGAACATTTTCTCAGCTACCACAAGCTCTCTAAGGGAAGGCAGGTGACGTCTGTCTGTGCTCACACATTTTCCTGCTGACCCCCTCTTAATGCGGCCTCACACACGCTCCAATTCCCTTCTCTTCAAAGCAGTGCCGGTTAGTAATTTAGAGCAAAGACTTCACAAAGAACTCGCTTTAGAAGCGTGCTAGTGGCCCTCCAAGAGAATGACAAGTCCACAGAGCCTGGCAAACAATTTATGACAAATTCCCTCGAGACTTGGTTTCCATGGAGAACCCAAACAGTGAGTCAGACCTGCAGGACGTGCTCAGACCGGTCCCTCTTACCTTGCCACTGAGTGAGACCTTCCAAAGGAAGGAGGGCTCCCACACGGAGACTCGCAACGCTGCTTGCTGCCTTCACAGTCTTGCTGTTTTGTTCATGTCATGCTGGCATTTGCGATTTTGTTACTGAGATTGTACACGTAACATACATGTTTAGTCCCTCTGAACCGTCACCTGCCGCCGCTAACGGAGCTTTCTGTGTTGATTGGGATTTTACAGGAGAGGGCTGTGCACAGTGAGGCATCCAGACATTCCGAGATATGTTGCTTGTTGATTCTACCCAAAGTCAGGAAGTGTGCGATGACGGTCAGGATGTAAGTTATGGTTCTGCACCCTTTATTTGTTTGGAAGTCTTCACCGTGAACCCCAACAAATAGACTTGTGTGTACTAATAAGGCAAAACGTTGAATAAGTAGTGCAAAATAATAGAACCAAACGAAAACCTATCCCTCAAAACAAGATGCCATTGAAGAGGCTGACACTTCTGCTGGGTCGCTTGAGGTGGCTTCCTTCCCCGTCGGTAAAAGAAGGCCAGACCCGTGAGAGAAAATTCACTTCTTGTTTTACCCTTTCCCATTAAATGGCCAAAGTGTTCTTTAAAGGCCATGGATTATCTGAAAAATTATCCAAATTGACTGTTAGGGTCAGGGGGTCTCAGAGTGGGAGTAATTTTGCCTCCAGAGGAAAAAGATCATGGAGACATTTTGGGTTGTCCCCATGCTGGGGTGAAGTGGAGGGCGTGTGTTCTGTGCATCCGATGGTTTGAAGCCAGAAATGCTGGTCAGTCACCACAATGCCTAGAGAAGTTCCTACGGCACAGAGCCTAAGACAATTTCTGGAACAGGGCTTACGGTTTTGAACCTGACATCCACAGTGCCTGGACCAATACCCAAGTCTACCCCCTACGATGTAAGATGTGCATGACAGTCCATGCGGTGCGGAACTAAAACTCTCAGATGCGAAGGAGTGAGAGTGAGAAGCCCAGACAGAGCGTAGAAAGGCCTGGATTTATTCTAAATAATGTGGGACCTGTTAAAAAAACAAATCACAGACTGCCTATGCAAAGGCACACTGATCCCTTTCCCTGGATACGCCTCAGAGTGACCTGACCATGTCATTTCTTCTCTCCGGAATACAAGATCATCGCTCTCATCATGGCTACTGTCACCATCAGGAACTGGACTCGGGCTCTGTCTCGGGGCTAAGTCACAGATTCACCATTTCTTTATGGACGCACGGCAGTTGCTTGTGCTGTCTCTGAGCCTCCCTCTCTCAGCCGCCAATAGGACTACCTCAGTGGCCTGTGAGCTGATGCGCTCATGAAACTTTTCTAGACAGCCAAGAGGAAGAGAAGAATAAAGTCTAAAACACTTAAAACCCTCACCCGGCCACAGGACCTGACTCCAGCTGTGTCAGCCGCAACTTGTGTCAACACATCTCAGATTCCAGTCTGCACTCTTCCAGGAAACATGCCATCATTCTTCCTATGTGTTATTCATTGTCACAGGCCCTCCCCATTGGCTGCCTGATAGGTCCCAAACAATATAAAAATTAACGAGAACAGAACAGCCATACCACCTCTCTGCCTGGTGAAACCGGTGTCTTTATTCCTGAAAGGTGACCTTCAAACTCTATCTTTGATCATTAAATGCCATTCATTCCGACAAATGCACCTGAAAAGTTTATTTCACCATGAAATGCTTCTTTATTCTTCAAATAAAAATAAATTAATAAATTAGTGCACATTTGGGCAGTTTCTTGGGATAAGTACCACGTGGTTGTGTTTCTACAACTCTATTTTTTCTATCAGAGTTTAAGGACTCTGCGCTAGTCCACCCCATACCCTTTTCCGTCAGCTTTGTAACAGTTACAATACAATTAAGTTGAGTACTTTCCACATGTAGATGCCCAATAAGTGACCCAAAGCCACTGATGAAATGTTCTAAAGGAGACACAACACTGGAAACTGCTTTACTGCTGCCTCATAAAGACCTAATCAAAAAATAAAAGATGGATGAACTCCAACCAGGACCTTGCAACATTCAGTGAAAAGTCAAATTTGGCACAAGTGAGCCCATGCTTGGGTTAGATACTCACATGCTCACCCCTCTTCTCTGCAGACGCTGGGTCCCCTCACCTCCCTACCCCGAAGTCTGTTTCTGCTTATGCAAAGTGGGAAGACATGGCGTGGGGATCCTTAGGATTCAACAGGGTGCCTCGCTTCCACTGGCCCTCGCCAGGGTGTCAGACAAAGTCTCATGTCCAGGCAGCAGTTTCCTGAGCTGTTGGTTCCAGAGACAGTAGTGTGAGACCACGCCCCTCTACCCACTCGCATTGCCCAGTAGGAGGACAGTGTGAGACCGCGCCCCTCTGCCCATGCGCGCTGCCCAGTGGGAGGAGAGACAGTAGTGTGAGACCACGCCCCTCTGCCCATGCGCACTGCCCAGTGGGAGGAGAGACAGTAGTGTGAGAGCACGCCTCTCTAACCATGTGCATTGCTCAGTGGGAGGAGAGATGATCTTTTATGTTTTAGAAGGTATGGCTTCCTCAAGAGTGAAGCTCCAAGTAAATCATCTTAAAGACATTCACATCTGAGGAAATATACAAATAGAACCCTTCAGAGAAAGGCATGGCCTTCTCAGGGTGGGACGTGGATGGTCCACGTATTTGCTTTTCAGTATGAGTTTTAAAATAATGTAAATGGTTTATTTACAGTAAACAACCGTTTTTTTATTTGTTTGGTTTTTTGTTTGTTTGGTTTTTTGTTTGTTTGGATTGAATTTAAGGCCAACTCTACAAAATGGAATTCATGTCTTACACTATCAATGAAGCCAAGGGCCTCGAGGTGAGACCTCTCATGCTCCCTAGGGGAAAACCTACTCCAGTTTTCGGCCAAGTGAACACAGCAATGAAGCAGTACCTGATGACATATTACTATAGATCAGTGCATCACTTAACCCACATCAGAGGAGCTGCGCTGGAGACCTAGAGCCCCCACAGGCAGAGAATGGGGGACTTTGGAATGTTCAGCACTGAATGGGATGTCCATACCACACCCCTCACCTCAAGGCTGAGGGATCCACGTGAGAGAGAGAGAGAGAGAGAGAGAGAGAGAGAGAGAGAGAGAGAGAGAGAGAGATGTTACTCAGAGTCAGAGGCGATCAGACACATAGAGCTCTCCAGACACCGTAGAGAAAGATGCGCACACAGTGGGCACAAGGCCCGCACGAGCCGAGTCCGACGACATCCCTGCATGCACAACATCACAGCATGGAAAAAAGGGGTGTGGTGGGCACAAAGCCCCGCCCCGTCTCAGGAGCTTTGGCGTCTGATTGCTCCTGGTAGAGGCAAAGCCCATTTTCTTCAGTGGTCTGACACCTGGTGCGCTGACCGCACTCCAAGGCAGGCCTCGTGCCCGATGTTAGCTATCTCATACAAAATGGAATTGATGGGAGGTAGGGGGAAAGAGGGGAGGCAGGGAAAGGGGGTGTAGGTGGATTTGGGTGGATAGGGATAGGGAGGTGGAGGGGGATGTGGGAGGGGTTGGGAGAGGGGTAAATAGTATCAAAATAGATTGTGCGGTATCCTCAAAAAACAGGAACATTATTTAAAAACTCATGGTGAAAAGCAAACATTGTGGACCATTCATATCATTCCCTGAGAAGGCCACACCTTTCTCTGAAGGGTGCTATTGGCTGACCATTCCTCCTGAGCTTTTCTTCTGGACCAGTCTTTGAAGCAATGCAGTAGAATCTAATTACTGTATATCTTTGTTATTTGGGGACAACTTGACAGGTTTTAAGTCACAGCTGACTTGTATGCAAAAGGTGGGTGACATGTCCAGGGTCCGACTCCGTCTCAAGTCTTAGGTTTTCTTGAAAATCTAATTTTTCACTAAATCAGTACCAAAAGCTGTGTTCTAAGAAGGTTCTTGCCAGGTTTCCTTCTTAAGGAGACTGCCTGGCCCTCCAGTTCATGTACATGCAGTCTGATGGATGCATGGCTAACTGTCCCTGCCTCACGGTGTCCGCTCAAGGCTACTTCAGCACATTCATTCTCAGAGACAAAGGACAACAAAAACACACAACCGAACAAAACCTACAATCTCACCCAAACCAAGACTGAATAGGGATGTCGGGATTACATTTTTGTCAGTGATGTTGGTTATTATGGAATGAACTGTGCGTGCATAAAATCATGTTGAAAGTCTCGCCCCTAATATGACTACATTTGGAGATAAGGGATCATAAGTGTTACCCCTCATTCAGTAGGATCAGGGCCCTTATAAAAGGAAACACCAGAGCTCCTCAGTTGTTGAACTAAAACTCCACAGCCAAGGAAGTGGTCAGGAGTAAGAGCTGTTGCTGCCCATGCTTCCGGAATGATACCAGTCCATCTTGGCTGGGGAGTGCACGGCAGCAAGCTGCAGGGGTGGCCACTTGCACTGGAAGCTATGTTCTGATAGCCTCAATGCAACAGCTCTGCATGGGAAGCCGGAGGAGGTTATAAACACCCAGACACACACGCACACACACACAAACACAGAGACACGCACACACTTTCACACACACAGACACACACACACACACACACACATACATACAGACACAGACACACAGACAGACACACACACACACACACACACACACACACACACACACACACACACTCTCCTGGTGATTGATATACTTCCTTTGTCAGGTCTACCTCCGGAAGGTTCCACAGTCTGCTGATAGCACTGCCAACTGCAGCTGTGACCAAGCGTTCACGTATCTGAGCCGTCGGGGACATTCCTCATTCAAATCACACCAGGAGCCACAGAGCACAGGACACATAAGAACACAGCAAGAAGGTGACCAGGACAAGGGCTGAAGCAGCAAGTGCCTTGTGCACTTGTAGCCTCTAGACTCACAGGAGAGCAGACGCCTGGGGCTTAATCTCCCCACTGCTCCACTCTGTCATGGCAGTCCCAAAGACTGACTGGTCGTCTCTTACTTTTTTTTTTTTTTTTTTTTTTGAGACAGGTTTCAAAAAAGCCAGGCCAACTTCAGATTGACCATGTAATCCAGGATGACTGTCTTAGCTTGAATTTCTATTGCTGTGAGGAAACACCATGACCACGGTAACTGTAATGGAGGACAGTATTTAACTGTGGCTGCCTTATAGTTCAAAGGTTCGGTCCATTATCTTCATGGTGGGAAGCATGATGGTGTGCAGACGGACATGGTGCTGGATAAGAAGCTGGGAGTCCTCCATCTGGACAGACAGGATGGAGCAAGGGATAGGTGTGTGTGTGTGTGTGTGTGTGTGTGTGTGTGTGTGTGTGTGTGTGTGTGAGAGAGAGAGAGAGAGAGAGAGAGAGAGAGAGAGAGACAGACTGAGCATCTGAAACCCCAAAACCTTCCCGAATAACTTACTTCCTCCAACAAGGCCACGCCTCTAATGGTGCCACTCCCTACTGATCAAGCATTCAAGTCTTTGAGTCTGTTTTAGCCAACCCTACTCAAACTACAATGACCTTGAATTTCTTCTGTCACCGTGGTCCAAGTAATGGCAGTACGGGTGTGGGCCAACGTGCACTGTTTACCCAGTGCTAATGACTGAACTCAGAACTTCACACATACCAGGCAGTGGCTCCACCTAGCAAGCTGCGTCCCAGCCCTGCTGCTGTGATGGCCACCCTACATCTACTTCCTCCTCCGTAGCTAACGACCTTGGTCTGGTTGTCTGCCCCACTCACAAAGAGCCAGGTACAACCAATGGCTCAGACGTAAATAATAAACTAACCTAAATCCATCTTTGCCCTCGAGGGTTCGAGAATGGGCCTGTGACTAAAGCTGACCGGACAGAAGCCTTGGGAGCGTGTTTGAAGGCGGATGCCAGCAATGGGGGATAGACACGTGAAGCTAGAACACAGGAAACAGATTCGAATCTTCGAGCTTGTCTCCACATCGAGGCGACCAATGAGAAGGAGCCGAAAGACATATCCTGGCCTCGGGGCTTTGGCCTTGGGTCAAGCCTAGTCCTTGATGATATATTTATGTGAAGCTGTGAATCTCCGTTATTGTTAAAACTGATTGCAACTGCAAGGTGCCAGACTAATAGAGAGTCCGGCCATCGTTGTCTTATTTTCAGGGAATTACTTCTGCATTCCCCCAAGGCCGGAGTAAATGGGTACCATATTCCGGAGTCCGTTTATGGACCCACACTTGATTAGCACCGGTGCTGGCCTGGCCTGCTGTGGAGATGAAGATGTCCCGCTCTTCGATGGTGCTGAGTTTTCAATGACTTTGAGTCCTCTAGAGATGGAAGGACGGCCTATTTTAGTAATTTCCATGGGAATGAATAGACGTGCACTCCAGCTATTCAAATATTTAACTAGCTCTTTTGTTGTTGTTTTGAATCCCAACAAGCTGCAGCTGCCTGTTTGTGTGTGTTGTGCCTTTAAGGGGCTTGCTGATTCAGTAGGTTCTCATGAATGCATTAATTAGCGTCCTCTCATATCCCAGGCCCCAGGCCTGCGAAGAAGAAATGAGTGTTGGCTGGGAACGGTTTGAGTCTTGGGGGTGCTCGATAAACGGAGGCTCGGAATTGCCTGCCCTTTGATGGGCAGTTTTGTGCTGGCAGCGGCTTCTGCGTGCACAGGCTTGGGCTTGTGCGGCTGCATGATTAATTTATTGGCCATTGCTAGTGGCAGGCTGATGAAACCTAGGCACCAGATTAAAGCGTAAAGGGGGTGGGGGGGCGCTAATCAGCTAGGCTCATGAGTTAAATGGAGGAAAGGGGCCAGAGAGAAGAAAACGTTATGGGAGGGTGGAAAATGACTTATCATCTTTGAGATAGACCATCTAAGCCCAATCTTTAGACGTGCCGTAGGCCTCGGCATTATGAGGACTTGAGCAGTGAGTACTTCTTCTTAAAGCACTAAGTGAAGGACGCTTCTGGGGGAAATAAAGAATCAAGAAAAATGAACTGACTTCGAAGGAAAATAAAAGTGTTTGCTTGAAATCAAATTTCCATTTGCCTCCTTTTAAAAAAATGTGATTTAGAAATATGGGTTTCCCTGGGAGAGGTTGCCCTCTGCCCGTCAGATTCCGGGAAGGCCAAGTTTTCAGACCATTTTTGAAACTGCGAGAATATGGGCAAATGACCTTTCAGGTGAGTAAATGCTGTGCCAGGTTTAACTGCTACCCCTCGAAATCACTCTTCACTGGGAATCCTTGAGCCTTGGAGGCCGGCACCTCCTCAGTTAAACACCAGCAACTCTGGAAGTTAGAAGGATTAAAGTCAACCATGAAGCTGAAGAATTGTACAAAATGAGACATTCTTTCTTCTCTTAGTATTTCATCTTCTTGCATAGTTTTCCTTTTTTTTTTTATGTCCAAGAAATTACAAGTATCGTCTTCAGGAATGCTTCCCTTCCTGCCTCAGATTTCTTCCCGACCTGTCAGGTGTGACGCATCCCACTGCAGCCATCTCCATTAGAGGCTGCTCAGAGATGCAGGTGTTCACAGCAAGTGGGCAAAGAGACGAGGGACCTAAAGCTTAGACAGCTGTAGGCGACACAATGATATAGGAATCAGTGGCCCATTTCATCCCTGCCTTCATTTCTCTGATTTATGCCGTGCATGGGAGAAACCTCCAGTATGCTTATTAACATAGAAACCATCCTGGTTGATTTTGTTTGTCAATCCGATCACGTTTCAAAGTGGGTAGAGGGGTCAGTCATTGTCCACATTATTTCCTGAGACCTCTGACCTAATCAATGGATTCATCCCTGGACAGGTTCCCGACTTGGTAGCATCACTAGGAGGTGGGGCTCAGAGGAAGGTCACTAGATTCGTGTCCTCAGGAGTGATATCCTGCCCTGACCCTTCATGTGTCTGTATTCTCTGTCTTTCTGCATCCCCTCCTTCCAGAAGGGAAGAACGGGTTCCTATACTGTCTCCTGCTACCAGGATGTTCTGCCCAAGTCCAGGAGCCCAAGCGAGCATGGATGGACCCTCCAATATAAGACCAAGCCAAATTAAATCCTTTTTCCCTTGAGATCTTTCTTTGGGTGTTTTAATCAACAGTAACCCGGAAGTAACTGACACAGAGATCTTAACTTTATTCCAAGCTGGCTCACTCCGCTGTGGCACCAGACACTGCTCTGACTAGACCTCCCTAGGTCCTACAAGTTCACTACCAGGACCTATTCTACCCATTTCCCCGTCCCCGTCTCATCCGTTTTCCTTGATGCCGCCAGGGAAAACAAATTATCTGAAATGCCACTGAGACATATCCCTGTTCGTAGGCGCATGGACCAATGAATGGCTTTACAGCACTGTACAGCACAGCCAGACGCGATCAGCCCTTAGCTTACAGTTTCCCCAGTCTCACCTCCTAGCAACTGAAGCTGCGATTGGCAGCTCCGTGTTCCCATGACGCTGTGACCTGCCTCTGTGTCTTGTTGATGCCTGGCCTCTTCCCAGTGTTCTCTCCAGATTCACCTTCAGAAGCTGTCCCCTGATCACCTCAGATGGGCATAGGAAACTCTCTGCCGATCTCAGTTTTAATCACCCTATCACCACAGCCTGTTCACATCGGTGTCCCCAACTGTGATAGCTTACAACAAGGAACCTCTAGGCATTTGTGTTATCCCTGGGCCACTCATGGAAGAGAGTCCCTCTTTCCTGAAACAGCTATGCCCAGTGCTGAAGTCCTGCAGCCTCTGCTGGTGCGCCCACAAGCGGCGAGGCGAGGTTACACAGACTCCACCACTGGGGACTCCCTCCTGCCAGCTCTAGCTGCCTGCCTTCAAGACTCCCTGGGGAGAACACGACCGCTATCATAACCATTAGGGCCAAGCAAGGCTAAGGCGAGCAGCCACCCAACCTTTCAGTCGGATCCTGAAAGGAATGGGCAACACATACGATCCTCACTCCACAGGGCAGGGACCGAAGCTCAGTGTCCGAGAATGAGGCCACCCGGCTACGTTCACCATGGTCTGTGTCTCCCCAAAGTCATTTCTTAAAACTAGTGCTCAAGGGCTCCTTCACATGGGAAAACCGAATGCCTCATATCCAGACCAATAACAGTTAGTCAGTCAGTCAGTCAGTCAGTCAGTCAGTCAGTCACTGGGCTTAGGAGCTGCCATGGTCCACAAGACAGACAGGTTGTGAGTGGGAACAGGGGTTAGGAGGCATTCCAGCCACTGTGTGGGTTTTCTAGAAGCAGATTTCTAGTAAAATGTTTAGCAATTCTGCCTGATGCACCTTTCTTTTTTGCACAGGGCGTGCTGCATGTCTCATATAGAAACGTCGAAGCATCCAGGATCCACCTTTGATGCAGTGCTTCTTAGCACGTAGCTCCGGATCAGCAGCAACCGACATTCGACCTGGGCACTCACTGCCTAATCATTTGCTCAAGGTATGATAACGATGATGAGATGATGACCTCTTTTAAGACAAGTGGAGGACACCGGGGTGGGGCAGTTTCCTCTCTCCATCAGTGAAGCTTACAGGCAACTGGTGATGTAGCGGTGACTAATCGGTAGCATTTCAGGCACCAGTCTTTGAAGAGAACCAAGGAGGGGGGAGGGATGTAGGTGAGACAGGGCCAAGGCCTGTAAAGTGCAATGATGATTAGAGAGGTCTTCTTCGGAAAGTGGTATTGGAACAAACCCCTAAATGAATCAAAGAGAACATTCTAGAAAGAAGGAACTACAGCCGCAAGGGCTGCTGGGATAGCGCATGTACAGGTTGCGCTCCGGAGTGTGGAACAATCTGGAAACAAAATCAAGTCTGGACTTCCTTGGTGAGCAACTCAATGGGCAACTGGGGCTAGGCAGTTTTTGAAGTATTAGGTGAGGGGGCGGGTCAACACCGAGCGTCCATTATGGAACCCATCAGGATCAAGTCTTATGGGATGGCTCCAGACTCCGTCACAGTCATGCTGAAGGTAGGGTGCTCATTGCACATCCTCGGAAGCATTTTATGCCCAAATCTGATGTCTAGAAATGAGGTTCCTGCTGGAGACCAGAGGTAGTCTAGGTGTGGCTTCGGAGTCCTGTGACTGGATAACATACCCTAAATAAGGAGTCCAGCTAGGGAGCACGAGGATCGGTCACCAAAGGAGAACGGAACAATCTGGAAGTGAAGTAAAGGAGGTGTCTGAAAAATAGTCAGAGCTGAGTCAGTGGAGAGGAGGGACGGAGAATGACCTTCTCACAGCAGTGCAGTGACCTGGCTGGGTAGAAGCTGGGTTTGGATGAAACCATTTGAGGAAAGATGACGGCTGGAGGGGATCGGAGAGAGGACAACATCACTTTCTGGGAGATGGCTACAGAGGCAAGGCAAGCTAAATGGAGAAGAACTTTCTCAGCTCAGCGGTTTGTGTTTTCAGACGGGAGAGTACGAGTATACACCGGTTTAGCAATGGATGAGAAACACCCTGTAGAGAGGAAATTTGGTGTTTCAAGCGAAAGGCGGGGCCAGGGAAATAACCTACAACAGGCAAAGGGGCAGAATTCAGTGTCCAGGGGCAGGACGGTGAGGGAAGGCAGGGCTGTGGCTACCTGTCCATGTGGCGTGGCGCAGGTAGGGGGCGTGGGTGTTGGGGCGCGGGTATGGGGCGTGGGTGTTAGGGCGCGGGTGGTGTGGCGCAGGTGGCAGGGACTGGAGCTTCTCTTTAGACAACCCTGGTTTTCCTGAGGAGATGGCCCCTGGTGCAAACAGACTCAAAGCTATAATAAAGGAAGACAAGAACAGGAGAGAGAGTTGAAACAAAAGCCCGAGTCAGTACGTGCAGCCCGGAGAGTCATATTAGTAGAGGGTTTGCGTAAAGACACAAAGGAAAGGTGGGTGTCAACATGACCTGTGGACCATTTACAGAAGCCAGGCGGAGGACGCAGATCTCATAAAAAGCTAAACTTGGTTAAGAGCGGACTGGGAATTTTCATCAGCACGGATATGCTATTTTATTCCGAAATCGTTAAGGAAGTAAAGGCAGCAGACAGAAGGATGGACGGAAAGAAGGAGGAGAGAGACTCCTGGGTATGTGGATCTTCAGATGAGAGTGCTGAGGTGCCAAGACCCCACTGAGCGAAAGCGGATTTCATCTGGTGGACGTCTGTGGAGCACAGAGTTTGACTCTCCGGTTTTGGATCTCATTTCTACCCAGGCCACAAACCCCAATCCTGGGCTCAGCCGCGTAGATTGCAGAGCTCCAAGCCCGGGTCAGTGCGCGGGACCGCGGACAGGAGCGAGGGGGCAGTAAACCACTTGAATGTCAGAATACAGATTCGCTCTCGCCTGTGGCCGCCCTCATTTTAGGTTCTCAAGAGCGCATTCCGACTCTTCTGGTGAGAAACTGTGCAACGAGCCAGTGAGAACTTCTCAGGGCTCCACATACAAAAGTTATCTGGCAAAGGCGCCCATTAGCTTGACCACCAAACCACAAATGGACAGCAATGAATAATACAGAGTCCTCCCAACGCACTCGGAACAGTGTTAATTACTGCAGTCAGAAGGAGGTGAGGTCATTTATTTTTCAAAGGATTAATGAAATGTTTCTGCTTGTCACCTAAGGTGTTTGTGGACGTCTGAACTCCCTCCTCTCCAGACCTTATCTAGCAAAAGACATTATGAGCTGTCTCGTTTGAGTAAACAAGACACTTATTTTACTATAATTATGTTCTCACTGTAAAAGCGTTTATTTATTTATTTATGTTGGAGACAGGGTGTCTTATAGACCAGGTTTGCCTACCACTCTCTCTGTAGCATGACCTTGAGCTTCTGATCCTCCTACCTACCCCTGAGAAAATAATAAAAATTTATAAAACATACTACATGAGGAGAAAACCATATAAATAAGTATATTCAACTTGTTTGTACTTTTTTAAAACTAAATATGAAACAAATATTCTTACATAAAATATGAACTTATTCTGGATAGAAAATTGAAAATGTAGAAAGTAGAAAAAATTAAAATTAACTGTAACCTTTTGACCCATAGTCACTCATATTCTGACTTTATGATTTTGCTTACTATTTAAAAATGTCTGGAATAAATGTCTGGAATCACAGTGTCCAGTGACTAAATGCTCAATACAGTTTTCTGTTGCACACGGCTTACTTAATATTACATTTTACGAGCGCTCTTTATCCTTCGTGATTTCGGCATCACGCAGCTGATCACTCTGGATTTACTGAGTATCAGAGATCAGAACTTTGGCTTTGTGCTACAGAGGCAGCTTCGTGCCTGGCCACATTCTCTCCTCTTTTTGAGTGTTCGTTGTTGTCAGTAACCGTTCTTTTCCTGTTTTGAGCAACACGTGAATATACGGGTCATGTATGTAACACTGCACTTTTATTCGCCATAGAGCCAGGTTATAGAATCTCCAGAGTAGGGCTGGGGATTTAGCTCAGTGGTAGAGCGCTTACCTAGGAAGCACAAGGCCCTGGGTTCGGCCCCCAGCTCCAAAAAAAAAAAAAGAATCTCCAGAGTCACTATTGATTGAACTCGGAGCTCAGAAACATCTACATGATTAATATTGATTATTAGCACATCGACAGCATGTCTTTCACGTGGGCACGCACGCCCCTGTTCTGGTTTTGTCTCTGCGGCTATGATAAAGCACTGACCAAAAGCACAGTGGGAAGGAAAGGGTTGATTTGGGTTACAGGACCCAATCACCGTCCATCACGGATGGAAGGCAGGGCAGAACCTGAAGAGGACCCTGGAGTCAGGAACTGAAGAGGAGGCCATGAAGTGGCACTGATTACTGACTTGCTTCCCATGGCGTGCTCAGCTCAGCCTGCCTTGTTATATCCCCAGGACCACCTGCCCAGAGACACACGGCCAATCACGGGCTGCCCCCTCCTACAACATCTGCAACTAAGAAAACGTCCACATACATGGTACGGGTGAATGTGAAGGAGATGATTCCCAACTGAGGCTCCTTCTTCCCTGGTGTGTCACATGACGAGGAAGACGACCGGTCACAGCCTTTCCTGTCCACGCAGGGGTAGAGCATGATGTCTCAGGAATGCATGTGTGTCCTGTCAGGGTGTCTCAGGAGTGCATGTGTGTCTTGTCGGGGTGTCTCAGGAGTGCATGTGTGTAGATTGGGGTGTCTCAGGAGTGCACATGTGTCCTGTCAGGGTGTCTCAGGAGTGCACGTGTGCCTTCAGTTAGCAGTGAGAAATTCAGATGTTACCATGAAGTGTGATGGATGCTGTTCATATCAGTCACAGCGGTTTTCATCATTCAAAGGAGGAATTCCATTATTATTAGTCCACTAATTTTTATAAGAAAAGTTATTTAATTTTATCAAGGTGTAATTCAATAGAGACAATCAGTGCAAGTTTGTGCCTCAGTGCTGGATTCTTGGTACATTGTAATAGGATGGGGTACTGGATCCTTTGTTTTTTTTTAAGATATTTATTTATTTATTTATTTATTTATTTATTTATTTATTTATCTCATGTATGTGGGCACACTGCACCAGAAGAGGGCATCATGTCCCATTACAGATGGTAGTGAGCCTCCATGGGGTTGCTGGGAATTGAACTCAGGACCTCTGAAAGAGCAACCAGTGCTCTTAACCGCTGAGCCATTTCTCCAGCCCCAGGGTACTGGATTCTTAGTACATTGTAGTGGTGTGGGGTACTGGGTACTTAATACATTGTAGTGGTGTGGGGTACTGGATTCTTAGTGCATGCCAGTGGCATGGAGTTGTTCCGTCATTCCTGTCTGACAGGTGAGGAAGCCTCCCTGCTGCACACCAATGTGGACATTAAGGAAGGCGTGCGAGCCCAGGCACAGTTCCTGAGCACCTTGCCTGTGTGAGCAAAGGGCCCCCACAGAGCTGATTATTCTTATGCATGTGAGAGGACCTGAAGGCACGGAAAATCAACCCTGTGTGTGGTTCACACCGTGGTAGAATTAGGGTGTAGACCCTAGGCGGCCCAACCTTAGAGTTGGACGATAGTTACAACCACCAAACCCGTGGTTTGAGACACAGCCTCACCTCTGGGCACCCAGAGGTGGCCCTGGCCGGGTCTAGTAAGTTCTCTAGGGAGTCATATCATCTCTAAAAGACTAGCAAGAGAAAGAGCACCCCACCCATGCCAAGAGCCTGGGAAGGGGAAGTGTGGCTCTGTAGGACATAAGGTAACAGTGCATTATTCCATAAAGTCACAACACTGTGCTCTGGTGTCATCTAATAGAATAGTAAATGTGTCATCTCAATTAGAATGCAGGTCCCTTGAGGCCCTACCGCTCACTGCCACTCACGGACTTCACCTGTGGGTTCCCGGTAATCACTACATTTAGTGTAATCCAACCCAAGAGCGGCTCCGTCCTCCTTGACCCAGGGTCTCTCAGTTCCCCTCAGGGCGACTCCTTTCAGATGAACCCATCGGCATGTGGAATCATTTTCTAATAATCTAGGTCATGGAGTGTGGACAGGGCAGAGCGTAGCAAAGACCAGGCCAGCCTGTTCTTGCCTTTCTGTACATCTGGAGGTGATTTTCAGCCCATATTAGAATCTGAAAAATAACCGTGCTATTAATAAAATGTTAAAAAAAAAATGCGTGAGCACATTTGGACGGTTTTATTTCCACCGTAAGGCTAACTCAAAACGTTTTGGCAAAGAACAGAGCAATGGCGTTTGCTCAAGCATCTCGGAACTCCTCTTTCCCAGATGCTGCTCGAAGGAAGCTGGAGATGCCTGGGAGGTGGCCCCGACTCCAACCTGTCTTGCCCTGCAGGCAGAAGAACCCTCTGACGATTGCCGAGCTGTTTCAGCTCGCCAGTTGTTTTGCACATTACGTTAGACCAGGAGTTGCTGGCACTGCAGAGATGGAGCGAGTGCCTCAAGCAAGCTCTGTGTGCTGGGATGAGGAGATAGCTTGCCTGGCGCGAAGAGTCGTTATTTTCAAAGCACCCCACCCCCAACATGCACACATGTTTGCAGAGTAACTGCCGGTCACCTCGCTCCTCTGGGTCAGCATCACCCTGCCATGACCCGCATGGCTACCCACAGTAATAACTTAGAAATCCACTTGCCTAGTTTTATAATATTATCCTCACCAAAGTGATGGGAAAGGCAGCTTCGATTTTCTGCCAGCCCAATGGGCCACCTTTGGGTTTCTGTGGGTGGTGGTGGTTAACGTATATTTGAGTTTCACAGCGGCAGATGTGAGAAAAACTGTTGCAGGGTACGGTGCAGGCACCTGAGAGCCACACTCTCCTTCCATGCAGAGAAACCCCTTATTCAAGAGTTAGCGGTGGCCGCCTGTCAATCAGGAGTTGTTTGAGGGGAAGGATATAGTTGAGTGCACGGCGTCTTGCCGCACCACGTCAGCACACCCGGGCACTGGGAACATCTTGCCGAATGATGCTAACAATTGTGGGGTGGGTGAGGAAAGGTGCCTTCGACATGGAGGGGCACTCAATAATTACTGATTATGAATGGCGGTGACTGCCAATGCCACCTTAAAAAATAACCACATTATTTGTTTACAATATATATTCTAATTCATTAACAATTTAGTTACTTTTCTTGTGTGGGCATGTGCACACCAGGGTACTAATGTAGAGGTCAAATGTTGCTGTAAAATTGTAAAAAAGGCTGTCTTTTACTCCACACTAGGTCCGGCACCATGGTGCCCCAAGGTATCCGGTAGACATCTTCACCTCAGTCAGCAAGGCGTCTCACCCACTCTGCTCCATCCCACATCGCACTGCCGATGGCTTCTCTCTGAGCCTGGCAACAATCTCTCTACCCATCCAGTCCCCAAGGCAGGTTTCCACCATGCCAGACACACACATCTCAATTCCATGGTGGCCCATTATCTCCACCACATAACTCTCTTAAACTCAAATCACCATGTAAAAGAACACATAACACAATAACCTCTGATTGATAAGATATAATTTGCTCATCTAGACACACAGAACCCTGTACACATCCATACCTAAAGAACATTCATAACAACTTGTAAATGTGCAGAGAGGAATCTTAACATCTGTCTCCATGTTCTCTCTGCGGCTTCTCCGCCTCTCTCCAGTCTCCTCCTCTCTCTAAAACTTTTCTCCTGCCCATTCTTCCTTCTCGTCCAATAAC
Source organism: Rattus rattus (assembly GCF_011064425.1). Lineage (NCBI taxonomy): Eukaryota > Metazoa > Chordata > Mammalia > Rodentia > Muridae > Rattus > Rattus rattus. The sequence continues at coordinate 79,181,711 of NC_046167.1, forward strand.
AGGCCTTGTTCTATCCTGTACCTGCCTTCACCTGTATGACATCACCCTACAGTCAAAGGGCAACTTTCAAGCATTGGTTTCTCCTTCCTCCACGTGGTCTCTGGGGATTGGACACACATACACACACATGCAGATGCACAAAGGATATACACATACATATACCTATACACACATGCATACATACACACACACATGCACACACATCCATCCATACATTCATACATATATACATACATGCACACACGCATGCATACAACACATACATCACACACGTATGTGCATAGGGCACACACACAACCATACATACATACATATAACATGCACACACATACATACACACATTCACACATACATACATACATGCACACATATGGCTTTACAGTAACTTCCATTGAAAGATCAGGGGATTCATTGATCTTTCAGTTATTATTTGGAGAGGTTTTAAAGTTCCCATCAGCCTCTGGTATATATATCAACCCAGTTTTGTGTTGTGGGCAGGACACTGGTGTGAGTGTTCCAGAAGTTTTTCCGGGTGATTCCAGAGGGTACCGAGGACTGGAAAATGCTGGATAAGGGCAGGTAAGCAAGAGCATGGGCATCTACATGCTCAGTTCACTCGGACACCTCTGGGACAGCCACCGCACTGCCTGTGGCCACTAATGCCTGCACCATTCTCCTGGCATCTCCCTACAGTTCTAGCTGAACTGGGAGAGGCCAGCGTTTCCCTATAGAACACTGCAAAATAAAGAAATGAGAGCCCTTAGTAAGGCTTCTGGATTCAGCAAACAGGTATGTCTAAATTTAAATTTTAGATAAACGTTCATAGTTGGCATGATTATGTCTCACATAATAGTTGGAAAATATTTAGATAAATTGTTTGCCTGCGATCCATAGTCTATTGCGAATCAGTGAGAATCACTCCCTCAGGTCCGAGAGACTCTGAAGTCACAGGAGGACACAAGAATCTC